>NW_020884923.1:4198324-4546893 GCF_003945725.1 Corapipo altera
TTCAGGGCAGCACCTACCCAGCAGTCCCACAGGGCTGTGGGTTTCTTCCTCCTCCATTACCATCTGGTTTATTTGCAATGGGGATGAATCAGGAGAAAGGGAGCAGGAAACATGTGATAGAGCCTTCTCGGCCAATGAAACCTCTTTACTGGACAAGAATTCAGCTCCACAGTAAAAGGTAAGTCATAGGGTTGTGTAGAGAGCGGTGTTTTCACTTTGTGGCTTTCATGATATTGTTGTTTATCATTAGCAAAAGTCTTCATTGCTAGGCAGGTCTTTGAGAGAACCAAGGTGCAAACAGGATTTTATATGTAGTTGGATATGTAAATGGGGTACTCATTTTCTTTAAAGTGCGCTAACTCTTAATACCATTATTTGCACATGGAAGCTCTTCGAGTTTTCAGCTGTCCTGTGGGGTTACATACAACGTGTTGATCAGAGATACAGGGGTGACTGTGTGCCATTAAGTGTTCTGTAAAATGTTTTTTTAAATGTCATATTTGTGGTCCCTCTCAACTTTCAAGGTAGCACTAGTCTCTCTCTGAAGCAACCTGCAAGTTTTGGTAATGTCTTCCCTCTAGATGAATATGTGCTGATTGCATTTTATGTTCCTCTTTCCTTTCTTCAATGACCTGAATTCTTTTCTTTTTTTTTTTTTTTTTTTTTTACCTTGTACACTCAGAAGGCAGATTCAAGCTGCAATTTATATGCATGGTAGCATAAAGCTATTTTGGTAGCCCTTACTTGGATATGATTTTGATATACTTGTTTTTGAGTTTTGATGCCTTTTTTGTCCATGTAAAATATCCTTACTGGTCATGAAAAGAAGTTTCCTTATAAATATTTTATGTCTCTGCGTAGTGATTGTAAAACCCTTCTGCTGTTATTTAATGATGAATTTCTTCTTTCTTTTCAAGTTCTTGCCACTGTCACAAAGGTGGTCTGCAAATAGCTGTGTATTTCTACTTCTCTTTCTGTCTATGTCTGTATGCTTTATAGCCTATATACAGCCTATTTTTATTTTTATGTGTGTAGAGTGGGTGAATATAAATAAGCCTGACCATATCATGACCATATTATGTATGAACAAAGAAGCAAATCCAGAAGTATGAGGCAGAATCAACAATAATTCTTATCAAAATGCTACTGGTAGAAATTAGGCAACAACTTTTGAATTACTGCTACTTTATTTTCTTAATTCCTCCATTTATGACCTTATTGAGTTTGACATTGCCCTACATAGGTCTTTTGCTTAACTTTAGAGATTCTAGTGCTTCACTTGTGTGGGAAAAAATTGAAGAGCCTTCCATAGATTATCATGAATTTGAAGAACTGTTTTCTAAAACAGCTGTTAAAGAGAGGAAGAAACCCATTTCGGACACCATTACAAAAACAAAGACTAAACAAGTGAGTACTCATTTAATTTCAGATCTTTTCTAGACTGGTTTTTACATATAAGCATATTTTTGCATGAAGCTGAAATGAATTGTGCCTGGTGTGGAATTGTTACCATGTATATATATCTATATACACACTGGAGAAAAAACAAGAAAAGGAGAGAATGTAGGACGGAGTTCAAAGTTATACATGGTAAAGACCGAAGATTTCTTTTTTATATAAATTACTTTCCAAATATGTATTTTCTTAAAAATATGTTTATCCATTTTAACAAAATTAAAACTAAAATAATAGGTATTTGATGCTTTGAAATTGATTGCAGATGTCCAAGGAGTAGTATATAAATTATTCTGATTAATTTTATACATTAAATAATGATTTGCATATGAATTACCATGACTTCAGAGAAAAATTATGTTTCAGAATATACGTCCTAATGTTATATCAATCAGAACAGTTCTAAGTTTGTGCTGTGTTTATGTATATAAAGAATATGAAGTTTATACATACAATAAATGACAAGCCACAGCTGGGAGAAATCCAACATTAATCAAACTGGTTTCTTGAGACAGAATGCTGTACAATACAATAAAAATGGGAAGCATATTTTAAAGGTAGAAGTTTAAACCCCAGAGTAAGAGAATTGAATCTGAATGTTTACATGACTAGTGAGCTGTAATCTTCTTGGTATCTTTGTAAAAATCAAATTGTCCTGGTATGTTAAGTAATTTGCAATTAAACTTTCAGGCTACAGAGGAGAATGGTTTTATGCAGAATTCTAAACAGCAGTTAAAATTCTTGTTTTATCTTGGTTTCATATTCCTGTACTAAATTCGAAACTAGGCTGTTCTTTCTATCATCTTTTGACATACAGGTTAATGCTATACAAGACTTTTTTCCTCATTCAATATACAGTGGGACCCTTTATAACCTCCATTCACTAGATCTTATATCTGGGTATGACCTCTCCACATAATAGTTCTGGAAAGCTTGCCCCCACAGAAACATTTTGGTCAGTAATATAAACATGTAGGTGCTTTACTCTACTGACAACCTCCTGCAGGCAACAGAACTGGTAATGAAGTTAAGATGATTATACCAAGGCATTGGATAAAACCTTTCTCCAGATGGATGCGAAGGATAGCGTAGCCAACATACCTCTATGCTGCACTAGGCTGTACTAACTGGGATGGGAGGAAAGGTAACGGGTGCTGCTGCCTTGCTGTCCTCAGTAAACCTCTGAAGTCCAGGACCTTTGCTCCTCTTTTCTCCTTCTAGAAAAAGCCCTTTTTAACAGCTATTCTTAGCTACATTACTATCTTTAAGTAAAAAAAAAAAAAAGAGTGCAACGGTGTTACTGATACCTTGGGTATGAACAATTGGTCCCTTCACATTTGATAAGGTTTGGTGATGAAAACCTCTCAACAGAGTAGAAATGATGACTGTTTAGTTCTGCAGCATAAACAGTCCTTAAAGACAGTCAGTGATTATGAATAAACATTAGATGTAGATTTTAATACTAAATACTTACTTTTCTTGCAATACCAAAAATTTAGATATGTTGTCAATAAATAATAGAAAAAAGAAGCTAAAATTAAATTAAAAGGACTGATTGTTTTTAACTTGTTTGAAAGAAACAAGTTGTTTCTTCTGACAGAAATTTGCACACAAAAGTTTAAAGCAATCAAAGTAGTTGTTGTCATCTAGGACAAATATTTCTGTAGGCCACATAGATTGACAGAAGAGAATCCTCAGTGTGTTTCTTTTCTGCTGGTGATCAAACAAATGTGCTGCTCTCCAAAACAGAGAGAAATTGCCTAATGGAGAATTCTAACTTATTGAGCTGCAGTATCTGGGCAGAAAAGACTGACCAAGCAAACTCAGGCTTTCATTAGAACTACGATTAGAGCTATCATTTATTGCAGATGTCAAAGTTAAATATTCATATGTGAGAATCTAGTTTGGGCTTTTCATAGTATTGACATGAGACGATTGAAATAGAACAGCTTCACAAATATATTCCATGTACACCCTCTCACCAGTTTGGAATGCAGGACTTTGTTTTTTAAATTCTCTTCATTTATCCTGCAGTAAACACGTGGATAATGAAGTCCATCCATGTTTATCAGGAGAAACAGTTATTTGGGGAAAGCATGGCTGTAATTCCACAAGTATGTTTTTATAGGGAGTACCAAGTACTGTTTAAGTGGTTACTGACTTACATGGCTCCTATGATAGTTACGGGTGTTGTAAAGATCTTACAAATGGTGTTTCTGCAGTGATTTTTACAGGGATGTGTTATGCAAAGCAGATGTGTTCTGTCACCTGTTGAGCTATGAAGGAGCATTGTAAAGAACAGAACCAGGACCCTCAAAGCTCACTCTGCTTCTTTCCAGAAACACTCTTTTCTGGCAATTGGTTTTGCTCCTTGCGCTGATGTTGCAGGGTCTGCTAAGTGAATGTATTGTTTAGATGGATTGGGTGTAAAATACTTGCTACAGTGGAAATAGTAGTCATGCAAATAATGACCAGATAACTTTCAAATGTATAAAATATTTGGTATTCTATGCAAATATATGATTTTATTGTAATAAAATTTTATTGCAAGCTGAAATAAAAATATATTTACAGAGGAGGCCACATGGCAGGAGGGGGAATTCTAACTAACCTGAAGAAAGATTTGATAGTTTTGGGATGTTTTAGTGGGTGAAAGATTAATTATTTTGGAATACACTGCTGTTGTGCCCACAGAGCTTTTTATTCTAAATGTCATACAGTATATGCATATGTTTCCTTGTGTATGTATATAGAGAAGCATGATATAATTATTTCTAAATAGGGAACCATTTCTAAGTAGTAAACTTATCTATATTATTGTGAGTTGGTTTGGGGTTTTTGTATAAATGAATGAGTTAATTTCACCCTACACATGTATTGGTTCTAGTTGTTTTCTTCTTGGCATGACCATCTGCAAATAACTTAATACAATATAAATCAATAATGCTTTAGAAGAAAATCAATATTACATTTAGCACTGAATGAAGGCCACATTAAAATCCATTCCAGAACTTTAAAGGAAGAAATAAGGAAGTGTTAATATTTATTTGTGAATGCAACTGATTTTATTCTCACTGCCTTTCATTTGGTGCTATGGCAAAAACTGTGATTTATTTCACTCTGTTAATGCATATATATATCAAATTCTCAGCTGCTGAAAATGTGTGCAGGCTTTCTCAATGATAATGCCTGCTAAATCTTCAAAGAAAGTCCTTTATAGGCTATATTGTAGGTGGGGCTGCCATTGCTACCTATTAAAGAGGTCTGGCTTTCATTATAAGCCCCTGTTATAACTTTCCCAAAATTCAGGTCTTTAGGCTGCAAATTTTGTTGCGTTGGAGTTTGTATTTCCCCCGCTGTTTGTGTGTCCTTCATTTTGCCAATATTAAGAAAGAAAACAAAATCTGTTTTGGATCATGTCCTCATAGTTTCACAGACTTGAAATATGGAAAAAATTTACCAGGTATATGTATTGTTAGTTGTATAAAGGGTTTCTTGAATTTTGCATGTCTACAGGTGATAGGCTCTGCTCCTCTTGCTTAGGAGAGACTTCAGGTATAATCCTGAAGATTTTTCTCCAACTTTATACTGGTAGGTTGGCGAACAGGGGCCAATAGGAGGGAGGCAAAGGAAGATCAAGATAAGTAACTGGCGAAGGAGCGAAGAACTGAGATCCGACAGCTGAAAATACAGAGCATAATAGATGTGATTCTATATCACCTCTTATTCTGTCAAAAATAATTTCTCTCAGAAACTTGTTGTGAGACTGGGGTGTCCTTGACCTGGTTGTCCTTCCAGCAAATAGTGGATCTCATCAAACGTGTAGCGTTTGACCCAAGCAGCAGGTAAAACTCACTCTGGGAGTGTCTTGTTCAGCTGTGCCATGCAGTTACAATACTAGTTATGGTTACGTGGCTGGATAGTCTTTTTCATAGGAACCTTTTCCATAGCTAGAATGGATTGTGTGGAATAAGCACAGTTCATAATGATTACTTATTAAATTAAGCTGTTACCCATGTAAAAAAATGCTTTGTAGCAGTTGCTACAGCACTTAAAAAAACATGTAATTAATGAAGCAGGAAGAAAAAGGGTAGCCTTGAGGTAAAGGTCACATACTCAAGAATGATGGCAAATGCAATATTAAAAATCTGTTTGCATGATTTTTAATGATGCAAACATGATTAAAAATCATGCAAACCAGGCAGGGGTGGTGGAGGGGCTACAGCTGCACCAGATTAAAAATCTGTTTGCATGGTGAACATTGGCTAGTGTACATTGAGTGCGTTCAGTGGAAAAATGGTACATACTCTGAAAATCTTGTTATCACTGTCAGCTTAATAAGGATACAGAGTGAGCTGAGCTGACTTGCATAGATTACTTTCCTAATCTTTGAACAGTCATTTTAGAAGCTTTATTGATAATCTTCTAACTACACTTTTGGAAAATATTATACACGTAACTGCAATGAATTTTTCAATCACAGACCATGTGTTTATAATCTATCATGTAAATGAAAAAAATGTTAAAGATATTCTCATGTGGATAGTCCTCTATTAATCTATTAAGATTTTAAACTCCCCCTTTCATTCCAGCAAATAAATAATAGGTTAATAAAATTTCATTCAGTTTCAAAATCCTTAGATGCAAATAAGATGTATCAATAAAAGAGTTAAGTTAATGATTTCAGGATTTTTGAATTTTTCAGTTGAACGTTAAGAAGCTGTGGCAATAGAATACATCTAGAAAGAAAATGCCACATAAGTATGAATTGGTAAATTAGGTAAATGCCTTATTGAGTTAACAGATAAAAGTTTATTCATGTTTATTCATTTACAAGGAATGACATAAAGGGAAACATAAATTTATTTTAAAAGAATGCTTTATTCCCTCTGCGAGCAGTGGAGACACTGTCTTAAGGAGCTTTTTATATCCACAGTTATTGACCTTTTATGTGTGTCAATGGCACAACAATTTGCTACAATTTTTTGCACTTTCCAGAGACACAGTCGGGGTTCTCCTGCCCCCACAGGTGGAAATTTTAGAGGACTTGTATTTTATATATACAAGCAAATAATTAAAAATATCATTAAGTTATTTATGAAATTAAATAATATCTCACTTTATTTTGTGAGATGCTATATAATGTGGTCTGGTTCTACCTCTCATTCTCTTCTTTATATGGTTTACTGCATATTTTGTTATTATATTTTTGTTTTCTAACTGTATCAACAAAGTTCTCCTTGTTGTAAACATAGTTTTACCTGACTACATGCATATATATGTGTGTGTGTGCGTATATATACATATAAAAAAATATATATATATTTGCTTAAAATCTCTGTATCCATTCAAGCTTTCTAGGTTGATGTCCCCCATTAGCCACATGCATTTCTCATTCTTGTTTCCATCCTGTTTTTTTTTTTTTATTGGACCATATGTTTGCGAGTTTAAAACCAAACACATGAACTTGGCATCTGACAATCTCGCAAACTCATCTTGTGACCTAAGAGTTCTGTGGGTTTCTCTATTTTGTCTGTGTATCCTCACTAACACTGAAAGGTTCTGACGATGCAACAACCTATTTTAGATATTGCTGCTGCTTATGGATTCTGTATGGACAAGAAAGGTTATATTAATTTCTTAACCATGTACAGTGGTTGGGAGGAGCCATGTATAGCGTCTGAAAAAGGCCTGTTCCTCAGTGCTTTGGAAGACCACTATGGGGGAAGGTCTTATTGAAAGTTTGTTAAAATAAAGAGAAAAATAAACTTCGGGTTGGATTGACTGAGATGCAGCTGTTCTGTGAGACAGAAAGCTGCATGTCTAAAAAGCATAAGCCAGATCTTGAATATCAGCAGAAAGATAGCTGCCACCCTGGTCTGTTGTACTATTCTTGCTCTACCTGACACTGTCAAATAGAGGCATCTTAATTACAACCATCTTTCCAGGGAGGCTGGAGATCATGCATTGCCATAGCTGGCAGTCCTATATGTTTCAAATATTTTCTTTTCTGTCTCTGCATGGTGCTTCTGTCTTTCTCAGTGCAAGGGTTCAATGCAGTGGATATCGTAGTATTGGATGACATCAAGAGAAAAAGAAAGAAAGAAGATATGGAGATAGCAGTACACATTTTCTATCTCTCTGTCCACAATTGATTGTGCTAAAGAGGCAAGAAGCAACATTTTTATTACAGTAGTTTTTAAACTCTGATCAAGCAATCTCAGATTGTTTCAGAATTAGTGCATAAAGATTGCATGTGTTTCACCTAGCAATTAGTACAGTGGTCATGATGATTTAAAAAAATAACTGTCAACTTAAGTGTGAATGTAATTGTCTGTATTCTGTCAGATCCCAACTCACAAGTTAAACAGTTTTTACTGTCAGCATGAAACTCAAGATTTTAAGATTAATTTTTTAGTATTTTTTAATTTGTAGAGAAGTATTAATTTTTCAGATTTTTCCTTATGGCTATATTTTGTTACTGAGTACTGTCTTCAGTCCAAACTGAAGAAGTTTCACTTGATCATCCTGATGGCTCCCTTCCAACTCAGTGTATTCCATGAAACAGCAAGCACAAAATGTTGTTAGATTATTCAGAGTTGGTCCACTGAATATTACCGTACTTTTGACTGTAACCATATGTCCATCTTTAAGACTGGGAACACAAAAACTTCTACAGCATTGGTTTTTTTGTTTGTTTGTTGTTGATCTCTCCTACTAGACATAGTATTTCTCACCTTTCTTTGGAGTTTTTTTGTTTTAGGAACTTTCTTTTTGCATTCTTTACCTGTTCTTGAACACACTCCCCCCATGTCTGTCTCCCTGAATTGACAAGCTAACTTTTTGTATGTTAATTAAGACCATTGATTTTGGATGTGTTTGTGTATGCAATAGGTTTTGCAAGAATTTTCAAAAAATGTGTGCAATTGCATGCCTAATTTGAGTACACAGTGATAAAATTATTCAAAGCACTAAGGCTGCAAAAATTGCCTACTGAGTGCATTTCAGACTATGCATAAAAATTCTGGGTTCTATACAGTTTCTAAGAAAATTTAGCTTTTTTGGATTTTGTTTTGGTTTTTTTATAGCATTTCTATTATAGCATTTGAACATGCATTTGCATTGCTAACCCACAGAGACATTTTGGCAGTTACAAGCATAAAGTCTAAAAATATACAAATTTTTGTATCCTGGTCCCTTAGCTGATGCAAGAAGAAACACCTATAACTGAGATACATAACAATGAACTAAACACTCAAAGAGGAGCTTTAGGTATGGAAAAATAAAATACTTGTGAGCTATTTTTAAACCAAAGGATTTAAACCTTGGGGTTTTTAGCTTTATCCCCTATTCCAGTTCTTAAAGTTCTTATTTTTTATTAAGGGAGATTTTAGCACTGCTCAGCCTCCTGTTGAGGAACACAATACTTATCTAACTTACTAGTGTATATTTGAATCTAAGCAATCTAAGCATTTTTTTCACCTAACTTCATAAATAACAAATATTAGCTGGGGCAGATATCTCTTAGTAAAAGATTACTTCTACAATAATAGTTTTATGATAATTATTTCAAGCAATGCTGTTTTAGTGATAAAACAGAACTAAAGGGCATGAACTGTTTCTCATCCACATTGGTAAAAGCTCTATTTATGAAATAGCACAGCAGGGTAATTGAGAAAATGAATGAAAAGTAAATATTATGTTTAATCTTTACCCTCAAGCATAAAGTTGCAGACACGGCTGCTTGACTGCAATAATTTGCATAACATGTCAACAACTTGCATCTAGAATTATATGACAAAGAGAATTTTGAAACTTTAGGTATTGCCTTACAGATTATGAGAATCTTTAGTGGGGAAAGAAACGAACTAGTTTGCAGGGGAGATTTGCAGAGTTTTGTTTAGGGTAGCAAACAGAGAGGTGACGAAAATTATGTTTTATTGTTGATATTTTGTGGTAAATTTTTAGTTCAGTTAAATCATTATGTGCCATCAGCGTGAATATATTGTCTGACAGCCAGGACTGGGTGTTGGTTTTGGAGCTTTGGGGTTTTTGTAGGTATTAAGGAAAAGTGTTTTATCTTCCATTGTACGAAAGTGACCCCACTGCTTGAAATAGTCCCTCTCACAATTGCCCTGACTAGCCAGACATTATTTCTAGCTTTATCTTTAAAAAAAAGTTAAACAAAAAGTTAACAAGCCCCCCACCCCCACCCCCCCATCTGTAAGAGTATAATATTCTGTTTTACCTGTAAGAAGTCAAGGATATACATTGGAAAGATGTTATGGGTCCAGTTCTGTGATTGCCCATTTTAAACCTGAAATACACTTGAGTCTGCAGAAAGACTTGTCACACTATGTATTGAGAAGGAGACTTCATTACTGCCCTGATCCTGTCTCTTAACATTATTTGGAACTTTGGGGGTTTTTTGTCCTCTCTGCAACAGTTCCAACCAATAGGCCTTTGTAAAGTGGGGTTTCCTGCATGTGCCTTTTCGTAATATGTAGTAGTTTTTCTTGACCAGTGAGAGCTTTGGGATAATTTTGCTTAATGCTGGCAGTCAAAGCTAGAAATAGAAAGCAAAAATCATTGCAAAATTCCATGCATTAGCTAAATATTATTACAGGGAAAGACAGTCTTCATATTTTTGCTTCAGGGTTCTCATCAAACATGTGTCTTGCATTACCTTTTACTAAATATCTCTTTGACTGTATTTGCTTGTGTTAAACAATCGGGAAAAAATTTGGCATGTAGTTTGTTTACTGCTCAACAATGAGGACTACTAAACAATTAGAAAGTTTGTCCTAGACTTCAAGCTGCAGATAATATCTCTAGCTTCCTTTTAATTTATTTTTTTTATTTGTTTAAAGCAGAGTTCCAGAATCCAGTCTAAAAGGGAGCTATGTATTGTGTCTGAGGCTTTAGATCTTGTAGAGATTGGATTTATCAAACTTTTGTTGTTCTGCCTTTAAATGGCGTCACTTGTCTGCAGCCTGTAGGCCCAGACTATGCAGCTGATTTATTTTGTTTTATTTTTAAATGTGGGAATTGCTTTAGGCATTTACTCTAATATTCATATTTTCTGAATTAGTGTTGTATTGTTACAGCCATTTTATTGGTGCAAACTACAGTACTCATGCAATTGACTGAAATGGGAATGAACTGCATATTAGAGATTAGTATAAAAGTTGTAATAAACCCTAGATTTAAAAAAAAAAACAAAAAACCAACAAAACTGGTAGCTGCTATGTAAAAACTCTATCTGCTGCTGTTCTTCTCCCATTCACCTGACAGTCATGCTCTTTGGAGCTCTTTAGATATTGTTGTGGTTCAGAATTTTGGTAGCAAAGTAACCTATTCTTCAGGAGGACACTTCTTTTTTTTGGTTGGTTGGTTGTTGGTTTTTTTGTGGGTTTGTTTAGGGTTTGTTTACTTGTTTGTTTTTGTTTTGTTTTCCTTCTGATCACTGGCAAAATGTGACACTCAGAAAATAATTTCTCCTGTCCATCAGCTCACTTTCAGAAAAAGCAGCTTATTTTTCCTGCTAACTTTTAAGCCAGATTCCTTTTAGAGCAGAGGACTTGAAGGGATTTACTAGATCACGAAATCTGGTCCAAGAGCATGAACAGGAATCATGTTCTATATCTGCGTTATAACAGCATAGTCAATGTATTTGATTCTTTTTTCTCTAGTCGTGGTCTCGTTGCATTTGTAGTCCTATTCTTGGTTGCTGTCTGAGCTTTAGTTTGCTGATGGGAGATAGAAACTGTAATTTCACAATTTGAAGTAAACATAATAGTATGTGGGTGCTGATACCATGAGAAGTGGGAGATTCCCAAGAACAGGCTCCAGCTCATTCTTGCTCTTTGGGTTTCCAAGAGAGAACAGTGTAGTTCTGCTTCCTTTGGAAAGGAAGTTTGGTCCTAGGTAGGTTCACACCTGAATGCAGTTGCAACATTGTTTTGGGGAAGACCATTTGATAAAGCTATTCTATTCTCAGTTTTCTTCTTTTGATTTGTTTTACTCCTGGACATCATCAGTTCCATTTCTACTTAGTTTTGGCAGAATATGAGTGACAAGAAATGTACACACTCCAGATGAGCTCTTGCTAGTTTGTGGGACTTTTGCAATGGATTTGCATTTGATTTTTAATTCACTTTGTTTGTCAGCTTTGGGATAGTTTTCTTGTTCAAAATAAAGGCAACAAAGGACTCTCACTTTGACACCAGCAAGCTTAAGTTATGCTATTAATATGAGATGCTTCAGATGAGCAATAAGGATGGGAGCTAGTATCAACAGTTTCCCCAACACCTTCCATACTGACTTCATTTTTTTTGGTGTTGTTTGAGTACACAGCTTTAATGAGAAGTTTTTGAACTTTTGTTATGTAAAATACCTCATTGTTTCTTTGTGTTGCTCTGCCTTTTCTGCAGGTACGGTTTGGTAGCAGCACCAGTTAAAGAGATTCTGGTTTTTGTAAATTTTGTATGCACTTTTTTTCCCTGCTATTTCCTAGAATACAAGATACTTGTTTCATTGTTAATTAGGACATACTTTGCAATGTAGTGGTTAGGAAGATTTGATCCCTACCTTGCTACCCAAGATCTACTTTATTTTGTAAACTTCTATAACTGCAAAAAATAAACCGATAGCACCTTCTTTTTACAACAAGAAAATCTCATTATCTTTGACCCAGCTTTATCTGAGTTCCAGGCTTAAGTGAAATTTATGTTCCATTTAAAAAACATTTAGAGGGATGATAGCCTATTAGAAGGCTAGTGCTGGATATCCTGGTTATATTTTTCTGAATTACGTTAATTTCCTCTTTGAATTCAGAAAAATATGACTATCCTATATCAGTCCATTCAACTTCAATTTTAAATTCCTAATAGCATATTACATGGATTAGACAATTGCATAGGAATTTCTTGTTAATTTCTGACAGATGGTGTCAATAGCTATGACTTCAATTTAGGTCTTTAATCTTGTTAACATCAGTTATGCCACACTTTTTTTCTAATGTTATAATTTTCAGTTAATGAGCAGTAGTTTTACTGCTGTGGCATTCCACCCCAAAAGGGAAGGGAACATGCAGGTGCACAGATGCTGGTGGTCAAAAAGGAATTACAATGGTCAGTAGGTCTGCAAAAGTTTATGAAGTTTTATTAGTAAATTACACTCTTGTCATTGAAATTGGTATGTTAGTCCCTTATTTTTAATATAAGCACAGTGGTGGGTTTTGAATAAAGGGGTAGGGTGAAGGAGAAGAGACTGAGAGAGATTAAAGAGAGAGAAAGAGGAAGAAAGAAAGATCACCAGTCCTTGCTCCAGTGTCCACCCAGATAATGGGGTGTCCAGGCTCCTGAGGCACGTGCGTCTGAGCTTTGTGGGTGTACCTATTTATAGATAAGTTTTCCCTGCTCTAAAGATAAGTTTCTTGCTTTCTATGCAAATTAGTTATCATACACAGCACATTCTTCTAGACCTTTCTGGAAATGGGTCAAAGGGCTTCCAGGGTCTTTGGTCATTTTGATCTCCCACTACTGGTTTGGCTTTTTGGTCCATGCCCTTTTCTTGACCTCATTCTTGTGTTTTCGCTGTACTGTGTTGTGCTTATCTGCAGGAGCCAGAACAAGGACGTTTGTTCCAGAAAACTGGTGCCCTACCTCTGTATGGTTCCCTTCTCCAGCCACATCCTGTTACTTCTCACAGGGTGTTATTACCACACACAGCTATCCAGCTATTGGTGTTTGAGACATATACCCCTTATCTCCTGGGCTTCTACAGCTGTATTTTCACTTCACTGTAGCTAGTTTGGCATGTACGAGGAAAAGAGATGAAATATCTTCATAATCAATGGTTATGAAGGTTTAAGAGAGGAAAAACTAAAATAAAACAATTGGCCAGCTAACCACATCCTCAGAAAACCTATACTGTAAGTACTGTGAGTTTCTCAAGTTTCCTTTCCTAAGCAACTCCAGGGGCATAGTTCTGGGTCAGGCTTTTCCTTGTCTTCTACTGCTCAAACATCAGTATACAAACCTGTGTCTAAAAATTTAAGTGAATCAAAGCTGGCAATGAATCAGTGAATCACAGGGCAAATATCTTCTAGGCAGTCTTCTGGTTTTTTAAGATGTGAATTGTATCATGACAATTCTTTACTCTGGATAAATTAATTCTTCTTTTCTTAATCTCTTTCTACTAATTATTTCTAAATAATTCTGTCAGTGGGGCTGTAGATAATGCAGCCTGTTGATGCTAAGATAGGAACTGTGTAACTTGAAAAAGTATGTGTATGCTTCCTGACTGCAATAAAAAAAGAACTTGAACTTACAGTTCTAATTGTCTGGCTTTTCTTTTTTCCTCCAAGTTACTCACAAAGGTTTTCTTCAGTGTATTTAGTATGGTGTTAAACTCAGCACCCAAGTAGATTAAATATTAACCTCTTCCTTCTACGTAATGGTTGTATCCATACATTGAAATGTACTTCATCTTGAATCACGTCATTTTACAGATAAGAGCCCTTTTCTGGCATTACTTGCTTATCCTAACAATGATATAAAATTTACATCAAGTTTAATTCAAACAGCTTAGAGCTGTATGGAAGACAGTCTCTGAATTAATTGTTGCTTTTATGCTTACAAAACCAACATGTACAAAAGTCTATTTTGATTGTTGATTTTAACTCCCTAGAGCAAGACCTTTTGATGGCTTGATTTTTTTGTATTTTTTAAATTTGGAAACAAATAAGCTTTATGACCTTTTATATTACTTTAAGTGATCAAAGAAAACCCCAATGTGTACGTGGTTATTTTGATTTTTAAATAAAATTCTTATTGGCGCCTACTACGTCAAACATTCAAATAAAATACAAATTCTCACAGTTTTAACTTACATCAAAGATGGAAATCATTGTGTGGTTTTGGAAACCAAAGCAATTCTAAGATAGACACAGTTGGAATTTTTTTTATTTGACAGTGTGTTTCATACACTTAGTAACATCAGTGTGAAGTTGAAAGTGTGTGTTCTAATGAAGGAGGAAGACTAAGGGAACCTGTGTAGTGACACTTTAGGATTAAATTCAGCTAAGTGATACAGTTACTTATTATACAGCAGAAGAAAACTTTAAAAACAATAAAATTCCTCATTTTTAGATGTGTATATTACAAAGTACTGTTTCTTGAATTTGTTGTTAGCAGTGAAAAACATCTTGTACATTTTTCTGCAGATCGGTGATAATAGTTGGGTTTCTTTTGGCAGGTTGTCAAGTTGTTAAGTAACAAAAGATCTCAAGCTGTTGGAATATTAATGTCTAGCCTTCATTTAGACATGAGGGACATTCAGCATGGTAAGTGAAATAACTATTGCTAATTCTCAGATCACATAATTCATAATCTGGAAATGGTAATTATTTATATCTTTTGATATGTAAAATAAATTAATATGAGGCCTTTTATACATTCATTTTTTTTCTGAAAACAGTTTTCTCTGACATTTATTTTTTCCTTTCAGCATCAGTTATATAAGTGGTATATAACATAGACACTTTGAATTTTGGTCTTTCTGAGGAAGAAAGAGTGATATGTTGCTTATTTTAATTCAGATAGCCTTGGGACATATCCAGAAAACTGAATTATAATGTTTAATTTATTTGCTTTATAAAATAGTTTCTATATTTAGTCTAGCACAAACTGTGGAGTTCTTTCATCTTCAACAACATTTTTTATTAAGCAAGATCTTTTGGGGGAGTGTAATAGTTTTCACATTTATGCTAAGAGACAGTAGTGCAAAAAGGTGAAAAGTGGAATTGCATTTATATTCAGAGCATCCCTTATGTTTCCCATAGGCTTTGGATAGATTTGAAGCAGATTGAATTATCCTGTGAAGTGCCAGCCTATCTATTAAATAAATGTGGTTTCAAGTATAACACAGACTTCATAAATCACAAAAACATCTTGTGAACTTTCTAGGCAACATATTTACAGCCATGCGTTCAGTTTACTGTGATTTGCTTATTTTGTGAAATTATTCATAAATAGAGCAAATTTGAGAGCACTCTGTCAGCTAGTGAGTAACTCTTAATCACAGTTTTAAGTTTTTATTAAACTGTTTTGATGGTTACTAGACTTCCTCAAGCTGAAGCACTTAAGATGGTAGTCATAGAGCAAGGCGCCAGTACTGGCGCCAAGAAGTACTTGGTATTTCCAAAGCTGGCAGATGTAGTTCAGTTAAGTCATAGAGCAAAATCTGAAAACAATGATATGGTCCTTTCCTTCAGTCAAATATTCAGCTTGGTTTCAGTTAATAATGAAAACCTTATGAAAAAAAGGAGTCCGCCTAACATCTGTGTCTGTGGTAAAGCCAACACAAGTTCATTGAAAATTTGCTTGCTTAACATGCAACACTAACAATAACATGGCATGAATGTCAGTAGTTGAAGGGGTCAAACAATATTATGCTTAACCTTTATCCTATTACAGTATTAAGCACACATGATCATCTAAGAGCTGTGTGCAGATTTTGTATGTTCCTCTTTCAATAGCTGTTTTCTAAAACCAAACGTCTTTGCAAAGGGGAATTTAATAATTCTCTTATTCCCTTGCTGTGCAGAAGTGATTGAACAAACATGAGAAAACTTTTGTCTGGTGGCAGAATTTGGGGAAATGATTGGAAGATCCTGGTGCTAATTTTTTTTTTAAAGAACATAAAATAGGCATGGAGGAAAAGTGGTGAGGAGCAGGAAAGAAATTTGCGTGGTGGGGGCAAGGAAAATAGAGATCTCGCCAAGAAGTATTTCTGGCATCAGTCACTCCATGCAGAGCCCTCTGAGTGATCTAACTATAGAACCCATGCAGAAATTATAGTATCACAATCCCAAGTGATTGAGCCTATACCTTTATGTGGGTGCTATTTTTACTTCCTTGTTAAAAAGAAAAGGTTTTACATGCTTTTGAGTGTTACAGTGTATTGGTTTGTCTGCTGCAGTTCAAATCTACTAACAAGAAGGTGCTATCAAAAATGCAGATAATGATAAAGAATGCCTCTGCTAGTAAAAAAAATCAGTTGATATACGTGCATGTTTATACATTAATATTTAAGTTGTATGACAATGGCTACAGAAAAAAAGGAATAAATGTTTGTCCCATGACCCAGGGTTTTAGTAGTGGTCTTGAGTTTTTGCCATCCTTAATGTATGTGGATATGTACATTTACACACATCTCACTCAGTACAATACAAGCAATGGTTTCTCATAAATTTGAAATGCAGTCAAATGAAACTTCTCCCTGCCTCCCCTCCAGACACCCCCAATTTGTGGCACTAAGCAACTTTCTTTATGGGCTCTCTTATAAATATTCTCTATATTAAACACAAAGCATATCTCTGGTATTCACTGTTCATGCAAGTTGCAGAAGAACTGGGTTTTGGTTTTGTTGTTTTTCTGTGGTTTTTTTTTCTTGTTTGTTGGTTTGGTTTTTTGTTTTTTGTTTTTTTTTCTTTTGTTTTGTTTTGCTTTGTTTTTTGTTTTTTGGTTTTTGGTTTTTAATGGCCATAGAAAAGCACCCAGAAGAGAGAGAAACTTTCAATGCAGTGTGATATTCCATTTCTTGGTTTGCATGTTATTGTGAGGGTTTTTTTCTATTTCTTTAGAAATATTTTAAAATGGTACATGGGCAGAAGGGAAACAAATTTTGCTGGGTACTAATTCACCTAATAAATTTAGGATTTCAAGTTTTAAATCATATTGTGTTTAGATGAAGATCTTAAAATTTTAAGTTGAGACCTGGTCAAATGTTGATTTAATGTCCTGTGAATTTCCTGTTGTTTGGTTGGTGTTTTTGGTGTATTTTTATTTGCTTTTTAAGATACAAAACAATGATGAACTATTGTCTGTAAGAAATAATCCTTGATGAAAGATCGTTTTGAAATCTTGAACATCTGAATCATTTAAGATATTTTCTTAACTAATCTTGAACACTTAGCTACTTTTTCATGCATGTGTGATCAGATAGCATTTCATGAAATATCTCATAATACTGAAATACATCCTAAATAGATTTCTTCAATGATATCCTTTTTAAGTGTCTGCTTGTAGAATTTCATTTGTCTGCTTCCTGCTTTGAAAAAAGGTTTAGTAAGACAAACTCCCAGATCCTGTCTACTCTTAAAATATTTTTAAATTGTGAAAGAAGTAATAATCAGAGCACATTTTTTCTGAACTCTAGTATGTCTTTCTAGTTGTGCTTTAAGGTAGGGTAGATTAATTTTTGTTGTTATGGTTTTTTTTTTTTAGTATATTCTGATTGCTAACAGAACTCCCAGTTGTTTTATGCAGTCAAGGCTAGAACTGTAAGAAATGTTGGTCTCTTTAGTCGCAGTGCCATTTCTATGTTATTAGTACAAAAATGAGTCCTCGTGGTTTCTCTGATTTCACACAAGGTTTTACTGATGCATGTTTTTTTGCAGTCATCTATCAACTGTGCAAAACACTTTATCCGGGCGTTTTGCTTGCTTTTGTATTTTCACTATACCGCAAATATCCTTTATCCAGTATTATATTCCCACTGGAGATATTGCTGTATTTGGCTGCATGATATGGCCAAAGTTTGAGAAATGCCAAACAAGCACTTCTTTCATATTTTTCCTTTATAGTTCAGATTTTCTTCTTAGAGAAAAGACTTGAGTTTTAACATTAATCTTTTGGTTTTTTTCATAATATTTCAGAGATGCAATTATGCATAAATTAAAGATCCAAAAAGATTCCAGTTAATTTCTTAGAGCAATCTATGATGAACACCCTATATAGTAAAATATAAATACATGTTAAGCCTGTGTCTATGTTTAGGGACCATGTCTTGTAAATAAGATATCTCTTTTTGTTCAAGTTGTCTGTCAGCACTTGAAATGGAACAACTGTTTGAAATTGTAACTATTTTGCAGAAAATAGGACTGTCAGTAACTTCTACAGTCCCCTTGCTTGTACAGTTTATTCTCCTCTGTGTTTACAGCTCTCATTAAGTGCTGTAAGAATAGCAAAAAGTTCTTCTCTGTGTGTGTAAAAATAGAAGGAAAAAATGAAACCAAAGATGTCAGCTAAGAAAAAAAAGAAATTTTGCATTTCAGGCAGATAGATATTACATTTATTACACATTGAGATTTGTATCTAGGAGTTATTTTCTATATGGAAATTAAGCTTTGGTTCACCAAAATAATCTTAATTCTGAGCATGCCTTGCAATTGTTGAAAGTAAAA
Source organism: Corapipo altera (assembly GCF_003945725.1). Classification (NCBI taxonomy): domain Eukaryota; kingdom Metazoa; phylum Chordata; class Aves; order Passeriformes; family Pipridae; genus Corapipo; species Corapipo altera. Next base: position 4,217,031 of record NW_020884923.1, read on the forward strand.
GTCTTCAAAAATGACATGTGGAGTTCTGTTGAAGTTGTCTGTAAACTTTTCCAATTCAGAAAGTTTCTTTTAACAGGGTTTGTCATTTCAGGCATTGTATTGCTGCAATACTCTAGCTATATTTCTGTAAGGTTTTCCGTACCACATTGTGATTGCCCTGGCTCTGTTGGAAATAGTTTGAAGATTTCTCCCTCTGAATTTTGGACCACCTTCTCATATCCTCATTTAATAAGTAATTTTCCCCCCTCTCTGAGATACTGGTAATCTGCAGAATTTGATGGAGCTACGTGTCCCACTCTAATAACTGGGGTGGGGGAGTGAGCAAAGGAAGGTTTTTTATTACAACCCTCAACTCGTTGGTCAGTGGTACTAGAAAAGGAGATTATATATAAGAATGTAATAGGGAACATAGTAGTAGGGAACAAAGTGTAGGCATATTGACCTAACAGCTGGTAAAGACTAACACTGTAATTGAGATTTGAGATTATTTTACTGGAAGTTGTATCTGTGGCAAAGTTTGCTCTACATACAGCAGTACAACTTTGAACACTAAAGATATCTTCTGTCCTGAATTCAAGACAGATGTGCAGGAAGTGAACATACTTTAAATGTTAGTAAGAAAAATAAATGTTTATTCTTTAGTATTTAGCTATTAGTGACAAAAGAACATGAGAAAGTCTTGGGTTTTTTTTCTTACTTGACAGCTCACACTGACACATAGAAATGATGAGCAAGACTTTGTCAAAGGTTTAACTAAATGATTTCACTTGAGAAAGATGATAAAATGTCTCTTAAGCTGCATTATTTCAGTGTTCTGTGCAGGAATTATTCACGCATTGAACTGTCATGTAGTCTAGGTTCATGAGATGCTCTACATGGAAAGCAATCCAGAAAGAATGACTCAATATCTGGAAAATAAGACTCAGGATTAGTTTATTTTATGGAAAGTCCAGGGGTGATCTGAGCATTATTTATCCTAACAACAATATATGTGTGTAAGCACAATCATTTGAATCTCATTATACCCATTCTTGACAAATATATCAGTATCTTCCCAAATGACATTTTACGGCTTAAACAAGTTATAGGAACAAAACAATAGAATATTAGATCAAGTTTTTAGGCCACTGTTATACTAGAAAGGAATCCTAGTTTTAAGATTGCTTTAGAATTTCCCAAAATCATTATTTCTGTCCATTTAAGTTATGGAAAAAAGTGTTGGCTGTAGGAAGATACACAGAAGGTTTTTTCCGTCAGATGGCAAGTCTGTATTTATTTATTAAATGAATAATCCATAGAGTGATTGCAGTCAGTGCAGGTTCATTATAAAGTACGAAACTTTACCTGTTACTTCTGGTTTATTAGTAGAGAATTTAAATTCTCTAAATGTTTCTTTTTTTTTTCTTAATCAAATATTGTGCATGCAGACAACCAAAAATTTTAAAGAACATGGTTTAAGCTTCCCCCCAGTAGCCTTTCCAACATCTGTTTAGATTCTTCTGAGACATCTCCAAGATTGGTTTGGTTCTGCATTTTTCAGTCTTGTGAACTACCACTTCCTCAAAACTTCACACCATAATTCTCAGTCTTATTCCTCTATTTCTTCTTGGCTTTATCTTCCCATATTCATTACATTATGCCTGCTGTTAGATTGTATGCTTATGAGTTTTATTTGCTTATAATTACTTTACAAGCTTCTATTGGGAAATTATTGGTAAGAAAAACAATGGAATACAGAAAATTACTTCTATAAAAGACAGACTAGAGTTAAATTAGAGTGCCACACATATGTATTGCTGCAGATGTTTCTGTTGCTTTGATGCTGTTAGTATGCCCACTGTGTTCTGTATTGAGCAGTGAGTTTGAGGCCCTAGTCTGGCCACTCCTGCCAGATGCAGTTAGAGGGGAAGGACAACAAAGGTTCTTGGAGTCAGGTGTGATTTCCAATGGATGTGATATAAACCACTGAGCTGTGGGTAAAGGCCCTGAAAGTTTGCCCTTACTATTTAAATTCTTTCTATATTCTGAGATTTTCCGAAGTTTAGTTCACAGTGACCAGAGGCCGATAAAGCAATAGCAGCAGTTGTTAAGGGAAAAATACAATCTTGGTTATAATTTTCTTTTAATATATGTGCAATACATCAAGATAATGAAGGACAGGAATATTCTTATTGTCAAGAAATAAACTGAATGCTTTATGTAATATATATCTTTGGAATTTACACTTAAAAACAAATTTATAAATTTAAACCATTTTTCTGTAATGTGAAATGCTTTTTAAAGAAGTTAAGTTTGGAGTTTTAAAAGAAGAAAATTATATTGAGTTTTTTCACAATATTTGAATCAGCAGAAACTAATTACTGCCACATTGGATAGTTTGGATAATTAAAAATTTTGTTGTTGTTAGAAACATATGAATGTAATTTAATAGAGAAGTTTTGTAAGAAAATGTAACTGCATTGTTTGTCCGTTGTTTCAATTGAAACAGTTTAATTTTTTTCTTGGAAGTCAGATCTAACTTCGAAAATTTGAGAGGAAAGTTTCAGGAAAGTTCTGTTCTCCCAAAAGAAAAAAAAAAGCAGTACTGTTATTTCTCATTTATGTACCGTGTACTCACTCAGAAGAGGGATGATTACAGAATTCTAAGCATAAAAGCAACAAAATGTGTGCTATTAGTATTAGTACCATGTAAAAATCTGGTGTGGGGGAGGAGAAAAAGAGCACCTTGTCTCTCTTCCATAGCAGAAATATTTTCCACTGGTCATACTCTTATACGCTGAACTACACAGAGGTTTTAGCATTATTAAAATTAAGAAACACTTATTAATGGACTAAGACCTTCCAATAATGCAGTAACACCTTTTCTTTTTTTTAAACCGAAAGGTTTAGAAGAAAAGTTTGCTTGCCACAACAATCCACTTGTGATTTGTTCATGTGTGTGTTAGGTTTGAATATGTTTGTAGACACGAAAAATTTGTATTTGAAAATTAATGCCACTTACATGTATATAGCTGTTAATCTAATTTAAACACAAGGTATTTAAAATGAGGATTTAAAAAAACTTGCAAGATTAATCCCTTTTTTCTTTTTCTTTTTTTTTTTTTTACATTCACTGTACCTATATCTGTATTTTTCTTACCATTCCTTTTTTAAAACAGCAATTAAAGCTATATGTTATCTTTGATCAAATGGAGATCTATCTAGCTTTGTACCTGATGTCCTCTGCAGGTAATCTGAAAATAAAATTATAAAAGCTAAGATGAGGGGCAATGCCCACTCTTTATTTAATTTTTATAGCTCTCTATTTAATGTTTTTGAAAGTAGCTCTTTCTCCAAGTTGAAAAGCTTATTTGGGACAACTTTCATACACATTGTGTTTTCTTTTGATTTTTCCTTGTCACTAGTCTACAATCCAGGTACTTTCTTCTCTATGCCAATGAGGTGACTGGCTCTGCACACTGTTTTCAAGATCTGTGTGTACCATAGGTCTATGCCAAGGTATCACATCACCAACTTTTGGGCTCTGTTTTTTCTGTATTGCTGCTGACATTTTGTTTGTCCTTCACTGCCACCAGTTTTTGAGCTTATGTTTTCAGAGAACTATGGAAAGTGTCTTTTTGGGGACAGTAGTTGCTAATTTTTTTTTTCCATCTACTTTCGTGTATTGACACTGAATATTTGAGAGATCCTCTTTGTGTGTTTGTAGTCAGCTTTAAAGTGGTATTGCTATCTGCAGATATTGACACCTCACATTCATTAAACAGCACAGTAACCTGCTGAGTTTGTAGTAAGACTTCTTTGCTACAGATTTGTACTCTGAAAACTAATAATTCATTTCTGTATTGATTTACTATTTTTTCGAGTAAGTTTGGTTTGTTTCTTTTTTAGTTGTTTGGTTTTGCTGTTGTTGTTTTTTAACCAAAGCAGACCTTTCCTCTTATACCATCACAGCATAAATTTTTCTGAAGCCTTAGGTATGTTTTTTACAAACCAGTATCAACCTGATCATTCTTAGCTGGGCCTTTGTGGGCACTCCATTAAAGCAGCACTATTTATTTGTTGCTTGTGAGTGCTACAAAATTATGTGCTACTTTGCTTTTCCATTACATTGGTTTATCTGTACATTGTCTAAGAAAAGCTGTTCTGGCTTGTAGTTTCCAACATCCTCCTAAAGTTTTGGTTTGTGTGTTCTGAAACTTCTTCAATTTGAGACAGTGTCCAAAACATATGACTTGAGAAGTATAGAACTTGTTTGAGAACCTCCTTGACCTTTCCTGTGGTTGCGAATCTTAACACATACTTTGTTTAACCTTTTCTGATTCTCTTTCTTTTGTGCTCTCTTTACAGGCAGATTATCTGCATGTTCAGCTGTTTCCTGTCAGGCTTCATACATCTGATCTCTTTCAAAGCATTTTCATTACCAGCTTTATGCATTTGGCAAGTTGGGTTTAGACCTTTTTGTTCTTGCCTAATTTACATTGAACTTACAAGACTTTGCTTTTTTATTTTCTTTGGCTGATTTCCAATTTTAAATAATATCTTTTATTTACAGGTGTCCCCTATGCTCTTAAACCTAAGCATATGTGTGGTTTTGAGGAGTAGGAATACTGGGGATGTGAAAAGATAAGGGGGAAAAAGTGGTGCTTTTGAATTTTATCAGTTGACCTTTTTTTCCTCTGTGCCTCTAAAGAAGAGTCTGTAAGCTTCCTTCTGACCTACAATCTTTTTTTAGCCTTGAAACAATCTTCTCATTTAAGGTAATTCCTGCTTATAAAATCTAATTTTACGGTATTACTTCTAAAATTTTTTTTCCCCAGTCCTATAAAGAAGTTTCGTTAAAGTCTGGTTTGGTGTCACCAATTCAGAAGTAGATCAAGTGTAACTTTGCCTCTTTTGGTGAGTCTGCCTAGTTACTCTTAGTTGGTTTTTGACTGTAGTACCCTAAAATTTAGACTCTACATGATGGCTCAAAAAAATACACTTAATAGATTAAACCTTCTGCTATTACATTTTCTACATTTCATATTGCCTTACAGCCTTTACTATTTAGAAGTCATTATAAAGATGCTTCTTGAGTGATCTGTAATAGGGCACTAACAGTGTTTTTTCTATTTAGGCATGAACTCCCTCCGTAGGGAATGCTGTAGATCTTTTACAACCGATCGCTTTATCTTGACCGGCTAATGCTGCCTTCTGTATTCTTCTGCTGTAACCCATTAGGGCACCATATACAACCTTGTATTAGTAGTTGTCACACGGACTATCGTCCTTCTGTTCCATTTGGAATCCACCAGGAAATACAAATCTGCCCTTTGAGGATGTTAGATGCTTGGAAACTACACGGAAACACACCGTAGCCACAGGCTGACTTTTATCCGCCGAGCTCTGCTTACCTGGGCCGCCGAGCGGGCTCTCCCCCAGCGGTCCATTCCCGCACTGCTCCCCCTCCACCCCGCGGCGACCGCCGCCTCCCCGGCCGAGCCCCCGCGGCCACGGCCGGCTCCGGGTCCCCACTCCCGGCAGCAGGTGGCAACAGCGGCCCGCGCTGCCGGGAGCTCCGCTGTGCCTTCCCGGGACACGCCGTCCCGGCTCTCGACAGAGCGGAGCCGCTGCCCCGCAGCCCGCGCTGCGCCGGGCAGGGCGCTCGATGCTGCGCCTTCGCCCCGGTGTCCCGCTGTGCCTCCCGGTGTGCTCCTCACCCAGTGAATAGCCTCCTTTACAGAATAGCTCCGCGTGTAAGGAAGAGAAAGCATGATGAGAAGATTAGGTACAGTGACTTGCTTGCTATATCCCTTCATCATCCATGATAGGGGAGGGTAAGAAAAAGTGCCGGGGAAATTACGGTTTTCTACTGCAAAAATGGCGCAACCTTTAGTCTGAGAGGCCACTGTTTCCCATGCTGGAGCCAGTGTATTGGTGTTTCTGTACCTGTCACGTAAAGAGGTACCTGGATTTCTCCTACTTATTGCTCTTCTTTTTCTTCTGTTATCCGTAGGCAATGAAAGATCACGGTTATTTCTGTTGTTCTGCAGTTTCACAAGAAACCTCCCCAAGCAATGGGTGTTAGGTTCTGTTTCATTGTAATGCGTTTTCTGATTTTAGTGAAGTTGTGATTGCTTTAGCCACCTAGAGACAAAATATAGCCTGATGTCATTGAACTGAAGTAATACAAAGTGCCTCTGGTAATCTCAAAGTACTCAGTAGGCCAAATCTAGTCATGATACTGAAATAAATACACACATGTGATTCCAAGTAACAGTTTTGTTGTTGTTTTGGGGGTTTTTTTTGGTTTTTTTTTTTTTTCTTAGACTTGTATCTATTTTGGTTTTCTGCATATGTGGGCATTTGGTTTTGTTGCTATCCCAGCCTTTGTTCCTGGAATTAATACCGGCTTTTGAGAAACACTTTGGAGTGTAAAAAAAAGATGGAACTTAAACCATAAACATGCATCCTTCTGCAATCAGCTATCACAGTATTGTGATTTGAATGAGTAAAGCTGTGTAATCTGTCATCTGCCTAGCCAAAAATCTTTTTGCATTATTTTCATAATACCACCACACTTAAAACATGGACTAAATATCACAAGATCCTTACATCACTTTCTTAGCATCTGTAGCTCCTTAGTACTGTAACTTCAGAATATTTGGTGAAAGGCTTAACGTGCCTTAGTACCATGAAATCCCTGGTGTCTATCCAGACATCCAACAGGGCAGACATGTAGAATACCAGGCTACATCTAAACTGTTCTCTGCTGTGCCAAAAATAAAATTTTAATTTGATTTGGAGAAAAAATTGAGAGGATGTAATTTTATTTCAGTGAGATAATACCATCTGACAGAAGGAAAGAGAAATTTGCTTTTGAAAGGAAACCTCTCAAATGTTTTGTGTTTGTAGTTCTTGACCAAGAAAATTTGTATTTTGAGTTGTGACTGCAACAGTTGCTTTTACAGTAATTATAGGGAAATGGGACCTGCTTTGCCTGATTTTTGAATCCCTGTAAGTTTCCATGTAGTGTTTCCTAACTATTTCTACTACTACGGATACCGATATCACACACAACTGGCTAGCTTGAACCATAAGCAGGGAAAGCTTGTTTCTGAATAGTTATATGTGTCTTCATGGCTAAAAGAACTTGCAGTACTTTCTGTTGTAAATCATCAAAGGGTAGCAACATTCCATGTAGAATGATTTAGGCTTGGTGATGTTACAGAAGACTAGTAGAGTTCTTCAGAGAGACCTAGAGAAGGGCAAACAAGCCGCTCAACTCCAGATTTTTAGAAACAACATTCTAAGCATTGAGTCTGTCTGCTAAATAAGGCAAGTCATGTAATACTGCCTGCTAATTTCTGCTGCTACCTGTTAGTCTCTATAAATATGAACATTTTAGCAGTATAAATGATCTTCAATTCCAGCTGAAATTCTGACCCTTCAACCTTTTGCTTTATTTGAAGTTGCTGATAGTTTTACCATTGACTTTGGTGAGTCTAGGATTTCATAGAAATACTTTAAATGATGGAGAAGCCAATGTATCCCATGAAACATTGTTCAAAAGGTAAATTTCCCTCACTTTCAGCACTTAAAATGCTGTTTCCATAGTGAATTTGTCAGATTAATTTACAATTACCCTTCATTCTTCCCTGCTTTTTGTCTGTGAAATTACAGAACCATCTACTTTCAGATATCTTCTCATGCAGGTATGTAATCAGGTTGCTTCTTAACTTTCTTCTGTAAAAGTTAAATAGATTAAGCAATTCAACAGAAAAACAAGTTCTTGAGGTTATTCTGCTGCCTCATTTGTTGGTCTTTTTGATATTACACCAATTGTAGCTCTAGTCCAAAGATTATTTTAACTTCTAGTCACTCCTTGAGAGACAAGGAGCGTTAGATTAATCATTGATCATAATTGCAACAAGTACAATCAAAACAGGTCTTAGGACAAGCTTGAGTCTGCTCAGGAAAGGGCAGCTCTCCCATTTGCATTGCCACATGGATTTCCCTGAGGATTAATCACTATTTTTAGTATCTTTCTTTTCAGTGTCGATAAAGATACAGTTATTTTGCAGTAAGCTGACAGCAGATTGCTATGAAAGTCTAAGATATTCTCCTTTCTGGTATTGTTTCAAGAGCAATTAAATTTTCAGATCTATGAGCTAGGCATTTATGAGCTTATTTAGTGCTGACAAGTACTTTAATGTAAGCATTCTAAATTGCCAACTGGGAACACCTGGAGCTCCATTACTATGTACTAAATGTGGGTAAATTGAGAGAAAAAAAAAACTAAGATCGCAAGTTGTCTGTTTAATGTAGAGAATCTATGTTTTGGAAAAAAAAATGTGTGTTAGCTATCTGCCCTGATAACTTTATCAAATTCACTACCAGATGATTCCAAATAAATCTCTTCCTCCTCCTCCTCCTGCTCTTTGTTTATGCTTATAATTTAGAATGTGCTCCATAAAGCATGAAAGAAAAATATCTTTGCTTATGGACTGGACTACTCAGAGTTAGCCATGGCTTTGTTTACTGTGAGCTACTCTAATAAAATAGATAAGATGGAATTAAATCAAAAGTCAGCAAATTTGAATTCTGAAAAAATCAATGCATAATTTAAAGTCTCAATTAATTCAAACCCTGAAGGCTTTTTTGTACTCCAAACGAGCCTTGCTAACACCTTGCAGTTACACTATCACTGGTACAATAATTAGCCTGTGGAATTCCTGGTCTTAATATAATTGAAATAGAGATTGAAAAATGTTTGAGCCTTTGTGAATCTAAAAGAAAAGTCAAACACTAACATGCAGGAAACCCAAATTTTATGTCACTTGAATCATGAATTTAAAGCTATAAATCGTATCTCTCTGCGGGCAGATTGATACACAATGTCAGATCTACTGCATATGTGCCTGTGCAGCTGATGTTTGTACAGTTTGTTTTTATAATGTGCACTGTAAATATATACTGTTACATAAACATCCCCAAAATATATTCCTCCGATTTTATGTTCTAGTAGTTTTCTCACAAAAAAGTTACATACTTGACAGGTATAACAAGTTTCCATTTGAGAACCTCTAAATGAAGTGCCTATACCATGCTGGACTATCTTACCAGAAAGTGAAAAAACTTAGTAGAAACTGCTGTTGAAATATAAGTGAACAGCATTGGGTTTTTTATAGCAGTAATTTGGTTTTCTGTAACAGAATTTCTTACATGTAAAATATATCCATATGTTAATACTAATTTTGTATTAAAATCTTGTTCTTGAAACACTTTAAAAATACATGTAAGGGTCAGGAAGTTTGCCTAGTGAACAACAACCCCCTAGTATAGGCATAAAGCACAATTAAATTTTTTTACTTATTTAAATGTGCCCTATATCATTTGCATTTTTGTGCTATGCTAAGCCTTAAGTAGTGTTTTGGGCGTTCTCATAGTAATCCTTTTCCGTTTGTTGAAGATCTTGAATCCTACCAGTCAGTCTTGCACTTCAAATTCACTTCCCAATGCCCAGCCCCTGGCAGGTTCATTGAGACTGTTTGCTCCTCTATGCACTATAGTTTAAAATAAGCATAATCTGGTAAAATGCCAATCTTTTTTCAACCTTCCTATATCCCACACCCATGTTTTTTTCACCTGCCAAATTCAAACAAATCTTATCTAAACAATTAAGATAAGCATTGAAGTACTCTCTACAGTCAAATCAGCAAACCTCTCAAAACCAGAACTGAAATACAATCTCCCTAAATTAAACAGTCTACAATGGCAATCATGTTTGTATTTAAACATTTTATTCTGAAAGGATTACAGCATTGCTCTCCACGTTTTTTTTCCTGCCTAGACAAGAAGGCGACATACTGAGTCAAACAATATATATGTGTTCTCTATGAACTGAACTTGCACACTCTTTATAAACAAACTGTATAGGTGTATGAAATTAGACTTCACTTAATCAGTAACTGCTGTCCTTAACATAGTAGGCAATTGTTTGAAATGTTTGTAATGTAACTGTTTATATCAACTATGCTCAGCTATATATAAAATCTAGTGATATATTTTATTGTATATATGAATATATATTTACATGTATGTAAAAAAGCACTTGGTACAATTTGTTTATCAGGTATACAAGTTAGAGAACAGGAACGTTAAGGACAAGTGTCTAAAAATTGAATTGTGTTTATAAGAGAATAATCGTACTAAAGATTCACTCCTTTCAAGGAAGTTTCCTACCTGTTACTTCACATTTTGGAAACTCATATTCTTGCTTAATTGATTCTTATTTTATTGCTTCCTAGAAATATGAGTGCATATTCTTGAAGGTATTTAAAATTTTTAGGTACTTTAAAAAAGGCACAACTGAAAGCAACAGGTCATCTTAATCTATGCCTTCTGCTTGGAAATTTTGTTTACTGTTCTGGTTTCTTACACAAGCTTTAGATCAAGGTGAATTACTGCCACAGTGAACCTGTGTGCAAGCATTCTAAGTGCTGTTTCTTGCCTCTGATCCATGCTATATGTACTTGTGTTGAAGATCCAATCTCCATTGTGCTTTGTGCACTCAGAGCTTTCATCCTGAGAATGTTAGAGTATTTGCTAATAGATAAACATATCACAAAAGTACTGAGGGCAAGAAGGTAGATAATAATGTGAAATTTTTCATTTATGCTAACTCTACCCAGTGTAGTCATACCCTACCTACCCATTATCAGTGGGGTTTTTTGTTTGCTTGTTTGGTTTTTTTCCCCACAAATTGTGCAAGTCCAGATACTCCTGTTTAAAAATTCTTTTATTTCACTTATTTTCTGAGAATCTTTAAAAATTACACAGTCATGACCCTTGTGTGTTTGCTGCAGCTTCCATTAACGCAGGGACATTTGGTTTTAGCATTGTTAGGTAAGCACAACGTTTATTTTGAAGAGGTCCATTTGGGATTTAGCTTTCTGCGTTGGAGATCCACATTACTGTTACGTAAGATAAAGAGTAATCCCAAGCGGATAGCATACTTGTCAAATTGTTGGAAGTACCACCAATAAAAACATGACCTTGTGAATGTTAGATGAAAGATGTCAATAAATTCACATGGGGGAGGGGGAATGAAAAATCAAAAGAAAAAAATCCCTAACAACAAAAATAGCAAAGTATATAAATTTTTGAAGTTGTGGGTTTACTATGTTACCAATAAAAGACTGCAAGTTTTGCAGCTTAGTTTATTTTTAAATCTAAATACTAAGTTGGATGTAAATCTGGGTTTACTTCTCAAGAACCTTGACATTACATCATAATATAATCTTTATAGCAGCAAAGGAAGCCATCGCATTTAGTCATCTTCTAAGGCTCTCTGGGCTCTTTTGTTGATGAGAACATTGAGACAGATGTTTTTTTCTTTACTTCTGAACTGAGCGGTTTGTCTGTCAGTCATTCCAAGGAACCTAATGAAATTGTCTACATTGAGACCTTTTTTCTGTTTGAATGTGTGGTGTTCTTGGATTTTCCTCTAAGGAAGACTTCCATTTTGTAGTCAGTGAACAAAAAAAAAAAAAAAATTATCTATTATTTTTCTGTAATTTGTTGTCAGAAACATGAGTTGATCAGGCTATATACTGACTTATTTTTCTTGTATCAGAATTTCCCATTGTTTAAGGTTTTATCAGTATGTTAGTTTTCGAATGTTGTTGGATTTTGACCACCTGCAACTTATTGCCTGTATATTATTCTTAGAGAAGCTATTGTTTTTAATTACCTCAGAAATACTAATTCAAGGAATATCAAACAATGTGACACATTGGACCTACTCATCTATTTATGTTCCTCTTTTTCCTTCCAAATATCTTTTTTAGATAATTGAAAATTAATATATATAATAAAATTTGGTTGAATGAATTTTAATGCTACAGGTATGCCCAAAATTATGTAGTAATTTTAAGGCTCTGTTTTATGTACGGCTTACTGTGTTTATGTATATTGATATAGGTTCTCAATAACAACAAAGTCCTTTTTTGTTGTAAGACTGGTTGATGCCTTTTCTGTTTCTTTCACTCTTCAACTTGGGGTAATATTCCTGGGATATAGATGGTCTAAGTGTTAACATGGAACAGAATTATTCGGGGATGAGAGTCTGGAAAAAGTACCATGGAAGTTGTAACCTCTCAATATCCTTTAAGCTTGCTTGTTAGAGTCACGTGATGGGCAAAACAGCTGTGAAAATCCCCAAATCTGTGCCACACACAGAACTGTGTGACCAGAGTACTGTGATTAGTTGCTATAGTCACTTTTACTCAGTGAAGAAGAATCAGTCTGCCTTTGTATTTTGCTGTACTGACCGCCTGTATGCTGCCATTTGATAGAGAAGATGTGAAGTCTTGCGGAAGTTCTTTATGCACTTCTGGAGAAAGAGGGTACATGTAAAAGTGAAGAGGGAAAGATGTGCAGGAGGAAAAAGGAATGGCCTCTTAGGGCGACACTGCTTGGTTTTTGGCGAAGTCCATTGAGGTGGAAATAAGCTTGAAGAACTTGGGTGGGTGATTTGCTTGTTTGTCTACCTGAAAGATGGATCTGAGTACAGCAGGACAGGTTCGGAGGTGGTTTTATTTCAGCTACTGCTTCTTTCTGAGGAGTTAAACTGTAGTCTTTTATCAGTCAAGTAGGATTTGGAAACTGCTTAGTCAGTCTTTTGGGAGACAGCAGTGCTTCTAGGAGATTTCAAGAAGGAGTCACTTAAGTTTAGATAGAGTCCAGAGACAGAAAATCTTGGGAGGCATACTTGGAAAGGCCAGAGATATGGAGTGTGACTTGAAACTGCTCTGAGAAAAGGGAAGGCATAAGACTAAGCATCTGACTGAATATAAGTTTCATGAAAATCATCCATATGTAAGATTGTGCTGATGAGAGTTCTATGGCATAAAAATTGGATCTAAAAGGTTGATAATTCTTTTTTCTTCTTCCTGGAGTTCTTCTCAGTGGGAAACTGAATTTTGGCCTTTTCATTTTAAAAAGAAATTCCAAAGTTTTGGACTTTGAAATAAAATAGAGTTTCCAAGGACTGGCTAGCTGTAGGAAGTTGTCTTTTTTCTTACAGTTTATGTATGTGGTACTATTGGTAGATAGAGAATCATAGCCACAGGCAAGTGTAGGTTTACTGTGTCTATATTGCCTATCAATTTTGCTTTAGTGGTATTTCACATGACTCTAGATATAGGAATAATCAAAAGCAATTATTTATCTTACAAAGAAAAAAACACAACTACTTCCTTTGGCAGTCTTCCTGAAAATCCACTGTGCATCCTCTACCTTCCTGCTGCTGGTGTTTTCTCATACATTTCCTCTTCGGGATTATATTTGTTGGCAAAATTTTGATCTTTTTGATGACTCGGTTACTGTGTTCCTCTGAAGACCTGTGGGCAGTGATTATACATTGTGTTTGGTTTATTTTTTTGTGGTTTGGGTTGCGTTTTTTATTGGGTTTGTTGTTTTTGTTTGTTTTTTTTTTTTAATTTGTGTCTCTATTCTAAATTGTCTTCTATGTATATGGGAGAAGATCTGTCTGTTCTTGTAGTTCAGATATGCCTCTGAATATGATTGTGTGCTTTACACTAATCTCACTTTTTTAGCAGCAACTTTATACTCCTGTCATGGGATGTATCTTCTATACTTTTAAATTAGTTGATATTATTACAAATAGTAAGTCTTTGTCCTCTGCATGTGTTTTTTGTCCTTCTAGTTTCAAACTAGTATCTAAGTTGACTTTGTTATTGTGAGTTTGCATATATATTTTTTAATTCCATTTATATTGTAGAAATACAGAATCAAAAGGAAACTGCCATTCTGCTAAACCTTCCATATTCTGCAGTCAGATAATAAGATATAATTTCTGTCCCAAAAGTACCAATTTAGATTTCCATGTAGATTGTGACCCAAACAGTGACAGGGTCAGGAAAGTTTAAGACCAGCAAGAGTTTCCCAAATCCTTTAATTTGGCTACACATCCTTTGAGACCTCTTCTTCTCCTCTGTCCTTTATAGTATCAAGCAATCACTTGTGATTGATCCTCCACCCCTCATTTTACTGGGTGGATTTCTATAATCATCTGTCGACCATGGCTAGCTTAAAAAGAAAAAAAAAATGTTTTGTAATTATTTTTATTTTTTTCTGTGCATGTTTCTGTGTGTATCTGGACATACTTGGTTAGAATCTGATTTAATCATATGTATATATTTGTATATATAGAGAAAATTATATATATGGACTTCTAATACTGTAAAGTTATTTAGGCTTGAAACTGGTGCTGGCTTGGTGGTTTTATTGGCAGCAGTGGCAATAGGAATGCAAGAAAATAGCAGAACTGTGAAATATGACAGTAGGAACAAATGAGTTCTTACTGCCTGGGTCTGATGTGATTAAAAGAAAGTAGTTTCTATTAGAGCAAAAACCAACAGATATTCTTCACTTTCATAGCAGTCAAGACCAAGAAATGTCAATGTCAATTTTGGAAAAAAAATTTAAAAATCACTTTCTAAAATAGTGACTGGGGTGAAAATATCCAGCGACTACAAGACTAATATAACCCCTTCTCCAGCTGTTTGCATTAAAGTATACTGGAATTGTAGCATAGCTAAGAATATTTTCATACAAGGAAATTAATATTTGTCTATGTTTTGCCATTATTTTGGAATATGGAATATTCCAAAATGGAATCCTTTGGTTAGATATTTGGAATTAGATTTGGTTAGATATATGGAATCCTTTGGTTAGATATTTTTATAGTCACACTGATTGTAGAGAGAGGGCATGTTTAGCTTGGCTACATAAGGAAAGTGCTGCAGTATTGCTGAGGAACAGAAGCTCCTCTCCTGATTCCCCCCTAAGTGGGAAGAGCAAACCTATGGTGAACATTGAAAAATCCTAGTGAGATGTTGGAGTGCTATCTATGAATGTTTAGATTAAACATATAGAACTGTATTTGTCCTGAGAGGAGAGGACTTGATGGATATGTACTAGAAGCTAACTTCTCCATGTCCTTGTCCCAGACTGATTTGTTTTAAGCAGCTCCCTGAAGTATGTACACTCTTCTACATACCTGTTTTGTTGAAAGTACACAGACCTGGCACCATTGTGCTTGCCAGGCATTCTCTTATCTCCTGCAAGCATTCAAACAAAAGTGTTCTATTGCTCCCTGAGTAATCCGTGGGTGATCTTAACATTGAGCAAAAGTCAGGACTGGAACTTATGTCTTATTTCTTAGAGCAGTAGTAGGCAGTCTCTGGAAGAAAGGGGAGGGGGTGGAGCAGGGAGAAGACAGCCACAACTCAAAATAAATAACTGAAGGGTTGTGAGTGTGTCTGTGTATGAAAACATTGCATAAGCATAAAAGTGCTGAAATGTTAGGCTAATACAAACTGAGTTTCATAATATACCCTGGGTTTAATAAAACTGGTTTTACATGTGTGTTTTCTTAAAGTAGAGCTCTCAAACCAATCTACATCCAGTTTCTGTTTGTGCTCATTTTAGTCTCCAGTTCTACAAGGCAAATTTGGCATGTTTTTAAGCATACAGTCTTATTGAGCAACAGGATTTGTTAAATACAATGTATAATACAGTGCCTTGTATACAGAGCATCTTTAAGTCTCTTTTGCAATAATTATTACACTCTGATGGGGGAGAGAAGTTTAAAAATATCGTAAATAATTAATAGCAGCTTTTTCATGTGCCCCCTCCCCCAAAAGAAAATGAAAAAAGTGGTAACTGTTACATTGGCATTATCTGATACATTGCTTTCTGGTAAGGGAAAAATAGAAAAAAACCAATTTAAATATTTTTTCTGAAAAATTTAAAAATTTCCTGGTTATTTTGTGGTTTAGTCCTGAAAGTTAACTTCATGCCCTGCTTAGAGATAGTGTGGTCTGCTTAGTTTAATCAAGAGCAACACTTCTTTGTTTATAATTTTCTTAAACTGCAACTAAACTATGTCTCAGCTCTGGAAAGGGGAAACATGATGAGTCCCAGACTCAGAGTAGTATCTCTAAATGCTTTAGAGCAATCGGAAACACATGAGCTTGAATTATATTGTCTGTAGTCTTTAGGTGTATATACAGAATTTCTTTGTGACAGTTTAGGACACAGATTTACAGGCAAAAATCTGGCTTTTAAATGAATGGTCACTGTGCTTGCAAAAAATGAGTAAGAGAAGCACTATTTGAAACATAATTGTTTTTATTAGCTGAGAATAATTCAGTATTTGCACAAATATTTCCTGTGCCTTGTGAAATGTTCCTAATACAAGTGGGGAATCAGGGTTCTATTCCTAAAAGTATACCTCTCTTAAAGATTTTTCGGTTTGTTTTTTTGTCGAGGTTAGGTAGATAGAAATCACTCTCTGAGCTCTTCTGCTGGGGTTTTTGATGCTGAAAAAAATACAGTATGTGTGTGGCACCAGAATTGGTTGGGAACAGGAAAGGCATATTTTGTATCCATACTAAACGTGTCAGCTTAGTGCATAGAAGACTTGACCCTTGTCAGGTGTTTTGAAGTTAACTGGCTGACTTACGGATTAATGAGTTTAAGACTGAAGTCAACCAGTGACAGGAATGAGCTTTGTTGTGTGAGTGTGTGTGTGTGGCTGTAGTGCAGATTTACAAATTTTTATAATGCTTTCAGTTGGACCATGAACGTCTGATGTAAAGCTTATCTCTGATCTCTGACTATGGCCATACTTGTGGGATCGTGTTTGTGTGTTTGGGGGGAGGGAGATGAATTCTTTACACTTGACACCTGGCTCTACCAGGTTTCTAGTCGTAGTCCTAGGAATAGCGCTATTCAAGGTGTTAATAAAGTTAAAACCCTTAAGCTGTATGACCAGTAGGTCATAAAATCTATTGCTGGGTATTGTGATCAGTCTTTCTTTTACAGCTGGATTATCATCCTGACAACTAATTCTTTTTTCTTTTGTCTTTTTATAGCCGTTGTGAACTTGGACAACTCTGTGGTTGACCTAGAGACCCTTCAAGCCCTGTATGAGAATGTGAGTAATCAGAGGAAGTCCATATAATGTAGGAATACTGTGCGTCCATGTGAAAGTATTTTTAATTTGCATCAGTAGTATTCAGAACACGTCCTATCTTGAAGTGACTTTATTTTCCCTAAAGCAATGAAAATACTAAGCATTTAAATTTCATTAATTGCCATTGTATGTTTTATATAGTGCATTCATTTTTATGTAAGTAACATAATCAACATCTAAATGACTAAACAGAAATTGGTTTTGTTCCTCTTTTTTTCTTCTTGGGTGGGGGCAGTCCTTGAAGAATAGTATGAATAGACCTTCCAGTCCATGTCTTTGACTTCACTTTGTAGGTTCAGTAATATTGACAATGCTGTTCAATTAAAAAAAAAAAAGTTTTGATGACAGAAATCAATATATTTCTGGAACTATAGCTTTTAATTATTGTTACTTCAGAGATTCCTCCAAAATAATTTTAGCTCTTTGAAAGGAAAAGAATTTCTCTAAGGTAATGTAATAAAAAGTAGCATAAACTTCCAGGGGCTTCCTAAATGTCTGGTAGTAATAATAAGACCCCACTTGAGCCCTAGGTATGTAATATCAGGGATTCAGAATATGCTCAGGCATGTTCTAAAACTTCACAAAGCCAGTCACGTACCAAATTCAAAGAAGTGGATCTCGGAAGCATGTTTCTGCCTCCAGAGGAGGCCGCTGAACATTCCCCGATTCTTTGAGTGTATTACCCCTGATGTGGAGGTCTGGCTAAACTGCTATGGAAAGAGTGAAGAGGCTTTCTATATACCCTCCAAAGAACCTGAAAATATGAAGAGTAAAGCTGTGAGACGCAGAATGGCATTGAAGGCCAATGTATGCTGTTGTATTGGATCTTTTATTTCCTTCGTGTTGTAGTTTTGATAATGTTAACTAATTTTACACCTTTCAGATGTTTGGTTTTTAGAATTTAGCTTTTAGTGATCTCCTTTGGAATGATTTGTTGATTTATGAAATGTCTCATATATAATCCATGTTTAGGCCCAAAGAGAGAGCAAACTCTAGTCCACTTTATAAAAAAACCAAGAAACTAAATGAAACAAAAGAAGCTCAAAAATCTGACAAGATCTAGGAAGGATTTTTATTTCATCCCTAAAGAACCAACTCACTCAACGCTGCTTAGAAAGATAATGTTCAAATAGGAAACCTATTCTAACTACCTCCAAATCTCTATAAACACTTCTCATCCTTGTGCTGCAGTATTCCTGTTTTAGCCTGTGCTAATTTATTTGACATTATTTTTAATCTGCTCTCCTACAAAGCATAACTATATTCCACTGCATACATTCTTTAGCATGCAAAAAATTAAAGTAATTTTATATATTACACATGCATCATTACAATAGACTGTGTTGTGGGAAATATGGAATAGATATTTCAGTCATGATCTGGTTTTACATCCATTCCTCTTTTATAGTGAACAAGAATTTTTTTTATTTTGGTTTAAAAAAATATAACTCTTATGTGGCTTATGTACTAATAGGGTACTTTTCAAATGTTTCCTTAATTTCATCTCTAATATACTTCATAATTCTAGTATAATGGAGAATTTGCAAATTTGCAGTTCATTGAAATAACCAAATGTCATTATATTCATGTTGTTTGTTACCCTCACTAAATACAGAAAATGTCTAGGAAATATTATTCTGGTTGAGGAAGTTATATGTTAACCTCAGGCAAGACTCAAAAAGTTAGAATGCCTAATATATTTCTTTGCTTTGAATAGAAAACAGATCAGTCCAATTTTATTATATTTGCTTGAGTACAAGACAGAAAAAACCGCCACCAAAACCACAACCAAAAAACCCAACCAAAAACCAAACAAAGAACTAAAAATCCCCTCAGTTTACTTGGAGGGAGTTTTGTACGGGAACATGATTTTTAATCCTGGATCTTCTGTTTGATAAAACCGTGTCTTGAAAGAAGTATTTTTTTAGTTGACTTTTATTTTCTGTTTTTACTTTCAACCTTTTGTCAAAACACATCACACCTTGCATTTTTGTCCCTTGTTAGCTTCACTAATTGTAAAAATATTGTTCAATAACAGTTGTAAGCAATGGTTGTACCAGAAAGCCTGGCATGTTTGACTCCTCCCTTATTTCTCAACCTCATCCTGTGTTGTAAGTGGGGTTAACTTTGCCTCATTCTTGTATTTTGTAGCCATTAACTTAAATTTTAGTTCTTAGGGTTTATTTATTGAATTGGGATTTTTTGGATTGGGATTTTTTTTCTGGAATATTTAAAATCACCATCCTAATTCTCAGCCTTGCTATTTGATCTTTATGGAACATATGGGAGCATTTGTTTTACAGTCTTTCTTCAGAATGTAATCATTTTTTTCTGATTGCATGTGTCTGGCATAGTGCTTTCCTTTCTTAAATGTGAATGAAATTTGGGCAGTTTCCAAACCTAAACACACCCTAATTTCAAAAGCCGCAGTCCCAAGGGCTCAATTCCTGTTTACTGAGGAATTAAAGTCTTGTTAAACCACAAAGTTACCTTATACATCTTAGTGACATTTTATAAACTAAGAAACCCACACCCCACCAAAGATCCAAGCCCTCAATAATTTATTTAATAGTATTAAGTTGTATTGCATTAAGTGAGAAGGATTTTGTCACTGCAGCACTGTACGGTAAAGTCAAATAGCTCTTATGTCTGTTTGTGTAGATTGTTTTATAAAGAGTTTTTTAAATATGTGTTGATAATTAGCTATGTATTAAGATCTAGGCAGTTTTAATGGGAGAGCCTTAATAGATAAAACTACATGTGGAACGGTTACTTTAATGTGCTTTTACAGACTAATAAGAATGCTTTCAGGTGACAGCTATAATCAGAGGGAGAAGGCAGATAAAATTCACTGGAGTTGGCAGTTTGCTGTATGTGGTTAGGACACGTTGGTTGTGATAGGAAATGTATTGATTTGCAAATAAATGAATGTTTGTTTACTTTGAAAATGGATAGCCTCTTAGCAGCTGGAATTGTAGCTGAGGTATCACTGAAACATGGTACGTCTGGTCCTGCTTGCGTCTTCCTTAGATCATGAAAATAATAGTATAAAAGTGGATTACAAATTGTATCAAAGAATTATCTTTGATCTATGGTCTCTGGATTTGCCCTTTTCAAATCTCTTTACATCACAAATGAAACATGTATACTTTCTTAATTTGGCTCCTGGTAAGTTGTGCACATTGCCTTTATCTTTAAAAGACTTAGGTCAATGCTTTCAAAAACATCAAAATGCCTTTGCAAGAACGAAAGGTATCCAGAAGTCTGAAGTGCTTGACTCCTCTCTGCCACTAAGACTCAATTCTTCTGACTTCCTTTTAACTAGCAATTACAATGTGATCTCTTAACATTAGTAAAGAGTAAAATTGTGCCTGAGCTCTGATACATGACCCAGTTTCAAAGGAACATATTTGTTATTAACCTGGGTATCTATGTATATCCTTGTTGTTTCGGATACTTTTGACAAGATTCCTTAGACAAATCACTCGTTGTTTTTGAAATATGTAACATAAACTTTGAAAATTGAGTTTGCAAAAAAAATTCATGCCAAAATTAAAAAAAACTACATACATTTAAACTGATTTAAACTCAGAGTTAAGGTTCTGTTACAAGGGAAAAAAAACTAACCAGAAAATTACAAGATTTATATTGTGAGATGGAAAAAGGGCCCTTATGAAATTTGGTAAGACCAAATACAGGGTAGGTTTATACTCTGGCAAAAATCAGAAAATAATGAAACTGAAGAAGTATATTTTTGCACTAATTTGGATCAGATTTATACTGACTGATTTTAGATATAGTTAATATCAATTTCTGGTATATTATACTATTTTTTCCATTTATAATGCTATGTAATAGCTAAAATCAAGGAAATAAATAGCAGTATCATTCAAAGAGGTGCTAATTCTGTCAGATTGATGACTTTCATGTGAAACATCTATGGAATGTGTTCTTTCTTGGCATAAATCTGGAGAATAATATGAAAGATTTTTTAAAATTATCCACCTGTAAATTAGAGAACAAATAGGCATTAACCATAAAACAAACTGGTAAAAATTCTGAGAAATAATCTTCAACAATACCTGTGCAGAAGACATGTAGGTCTTATTACTTTTCTATCATAATTTAAAATACACATAAATCAGAAGTCTGGATACCTGAGCCAAAATTAGTGATCTGAAATTGTGGTTGGATTTGGAACTTGGAGCATATACATGGACCTATTGATTTTGGTGAAGAGTGTAAACCATCTCTCTTGAGTTTTGCTCCAGCCTGCCCATGGGCAGATCATGCTTAACCTTTGTATCTTTGACAGTTGTTACTTCTTTGCATACACAATCTGAGAATAGTGGCTTATATAAGGAATAGTGAGTCTGCCTAACCTTTGCCCATGGGATTTGGTGGGGAAACATTAACAGCTTGAACATGCATGTATGTAATAGATTGCTTTGATGAGCACTCTAATATTTCACTATGTGTAGAAGGCCAGAAGGAACAGTACTCTTAGTATTTATTCTAAAGAATTCACAAATAATCATTTGGTTTTTAAAATATTTATTTCTCTTTAACTGTTATGAAAAAAATTTCCAGTGATTTCCTTTCACTTTAACAGAAGAGAATATACTTTACAGACTGGTCAGAAATAACAGAACTTAATTTAAAAAGTATTAGTATGAGAACTTGTTTACTTTTACAAAAGCTAATCTTTTTCCTTTACAAAAATTTACAAGTGTAAATTGAATATAAGAAATTTTTGAAGTGTAATTTGAATAAAGAAAATGTCTCTTCCTAAAAAGTCATGCCTAGACTTCCGTGGCTCTGGTGACACAACCACTGGAAAAATGCTGCCTTTATTTACATCCTTCCAATTTCTAAAATCTGTAGATTTCACCTGTTACCAAGAGAATTCTTAGTGACCTGTAAAGTAATGGAAGCTCTCTTTTTCTTTTAACTCTCCATTGGGTAAGAATGATCTAGATGAAGTGAGGAAATATCCCATTTACACCTGCTCCCTAACACAAAACCAAACCCACGACTTTCTCCTCAACAGCGCGTGCAATATTTAGGTCAATATGTCTGCAGATAGTTGTATCTTTTCTAGTCCTCACCCTGTTTCTGGAAGAGTAATCTAAGATTAAAAATGGATACAATTTCCTGATCTTAGTATCTTGAAAAAATTCTTCTGAGGATATCATTATTCAAGAAACATTTGATACTGCAATTGTATTCACGTGTCCTATGCCCGCTTTGACAGAGACTTTGTTGAAAAGTACCTTTGGAGGACAAATCCCCAAGTTTGTTTCCTCACCCTAAACTGATACTGGGGTAGGAAATTCAGGAAACTAGGTGTTATGAGGGGGTCACTGTCAGTATTCTAAAATTAAAAACTAGTAAATTAACCCCACCCTTGTGCTTGCTAACTGAGAAATAGAATCATAGAATCAGCTGGGTTGGAAGGGACCTCCAAGATCATCAAGTCCAACCCTTGATCCAACACCGCTGTGAATACTAAACCATGGCACTAAGTGCCACATCCAGCCTCATCTTAAAAACCTCCAGGGACAGAGAATTCACCACTTCCCTGGGCAACCCATTCCAGTGCCTGATTACCCTTTCTGTAAAGAATTTCTTCCTAATATCTAACCTAAACCTCCCCTGGCACAGCTTAAGACCATGCCCTCTTGTCTTAGAGAGCTTATACTTCATGATGCAGTATACATTAATAGTTCAAGGAAGGACCAAGCTGTTCAAAGGAAGTGACCTGCTCAGCACTGGTGGGACCATATCTGGGGTGCGATCACATCTAGGGTGCTGTGTCTAGTTCTGGCCTCCCTGGTCCGAGAGGCACTGACATATTGGAGTGAGTCTGGTGAAAAGCCATGATGATGGTTAAAGACTTGGAGAAGTTTTTGGGTGTTTGGTTGGTTGGTTTTTTACTGGGTATCCAAGCACTGGAACAGGACGCGTAGAGAAGTACGCAGGTCTCCATCCTTGAGGGTATTCAAAACCTGGCTGGACGTTATACTGAGCAACCTGCTCTAACTGTCTCTGCTATATGCCAGTGTTAACTAGACAGTCTCTGGGGTCTCTTTCAACTCTCAGCCATTCTATTAATCTGGGGTACAGGTATTACCACCATTATAATTTCTTAGTGTTGAGAACAAATTTTATTGTTGGAAAAAAAAATTCCTGCAATATTTTCTTGTTGAAGTATATGATAGACAAGATCAGACTCCTTTAGAGAAGATGACCTTTGAAGAACATCCACAAAAATGCTGGATAATAATTAGGATACATCACATTCAAGACATATAGCCTTGCAATGATTTCCAGACTTCTTGAAGTAATGAGATGAACTCTGAAGTTTTTGCTGAATGACTCCTCAATCTCTTCATATTTTCTCCCTTTTGAGACGGAAAGATGTTCAACAACCTAAGAAGAACTGTCCAAACCTCGCTTTCTAGTTTCAGGTTGCTGATGGAGCTGACAGTATGATTTGAGATAGTTCCATACCTCTTCTGGTAGCCATGAAAAAGCATGTAAGAAAGAATGCGGGTAAAACCCATCTTATGTTTTACCATTATTTAAGTAGTTAATATGTAATTTTCCACTGTTCTCTTCGAGTTCTGTGGTGGAGTAAGTTAAAAAATGTGTGTAATGTTTTCTTAAAGGAAGAAAAGTAGATATACTTTTTTTTTCTTTTGATTCCTGTAAAGTTTCACAGTTTGAATCTATTTTGAAAACCACCACGGCTGTCAAAAGAAGGGTCAGATGGAGAGATTTCCATTCCACTTTTATTCCTTTCCATGCCATTCCATTTTCCAGTATTACAGTTGGAAAAAAATAATTTCACCTTAGTATGGAGCACAGGAAAAAATGAGGCTCTGTTGCTATTGAATGGAATTTTGAAGAGGTTTTCCCAGTGTGCCACGGAGTTCTTCAAGAAACTAGGCAGTTTATATGTAATTTTTTTTGCTTATTAAGAGAAAAATGAAAATTATTTTAGTTCAAAGAAATGTGCAGTAGTTCTCATGTATGACAGTTCAATTATAAATCAACTAATTTTTTGTTTCATAGTGTTTTTCAAATACCAAACAAAATTTAAATTGCAGTAAACAATTCAAACCCATTTTCATTTATTTAAAAAATGTATTATTTAAATACATATTTAAAGATCAGATTGCATTCAAAGGCATTCCAACAGATTTGGAAAGAAAATACAACTCATGAAGACAGTCCTTCGATTCAAAGACTTTATAAACAAGTAAAGAAAATGAATTGGGAATGAAGAGTATTGTCCCTGTGCATCATTTAATGAGTAAATATTTTGCAGATTACTAGTCAACCATATTATTTGAAAGATGTTCTGTTCTCCATCAGATCTATTTATAATTAAAATCACTCTATGGATTAAGTAGTTTTACCGCAAGCAGATGCTAGAAAGAAAAGAAAAACCTATGAATTTGATTTGTTACAGGGACATCTTTATTTGTGTTGTTTGACTAGGTTTTTAATCACAACAATTTTTCATTACTTTGTTTCCTTCATTCTAGAGAGCACAATCAGATGAATTAGAAAAAATAGAAAAGCATAGCAAGGCATCCAAGGAAAAAGAAAACGCGAAGTCTTTGGATAAACCGGAACAGTAAGAATATACTTATGAAAGAGCAATTTTACTCTCTTTAGAAAACTTTCTCTGTTGTTGTAAACTATGTAGAGATGTTATGAAAAAAACCTTAAAGCCTGTACCTACTAAGAGTGACTCACATAATTTTTTTAATCACTCCTACAGGTTCCTCTATGAGCTCTCACTAATTCCCAACTTTTCAGAACGTGTATTTTGCATCCTGTTCCAATCAACATTTTCAGAAAGCATTTGTTCAATCCGTCGCAAACTTGAATTGTTACAGAAACTGTGTGAGGTAGGTTGTGCTCTGTGAAAAGGTAGTTCTAAATTTCTGATATTTAATCTTGTTATGATTGTATTTCAACATCAAAGTGAATTTTAAGATTAGGTTTTGATACTGAATTTTTTCGTTTTTGCCATCAATGTGTATCAGCCTCTGGAAAATAGTGTACCTTCTCCTTTCTTTTGTTAAAGCAAAGTCTTCACTCTTCATAGTGACCATATCACTCCTTTCCAGAGGAATACTAGTTCTGCACACTTTGTGTTTGCTTGGATTTTGGATGTGTGCTACTCAATAATATCTCTGATATCTAAAATCAGTTAGAGATAGCAATGTTGTATCTAGTCAGAAGAGATTACTGGAATTTTGTGACCCCATGCAAAACAATACATGGCTTTAAAATGCAGGTTAAACAGTATTTTAATAGCTGAAAATTAGTTCAAATATTTCATGTTTTATTATGTAATATTTTTTATTTGATCAAGTGTTTTAGATGTTCCATGTGGGTGTTTTATGAACTTGATGAATTTTCCTTGAAATTAAATAGACTATTCATAACATCAGCATCACTTAAAGATTACTATTTTCATTTTTCTCAACAGATCATCTCTGATAATACTTTATAGATTTCCTATTATTTTTTTTCCAAGTATCCAATTTGGACATGACATTCTCCACTCACAGAAAGTTACATATTTATATTATCTACTTCTACATGTTGCAGTAGAAGGTTGTTAACCACCTATATTTGAGTCTTTATATAAGTATTATTTCTAAACACGGTAACAACAAATGTGCTTGTTAACTGTAAATATTTTTGTGACTTGAAACAGAATTTTTTTTTCTCTCTTTGTTTTTTAGACATTGAAAAATGAGTCAGGAGTTATGCGTGTCCTGGGTTTGGTTCTTGCCTTTGGAAATTACATGAATGGTGGAAACAGAACACGAGGACAGGCTGATGGATTTGGTCTAGATATCCTACCAAAACTGAAAGATGTCAAGAGCAGTGTAAGTTGATTCTAGAAGGCCAGAGAATCTTACACTCTCAGAAAATTACTTTATCTCCATTTCTGAGTAAATGGTGTGAAGCTTACAAAGGCATGTGGAAGGGAACTCTTTTGTTACTATACTTATTTGATCATACTTCTTTTCACTGCTGTACAAACGAAAATACCTGAAGTTATGTTTTAGTTCCTAATCTCATGTGTATTTGACTTTCAGTACACTGCATAGTTCTAAATTTTCCTGTACTTGGAAGCAATACTATGATCTTACTCATAAAAGTTTATTACAGAAGTGGAAGGAGTTGTCAAAGAAAAGTTAACTGTGATTTGATACTGATTCAAAATATTTGTGAGGGAAAAATACAACTCCTGAAAATGACAGAATAGGCATCCAGAGCATTCGAGGTAACCTGAAATTTATCCTTTGCATTCATCATAATTACAGAGTGTGCATTTGCCACTGGATCATGGACCTACCTGAGTAAAGTACTTGTTGAGTCAAGATTTGTCTAGTATAGTCATCTAAATAAGGAGAATGATAAATAGTGTTTTTTCTTGCTCTGTGCTAAACTGGAATTTATGTGTTACCAGCACTTTTTTTGGCTCTGGTTATTCAGATTGGGTTATATTCAAATATATGCTTTTGTTTACAAGGAAACAATAATCTTAGAGTTTCTATTGCTATAATGAAAAGACTTATATGAATGTGGACTATAGTATGAGAGTTAAAATTGGTTCCTATATCTTTCTAGGAAGTCACTGCCAAGATCTTCAATTCTACAAGTGGCAGAAAAAGAATAGGTTTTTTCCCTGATTGATCCCTTACTAAATATAAATGCTTTAGCTTCTGGGTTAGGTCGTGCGAGTAGATAACCCTGAGCTGAGACACCACGTTAGCCATTTGCCTTTAAAGTAGTGGAGGAACTTTTTTCTTGCATGCTGGTTTCTTTGGTAAACCAAGGGAGTGATGATGTGAATGACACCTTAGTACAACACGTTTGGAGCAGCTTGCTTTAGCTGAACCTTCTAATTGACTAGATACAGTGTATCACCAGTTTTAGAACTCTGGTAGAAAATTTAGGCATGCTAAATGTAGTTTGGTGACTCAAGTCCTTAGTATGTAATTTGCTGGCAGTATTATGACTGCTGATGTTGCAATTGTAAGATACATTTTCAGTTTATTTGCTACTGATCAGTCAGAAAAGTTCTTACATAATAGTTTTCTGAAAATATCTGAAAATGTAATTCTGTCGGAAATCATCTTCAAATGGAATATCTTCTGTGAGGTTTTATTGGAAATTGCAGAGGGGAAACAAGGACAAAGTTCCCTCAAATACCCCCTGCTCCTACCCCAAGTTTAATTTAGAAAAATAACTTTGTTTAACTTAACTTTGCTTTGGTTATAATTATACTGTTGCAAAAGAAGTTGCATACATGAACCCAGACACAATTTCTCTTTTCCTTCTTGGGAAATTTCAAAATGTAAGGGTTTGATTTACAATCAGGTAAATTTCTAAAATAAGGAGTGCATTTACATGGCTGTTATATTTTTCTTCATTTTCTTTAGTGATTAAATGATATTTCAGGGTGTGGAGGTTTTTTTTTGTTTGGTTGGTTGGTTTTGGTTTTTAGTGAAGGGACCAAATCTGCATAGTATTTTTCTTGGCATTAAGTATTTCATTTATTTGAATTACCTTTTCTGAATATTTTCAGTGAGTTTCAGTAACACAGCAAACTTTATTCTCCTCTGTACAGGACAACAGCAGAAGTCTTCTATCTTACATTGTCTCATATTATTTACGTAACTTTGATGAGGTGAGTGAGAATTAGTTTTTCTCTTTTAAATTCAAGTTAAAAAAAACAAATTAGCAAATTTGTTCCTCTGCTGGCAAGATGACGAAATATGCACAAATATTCCCTGTGCTTTCAGTTATATATTTTAGTATAGCAAAAAGTAATGAACACTATGTAACTGTTCATTTGTGGTTTTGTCAGGATGCTGGAAAAGAACAATGCATCTTTCCTCTTCCGGACCCACAAGATCTCTTCCAGGCTTCGCAATTGAAGTTTGATGATTTTCAAAAAGATCTCCGCAAAATGAAGAAAGATTTGCGAGGTACTGAACCTAGATTAAGTGCTAACTATACGTTACCCTGCTGTGTTATTGTTTGTATCATTTTTAGACATTAGATGACACTGTAAAAATATTTGTGTATTTTTGACTCCTCAATTACTGTTTTGTTTCTTTGATTTTTTTTTCCATGACCATTTAAGCAATAACTCATAATTTTCTGTAGATAACCTGAGGTTTTTAAATTAAAAACATCAAACCAGTTAGGTCAAATCTTTTTTTTCAAAACCAAAGCAAAAAGCTAGTTTAGTTTTTCATTTTTCCAAACGTTTTGACAAGTCCTTCACTGTAAAAAGAATTGCAAAGTGTTGGACCATGTCCATGAAAAAAAAGGGGGTTATAATTGCCTGCAAATACTATCTAGCAGACAAAATAGTATGTATTACATGTTGTTAAAGATAGATGAAATAACTGGACTTTACTGGATATGCAATATGCAAAGGTTGTATTTTTCCCTCTTGTGAAATGTTTTCTTGAAATGAATTCAACAGACTTAGGATATATTTGCTAGACTTTAATTAAAAAAATATATCACATACATTTCTTAATAGCATGGGGATCTAAGCGCTAAGTTGAAGCAAGAGTTTAGTTTGCACAAATGATTCACAATCTTCATTATTTTTGCTGTAAGTCCCCATTAGACTGGCCAGTTATGTATCACTGTACTAAATCTTGGAGAGAAAAATTCAGATCAAGGTGTAAAATGATTTTTATGTTACTGTTGCCTTGCTGATTTTGAATGTTATGCATCTAGAGACCAAGGAATGGTTTGGTAAGCCATCCCTGAACAACCTAGATTGGAAGGTTCTCTATTAAAACAAAAACATAACATGATTACCAAATTATATCTTATCTTCCCTTCTTGCTCTTATCAACATTTTTTAGGATGTTTTAAAATTTATCCTAAATATTTTGGGGTAAGATTTAAAGTTGTAACAAGGTCACTTATTGTGATCATGAGCAGTGAACTGCAGCACCCTCCATTTGCTGCCTTGAATGATCAAGGGGCCAAAAATCCCACAGTTTAGCCGTGAAAACTTATTTCTATGCTTGCAACTGCCAGATAGTCTCAGGGCTGATCTACAGTCTTGCCATGTAGAAGAAAGATGCTTAGGTCTTACTGAAAAAAGGTACTTGAATCCTAGCGTATGTTAATGAACGCCCATGGGGGCAGATTTTATTTCTCACAAATTCACCAAAAATGTTTTTATTTAGATGAAAAATACTTTTAGATCAAGATTGAAATTTCCATACAGACATAAATCTCTTGTGGAATAAATCCACACTGTGCAATGATCAAAGCAGGGCTTCTGTAAAAATGGAAATTTCACGCCATCAGGCTGCAGTTGAATTCTTTCTATGCTTCCAATCCGCCCTACGACTGAAGTCTCTGTTGTCAGTCTGTTCTGTAGCTAATGAAACTGAAGAATAAATACAGACACTATTGCTCTTTCCCTATTCCCTTTGGTACAAATTTATTTGGGGACAGCATCAGACTCCATCTGCATCCTCTCCTGGATATGAAGTGACAATTTCAATACCACACTGCAATGTCAATCGTGATTTTATATCAGTCTTGAGAGATTCAAAATACTTTATATTGACTCTCTTTTCCAAAGAAAAGTGGAACCCTAAATTAAAAATAGTTTATGTTAAAAGATTTTATGACTGTGAGAACATACACTAGAAATTCTGGGTATTCCAATACCTTAATTTTTGTAATACTTTCAGTGACATCGAAAAGCCAATCATTTTTAAATAGAGTACAGATTTTAACTGAATGGATAAAATTACTTCAAAGTGGGTTTTTTTTCTGCATTTACTGTAAGTACACTACCAGATTTGCTAATGCACATCTGGAACCTTATGAGTTACTAGAGCTAGCAAGTGCCTCATTAAATGACAGAGCAGGAAGAGGACTGTAAGATTCTGAGAAAATTCTGACAAAATACTAAATATGATCCTATCCTTTTGAAATCAGTGAGAGTAAATGAATACTGATTGTTCCTGGGAAACACTGACTTTAAAGCCACAGAAATAAATGCCCATGAATACATTCCAGCTTTTGAGATGTGAATTGTAACCCTGGACCTATATTCATCAGTAATTAGGTTGAAGATTTCATGAGAGGATTTCACCATTTGGTTGGGTGGATGGTTTGCTTTGTTCTCTGTCCCTGAAAAACTGAAAATTTCACATAACATCAATTCGGACTGCATGACCATTGACTGTTGATATTAGTTTCAAATACCTTGCAAACCATGCAGTGAGATCATGCTTATTACAATGAGGAAAGAGGGCATTGGTTTACCCAGGAAAAAAAGCTACTGAAGATATTTTATTTCTATCTTAAAAAACTTCCCATGATCATTATGCAAAGGTAGGCTTCATTTTGGAAAGATCCTTTCATAAAATTTTGGGACCATTAAAAAAAAAAAAACAACAACAGAAAACCCACAAAGTAGAGGAAGGTTATTATTTAAAAAAAAAAAAAAAGTTTTATAACCGTAACAATAGCAGTTCATTCTAACACTGCTGTATTTTTCCATCTAAAGAAGTCAGTAGCATACACAGAGACATGCAGATATAAATAATCTTCATGGTTCTGTAAAGTAATTTCACTGACATGCTCTTTCACAGTTCTGAGTTTGGGTTTATGTTTATATTAGAGTTGTTATACTGGTTGCTTAAAAAGAAAAAAAAAAAAGAACTCTTGATGTTCAAACTTCTATGCTTTTTTCCCTTTTGACTATAGAGGCTATTGTCCATTTTTAAGTTTTTATGAAATGTATGCCTTGTAGTTTGTAAAATTTTAGAAAAAAAGTTTCCTCTAATATTTCAGATTAAAAGTGCAAATCCAAAACTCTCTCAGAAGCATGCTATGTGACTGTTACAAGATGAATATTACAGAAATTTGAGGTTTTTATAAATAATAGAGATCTCAAGGATAAATTTTATATACTAGATTTTTTACAAGATAGAAGACCAAGAACAGGTAGATCCTTTTACTAACAAATCAAGTGACTTTGGCTCCATCTGTAGCTCCTGGATTTCACAGCTCTCCAGGATTCTCACTTTAGCCTTTTTGACTTCAGTGACATATAGTTTGTTAAGCAACTTGATCTGCTTTTGATCTCTCCTGGCTGTCAGCAATGTTCCTTGATGCAGTCATGCCAAGCAATGACTTCTGTTCCTATGTCATTCCACAAAAGAAACGTTAGCACTTGCCACATGACTTAAATCAACTCACCGTGTAAAGAAAATTGGGCATCTAGGGTCACAGGAGCAGTGTGACTCTTCCTGATTAGGACCTCTGTTACACAACTATTACTATCAGTGTGCTTTTCTAGACACCTCAGAATGCTCCAGGTAGGACAGAAAGATGTGGAAAAATGTGTATTGTATCAATTAATGGTCTAATCCTCTCTGCTCTTAAACTCTCTTAAGGTAAAATTGTGGATTAGGAAAATATTGGATTTGTGGCCCACGAAATTCTTCAAGATGCGTATTTAGTTTAGAAAAGAACTAGAACAACAAAATGGCATTGAGAGTTACAGTACTTATGGCAAGTTAAAATCTTCAGAAGCTATTCTTTGGCTACACATTAACATTTTAGCCTTACAATAGTAAGTTTATTCTTGCTAATCAAAAACTAATTCATCAGTTGTCACTTATTGCAAAACTTTCACTGAAGCTTAGCTAAAAGGGAATTAGAAACAATGTCAGGCAGAAAATAAATCTGACTAGTAGAAGAGATTAATAATACAATACAATGCAGATTGCTATAAAATTGAGTTGAAGTCTGTACTTGTTTATATGTCATGGTCATATTTAATATATTTGATTGAAAAGTGATTACAAGTAATAATTATGATAATTAAACATTATTTTTGTAGTGATGCTTTCTTTTCCTATTCTAAGTGTTTACAACTCATTGAAAAGTCTCCATCCAAAAGAAGCTAGGCTGTGTGGCCCAATACATCTCTCTGGTTTGGAATAAATGTGACAGAGAATGTTTATAAAGTGTTAAGCATTTGCAGAACACTTTGTATTTTAAAAGTATGTTCCAATAAAAGCCCCACGGTAACTTGGAAAAATACACGTTCCCTATT
Organism: Corapipo altera; assembly: GCF_003945725.1. Taxonomy (NCBI): domain Eukaryota; kingdom Metazoa; phylum Chordata; class Aves; order Passeriformes; family Pipridae; genus Corapipo; species Corapipo altera. The sequence goes on from NW_020884923.1 coordinate 4,249,232, forward strand.
TTTTCAGTGCTTCTTAGTCACCTAAAGTTACCTATTCAGCTTGAAACTGCTAGTTGTAGAGCTGTTATGTGCTCTCATGTTTAACACCTGCTGTGTAAATCAGAGTATTGGAAATACTACATTGTGCAATAGAAAGACTTTTAAAAGTTATATTTGGAGTGGTGTCAATATGGGACTGAGAGAAGACAGTAATAGTCATGCTAATCATTCCTCTTGCCTCTTGCCCTTAACACCTAGAAAGAGGCCCCTACCCTGTAAGTGCAGTCAAGCAGTAGCTTGAGATGGAAGTTGTCCATGAAGAGGAAAATCTGTGTCTGGGGTTACTTTGCAAAATCAGATTGCATCCACTGTTAGTTCTTTCATAAGTAATATTAATGTTTACAGGCTAACATAAAATAAATGCACCATTCTATTTGCACACCATCCTCTCTCTCTCTCTCCCTCTCTCTCTCTCACACACACACACATGCTCATACACGCATCCTTGTGTATTTTCATATTCCTGAGACTGGTTCCATCACAGTTCTGATTATGGGGCTAAGACTTTTGCAACATTTCAGTGCCACTTCTTGAGCAGGAGTGGTATTAATTTCAACCTCAGTTAACAAACTTGAGCAACCTTAAACCATTTAAGGCCCTAATTCAAACGGAAGAAAAGGAAGGGATTGCTCTCCTAAAGAAGGACATTCTTAGGATTGATTGATTTTCCTCTAAGGAAAGGTCTTGAGTCTAGTCTGGTGGTCTGTCTTTTAAATAGCTAAAGTTTGATGAAATAAAGTGTATCCTAAGAGGTTTCCCAAAAATGTCAGACTTTTTTTAATATGTTTGTACACTGATATTTCAAGTTTCAAAAGAAGACAGGGAGTTGAAGGAGAACTGGATAAAAATTTGCATTCTTGAGAGTTTGAATTCATTGTATCATCAAGTATGTTCTGTTCTAAGATGCTTTTCAATGTCTGTGATTTTGTTATTCTCTGACAATAGTTTTGATATAAATATGATTTAAAATTTTTCACAATTAAGAAGTAAATCTTTAATTTTTCTTAAATGATCCATAGATCCATATTATGAGGAAAACATGCCTTCAGTCTTTTATAATAAAATGCCAAACCTCTCAAGGTAATTAATAGCAAGATAATACAACAACATTAGTGGTTTTGGTCAATCCTACACTTATCTGTACAATCTACCTTTGCAGAAACAGCTATAGTTTTAACCAAATTAAATCTTTACTTTTGCCAATTCATTAACAGCTGTGCATCCACACATTGTAGCTGTTTGTTCAGTTATTACTGAAAGGGTTAATTGCTGCAGCTATGCAGCATGCAGACTTCTAAACCTAAACCAGATGTAAACTAAAGCTAGGCTTTCAGTCAATCTTTGAGTTATATTTTACTGTCCTTAAAACTCCAAACAAGGAGCTGTCTATGGAAGCCCTTTAAGACTCAGCAGTTCTTAGTGTAAGAAATTAGGGGCTCTTTCTGTATTTGTGGTTGGGTTCATCAGAGTTTGTCTTTTGATGAAGCCAATATGGTTTTCTTTAGATGAAGTCTAAGTTTTCTTTTAAAGTCACAGGTTGCAGTTGTAAAGAATCCAGAAAGCTCTGAGGAAGTTGTGAAAACAGTGGTTATGCTGTTATAAACTTTTCAAACATCACCTGTGGAAGTCTGAGTGCTCAGAACCTCGGAAAATCAAGGACATAATTTCCAAACTTCCTTAAAGGCTTAAAAGCAAATAGTCTATCAAGTTTTAATTAAACTTACGCTCTCAAATACCTTAAGCAACCTTGAAAATCCACCTGAATTCTATCAGACTTCTACAAAAAAGTATGTGGTTTCAGAACTAGTTAAAAAAACAACTTCATGAACCTCTTAAATACTCATCTAAGGTAATTAAAAATTCTACTTGCTTTCCTTTTGATCTTTTTTTGCTATGTTGCTTGTTGTTTTTGTTGTTGAGTTTGAGGCTTTAGTTTGCTTGGTTGGTTTTACTTTTGATTTAGTTTTTATGTTTTGGGTGTGTTGAAACGAAAAAATCTTGCTGCTCATTATTATCCCGACCAAAGACAACGCAGTAAGACTGAGGAGCAACTAATCATCTGGTCACACATTTTGTTCAAAAAGACATATTTTATTATTAGAAGAGATTTTTACTTCCAAGGGTTAAAATTTAGCATCGAACAGAACTAGCTGGAAAACATGTATTAAAAAGATAGTCTGAATGTTGAAAACATTTTTTTTTCTTCTTTTTTAAAAACAGTTAAGTGACTATTTTTGGTAATGCAACTGCTTGCATTTTAGATCATTTATCAGACTCACTTATTGAAAGCATTAGTACAAAGCATATAAAGTTTAGCGGCTTTTCTTTTCCTTTTCTGTATAGATGTCTCTTAGCTGATAGTGGGTGTTGTGAAACTTTATGTATTTTAGTATATTGACCTAAAATAAGATTAAAAAAATAGGATAAGCAAGCTAACACAGTAGCTCGAAAAAAGTGCAATTAATTGTATTTGAACACAGAAATAGAGAATGAGATAAGATTCTTGAAATACTCAATACAATTGGAATTGCAATTTGTTTAAATCTCTAAACTGGTTTTGAACACAGATTTTCTTGTCAGTTTCCAGACCAGGGGCATTTGAGAGATCTATGCACGTATAGGCAAAAAGCTACCAGTCTGAATTGCTCAAAATTTAGAAGGTTCTCCCATACTGATCTTTTCCATTGCTTATAGTTTACTTATATGTTAAAATTGATTTAGAGGTTTGGAGAAGAAGTGTGTCTGCCCATGCCAACTTCTGCTTAGGACTTGAGAACTTTGGAAGGTATAAAATCAGTGCATGAGGACTGGGTATTTGGGACTACAGGATACTGAAACCTTCACCTTGCTGCAAAGCAACACAGAGAAGTTTTTATCTTTCTAATTTATTCATGTTGGTGCAATTCCATCTTGTGAGATAAGCTTCTACCTAGCGCTTGACTTTTGTGACTGCTTACATGACTCATTTCTGGTGCCTTAAATATCTTTCAATTCTTTCATTATGAGGAACTTTAAAATTTGCTTAAAGTAAATGAAACTTAGAAATATTCCAGCTTTCGTTTAAGTTTTTCAGTTGTATACACATGTCCCAAGATGAGAGAATAAACTAAACCTGTGAGAATAGGAATGATATCAGAGCAAGTTTTGAGCCTGTTGTGAAAAATCAGGCAAGCTTTTGTTTTAGACAAAACTTTTACAAAGTCATCACAACAGGTCCCTTCTGCCACCTATTCCTTTGATATATGGGATGTTTAGGTGAGCTGTTTCATGGAGATAAATGTGTTTGAATATGAAGCTGAGGTTAAAAACAAAATCAAAATTAGAAGGCTATGAGTATCCTCACATACTGTTTTTCCCATGCGTTACCTCCATGTTGCTTAGAAGTTCTTAAATATTCTTCTGACACATTTATTCACTATCTTATTTCTTCACTTGGACAAAAATACTGATAACTATCTGGTATTTTGTATTACTTTCATATGATCAGCAGTTTAATTTCTTCGGTTACAGTGAGAAATAGTGATAGTTCATACAAGTAAAGAGGGTTTATACTCTGGTGACAAATTATAATGCATGATAAATTAGTGCTATATCCAACAGGTTGTGCAGGGAGACCACACAGTTCCAGTCTTAGTGATCTGGAGAACTGATAAACTTAAGATGAGCTTAGAGGCCTGTTAATTCTTTAATGAAGAAAGCATCCGATGAACTAGTTTGTTTTAAGCATCATATTACTGATATTAGTATGGTAATAATGACAGAATTTGTCAACTTTTAAAGTCTGAATGCTACATACGATATTTTACTCTATAAGATAAGAGAAAAGGATTTTTGTTTTCCTGTGTTTTCTTTTGTATTGTAATTATTTAGTGTTTGCAATTCAGGAATAGGATCAAAAAAGGACCTGAACTATTGTTCTTCTGAACATCACTAATTTTAGTCTTTTCATGGGTGGAAGGGGGGGTGGGGAGAAACAAACAAAAATAACTCCACCAAAAACTGGAGAAACAAAGCTATCATTAACTGCACACCCTTTCCCACACCACAGATATATACACAAACAATGCAACTGTGGAAGAGCTTCTAGTATCTGAATGGTTAAAGAAGAGACATTTCATTCTGACAATATTACACTTTTTTTTCCCTGTAATAAGTTCCATCTACATGTTGAAATGGGACTGTTTCAGGTTGTTGACATGGGTATAGATTAAGATTTTTGGTGGGTATGAGTCTTCATTAGATATACACTTCTCTCAGATTGGCTGAGAGATCAGGAGTTCATCGTGAGCTGCAGATGTTAATTAAAGAGAGCATAATGCTGTACTGCTCTGAAAAGTATTTAATCCACATTCTGGGAAAAAGTATGAAATTCTGGTTATATCAAATGTTATGGTAGGTTCTATAGCCTTTTTTCAGATTTGTCACTTATTTCTGAATAGGAGAAAAGCATGATAGAAATTCTATATTACCATTACAAAATGTCTTCATTTGTAGAATAGTACATAACTTCTCTACTTCTTGTCTGTCATATGTTGTAAGAAAATTCGTGGTCATGTGGATCCCCTTCCCTGTTTCAGATGTGTTGACTAAAAAGTTTGTTTAAAATTTGTTTAAAAATCACAGTCTTGTAATTATGTAATTATACATTATATGACTGTATTTGTGGGGGGTTAGGTTTACTCTTTTATTTTTAATATTGCTTCATAAGCAGGTTACCTGTCTAATTAGATATATTCATGTTTATTTTTCCCCTAAAATCTGCTGGTATTTCTTTCTGTTTTGCTCTAAGCTTAAATAAAGTTAAAAATTATATTGTTATTGTCACCCTGGTTTTACTCCACTTGTGTGGAGTTACCATTTATTTGAGCCAGTCTGCTTTTCTATATATGTGCGTTTTAAACATTATAATAGTGCTTTCTGCTACTTAAAAATATTTTTTAAATGTCTAACCAGTTTTCTGTATTTAAAGACATACTAATAATTCCTTTTTGCTTAAAGAAACCCTGGAGGGTAAACAAGGAAGATATGCATTTTAGATGTGTGCACTTCTGTTGGAAATTTTGAGGCAGAATCAAGCAGGATTCATTTGCGTTGAATGATGGGAACTTATGGCACTCTAAAGAGATTTCCCTTATAATGGAAATCAGAGCTTAACATTCACCTGAAGTAGTAGTCTCAAATCTTCTGTTCTCCCAAATTACATTAGCTTGGATAATTGGTGGAAGTATGATGGTACCCCCTTACAAATGAATATTCTGTGTCAGATTTGCTTTAGGTTCCAGCTTCTCTGTCCTGGTCTCTAGTGCAATAAGAACCAAGATGTGCTCCAAGGTCTTTCATAGAGTTCAAGCCATGAGAACTGTACTCTTATAATCTTTCACTTTAATCCTTTTGCACTCTTACTTTTGAACAATGCAAAGCACTTCTACTACATCTGTTGTTTTATCAAGTATCAAACCCTCATCTGGCTTTACTCACTAAATTAAGGTCATTCCTACTATTTGGTGCAGGTTTTGCATCTGATCTTTGATTCAGGCACTGCCACCTGGGGCCAGGTATATCAACACGGCATGGAAACTCAGTTTGCAGTTTTGTTCCCATATAATTCTTCTCCCTAAATTTGTCTTCCTTCTTCAAAATAATTCAAAACTCTTGTAAATTTTTGCTACCATTCATTTAAACTCACAGACTGGCCAAAAATTTTTTGTATATTTTGGTCAAAAATATTTGACCAGGAACAAAACTGTTCCTGAACATATTATCGTGTTTGTACTTGAAGTAGTGTATTTGAGGCACATATTCCAGCAGTTTCACTGGCTATGAATTAAAGTGTCTTTTATTACAGTATGCAATGATGTGTCATCCTGAACTAATCTGTTACTTGAATTTCAGCATGTGAGACAGAAGCAGCAAAAGTTTATCAGCTATCACTAGAGGAGCACCTCCAACCTTTCAAAGACAACATGGAGCAATTCATTAGTCAAGGTAAATAATGAAACGTCACTTAACCTTTTCATGACATTTCAAAGGAAAGTTATGGGAACAATGTTTATACATTGTGGGAAAGGCACTGTTTATTTTGGCATCATAGAAAGATGTGGATTAGTTTAATCAGATGCCACACAGTTCTAAAAGATTTGCAAAATGATTCTCTTGTACTGTAGGTGACTCACTCTTTTTTGCATGACAGCAAAGACAGCAAAGACAAATGCTATTGGCTTGAGTGTGTGATCTTCTGATTAGTTCAACATTCCAGTAGAAAACAAATTTACAGCCTTTGTTCCTTGAAAAATTGTTGAAGCTGGATCTGTTTCATTAACTTCATTCCAAAGAGATAATTCTCTTGTGTGCTCCAAAAAACATGTAATAAGCATAACAAAAGTAGTTAAAAGTTTTCCAGAGATAAGGTAAATTCGTATGAAATACTTGGATGTGATTAATGGAAAATACTGCAAAATATATTAGAAATATCCATGATTGACTGGTAGCCTGAGTACTAGAAGGAAAATATTTTAAAATTAAATGGACTATGCTTTACTAGACCTTTCTTTGATAAGACTGTAGGAGATATATCAGAGCATCTCTTGAAATAGTACTCTGAAAGAGTATACTCTGTATTGACCAAGTTGCTTTTTAATACAAATTAGAATTCAATGCATAAGGGTTAAAATTCCCTGATGAGTACATCAACATAATTTTAAAATTTTGTTGCTGCTTCTGCTTTGATACTGCATTTTATAATCAAAGATGGACCTATTGTCTTCTGAACAGGCAAATTATTTGATTTTGTGCTGATTCAATGGACCTGTCAGTAATTCATTAGCCTAGAGATGTGCTAAAGAGCTACCATATATAGAACTCTTTACTAACTGAGTGTGCTTTAGGTTTGAGAGGCCAGTCAGGTATGCATTTATTTCTTCCTGGGTCGGTTATCCAAAATGACCATCTATCCAAACATTTTAAGAAGTGGAGTACATACAGAATCATCGAGTGGCTTGGGTTGGAGGTGACTAGACCATGTTGCTCATGTGTTCTACTATGTACTGATCCATGCTATAGGACTCTCAATTACAGTTGATAAATTGAACAAACTCACCATTTTGAATCATCAACTGTGAACTGATGTTTCCTAAGACAAACATAAACTAGCCAAATCTGGCAAAGAACCTGTTTTGTCCAACAATAATAGGTACGAACTGATTTAAAACTGGATTCTGATTATGTACATGACATATTAATATTACAGTAGTGACATGATTAAACATGTACCAAGTGTTTTGTATTAAGTTTATATTATTGTTTATATGTATACATAAGGAAAATTCAAATCACAAGTTTGTCTGAAAGAGATCACTAATGACATATTGTAAATCATGCCATATGTTTGCATATTAACCTTAATAACAGAGTAGGAAATCAAACACGGGGCTTATCCCTGGAACTGTTTATGACCAGGTTAGATGGAGCTCTGAGCAACTTAGTCTAGTGAAAGGTGTCCCTGTCCATGACAGGGGTGTTGAAACTAGTTTAAGGTCCTTTCCAACCCAAACCATTCTATGATTATATGATTATATTTCAACAGACATCTGTCTGTTAAATTTCTGTTGCTTCTTTTAGAAACTATACTTACAGAAATATCTGACTTTAGACTTTGGCTTACTTTCCGATTTCTAGCTACACCTTCCAGAAAATAATTTTATATAATCGATATAGTGATCTGTTCTGTTTCTGCAAGGATATGCAATTGCCTTTATTGATTATATGTCTGTACTTTCGGAGAGTGAGTAAAATGACAAAAAAAAAGATGTAAATCTCATTCATTAAGAACTTTGCTGTGTTGCCATATTAGCAGTGTATTGACAAAAGGAGAAATGCATAATGTCAGTAAAAATATCAGTGTCTAATTTTAATGAAAATAATTGGAAATATGTATTGTGAACATGGTCAACTGTGATTAAACAATTTCTAGATTTTTTTTTAAACTGCAAGACCTATGGTGCAGAATTCTGTCCCAGTGTAAGAAAGACAAAGGTTAACATAAAGGAAAAAAGAATCCCTGGTTAAGTTCCAAAAATAAAGTAATTTAAATACCTTTCATTATGAAATCCTTTGTTTTTACTTCATGGGATTGAATTCAGACTTGAAAGAGGCCATGTTTAAAGCAGGATTTCTCTTTCCTGTTCAGTGTTTGACAGGCTTTTGATCTAGATATTTTTTCTAAGGGCTTTTGTTGTTTATGTAGACATAATCGATGAGTCTTTTCAGCTAGACTGCACACATGATCATTTAGAAAAACAGAGGGACAATTCTTGGCACCTTTTGGGGATTTTTGTTTATATAACATATGCTCTGGGCAAAGAAAAATCAAGCTTTAAGTTTTTATCTTTTCAAGTTCCAGTTTCTCTAAAGTCAGAAAGTTTTAACTTGTAATTCAGATGAAAAGCATTTTTCATAAGGTTGAATAATTTGGCATGTTTATATGATGCCTTTACAGAGTAGATAACTTGTGTGTGTAATGGGACCCAAAAGTTCAAAGTAGCTAGTTATTTACAGCATATTCACTTATACTTGTTGCTAGCAGCTAAAATGGAAAATGGTTTTCCTAGAGGCAAGAAAATTTGGACATCAAATGAAATATCCTCGGCAAGGGGTTAGAAAGGCTCTGCTTTATAAGAATAGTTATTATCATGCACTGTTAGATAGCTTTAAATTACATTACTGCAGTCTAGCTAATTGTTACTAGTGATGTATTAATTAAAAAAATCTTTTTTAATGTTAACACATTTTTATTCATCAGAGGCAAAAAAAGGTTATATATCACTAGCTTACGTGTAAAGATGATTTCATTTGAAAGCTAAAGAAGGGAAAGAGGCAAGAATGTGTTCAGGATCAAAACTTTTAAGATGAAATTGCTAGTAGTATATATGATGAAGGCTGTTCAGCATTTGCCTTGCCAGCCAAGTCAGTAGGCTAAATAACTAGGATATCATCAAAGTATGCAAATTAGTAACAGAATGCCAGTCGTTTTTCTGATGGACTTCAGGGTTATTCTTAAAATGATCATTCTACTTGACAGAAAATTAAACTACTTGTCCTGTCCTCTCTACGTTGGCATAGTGGATATTTGTGATTTACAAGCATGACTTATCCTGTGGGTTGGATTTCTGAAGGTCTTGTGCCTCAAAGCCTCAAAGGCAATCCTCTCTGTTCTTCCATGTTTTCTTTCTTCTTTTTGAGTCTCCATACTGCAAATCATCAATCATATAATGTGGTTCTCCTGTTCTTACAAATGTTAATATTTTTTTTCTGTACTTCTCCATAACCACAGGGTTTAAAAAGCAGATTGGAGAAAACTTGTCAGAAAATACAAGACTTTTCAAAATTATACTGCTTATTTTTTAGTTTGTTATAACCATTTCTGTAAAGGTTTCCAATATGTGACTAATATATAACTGCGAAATTTAGTAAAACAACTATACTTTTCCAATAAAAAAATATTCATACCAAACAGCAGGAATTTAAAATTTGCATCTCCCCAATATAGGGTATATATTCACATTTTCTATCTTTCAGTTACTCTCCACAAGTTATCACAATTTGAGTAAGAGAGATTGAAAGGAGTACACTATTTGGGAACCTTGTCTCCATTGTGGATAGATAGGGATGCAAATACCTGAGAGACCACATCCACCACTTTGGAAAGCTTCAGAAATCACTTGTTTTCCTGGGGGAAATGTGTCTGACACACAGGACAGTGAAGAAATGCTGAAGGCGCTAATCATCATGCAGTTTGTAGAGGAATTTCATTAGCAGTTAGTAATCCTTTAACCTTGCCCCTACTTGATAGGATAGCCAGCTCATGTTGAAAAAATCATGCGTTCATCAACCACAAATGATTCACAGTCCCCAGGTTTTAACTGTGGTTAATTTTGCAGTGAAAAGCAGTCTTTGGGTGTTTGTTGTTGGGACTCTATCTAGGCTGTGCATTCTTGTCATCTTGATAAGCCAGGAAACTTATAACGAGAGGCAGCCACCATCACTTCCTCAGAATAGGAAGTCTTGTCTGGGGAGTGGACTTTAGAAAAAAACATTATGCCATAGGAAATGCAAGCATTGTTTGCAGAAGCAAAATCAAAACTTTCTGATTATGGGCTAGTTCATCTAAAAGCATTGGGAATAATTACGGTGTGATTGTAAGTTTGGGACCACAAGGTAAATATTCAACCTTTGGTTCCTTCTAGTCTTTATTTTGCAAAATTCTGGAGTTCTGCTATTGTGAGTGAATACTAGCCTCAGGTTTTGTTCTGCCGGACCCAAGAATACAGACTCTTCTCTAGAACTGTTTTCTAGTCACATCCTCATGATCTTGCAGAATAATGATGCTAAAACTGACCTTTTGGGTGAACTGTTTGTAACCATCTCTCTCCTTTGCCTGGAAGAACATTCAGGAACCCAGTTTCCAAACTGTTAGTAAATGAATGTATAAATCACAGTGTGTTGCATTTATCACTGCAGCTGTAACCAGATAGTTGACCGTGACTTGTTCTTTTAGGTCAAATAGCGAAAGGCTGTGCATCATCAAATGATGGATTGTGAATGAGACTAAAGCACCAGACTGAATCTTGGATGGCTGGGTTAAGTTCCTGGCTCCAGAAGTATTGTAGATGATTGCGAAATGAGTGCTGCTAGGGTAATCTTAATTCTGGCATTTTCTACCCCAGAATGATTGATTTTGCAGATTCCATTTTCTTTAATGTTGCTTTTATAATTTGATTAATATAGGGCAGAACATAGCAGTACTGCATAATTTTTCTAAAAGTAAGTTGAAGAAAATATGACTGAAAGATGATTAGGAAGATATATGAATAAATGTTTTTGTTTTTCTTTGAAAAAAATGCACAGAACATTAAGAAGTTGGCTATTGGTAGATTTATGTAGAGACACTCTCTTTAAATATTATCATCATCAAAATATACTCATTACTAGAATTTTAAAAATCAACTTCTTTCATTCTAGAGGAAAATGTTGGAGGGATATGAAAAGTAAGCAACGTAAAGTCATTCAAACAAAAGATGCAGGAATTCAATTTAAGCAATTTAATTTTATGAGTGTTTACATTTTTGTTAGTATTCTTCTTGTTGAATTATTGAAGGAACTTTTAAAACTTGTTCTTTGAGTGCTGAAAATATTTTTTTAATCTCATACTGACATCTTAATGCTGATAAATAGTTTAACGTCAGCATGATATAAACTTGTCCCTACCTCAGATGTCAGCACCTCCATTGGCGTACATTTTTACATAATAATCCTAATTCAGACAGTGTTGCATTTGCAACACGAGACAGACTTCGCTGAATTAGTCTCACAGACTGGGGCTGGCAGCTTTTTGTGCCTTTGGCACAGGGTCTCATTTACTCATTTTTGTAGGCATCTATACAGCAGTTGCAGACAACACAGGTGTGGTAGAGTTAAAAAGGTATTTTGGCATTACATGAGAACAGATCAATGCATGAGTATCACAACAGCATGATACAAGTCACCCAACTCAAAATACTCTGGAAAAAACGCATTCTGAAAAAATTACCAAAAACCTTGTGGATAGTTGGGGAGGGGGGAAAATAATTCACATTTTAAGTCTCTCTTCCAGTAAAAATGTATTCAAATAACGTTGTTTTTACCACATAGTTCTCGGGATGGAAAAGGAAAAAGAAGAGGAGGACATGAAAGCTTAAAAGTACCTAGCTCTTTCATGAGCCCTAATCACATGTTCTTTAGCACTGTGGAGTCCAGACTCACAGCTGAACAGCTTTCCTTTTAAAGCAGGCTTAAATCTCTTGCAATATCTTTACAGTACTAATAACAGTGATTTAGTCATAGGTATGCTAGCTAACTGCACATCTGTTAACTGCCTAGTCCTGACCTGACTGAGACCACTGAGCAGTGTAAGATTTAAGATCAGTAGCCGGGAACATTGAGTGAAGAGCTCAAAGCTGCACACCAAAACCAATGTATTTTACTTCTGTGAATGTGACATGACAACATTATAGTGAGTAGTTGCTGAATACACACAACTAAGTATGATGGAGTGATTTTCTGGGGTTTTTTTTTGGTGATTATTGTTATGTTTTGGGGGGTCTTAAGTGTTGGATTTGAGTCCCTCTTCTCTCTCCCTCAATTCAGCTGATAGGAGATGGTGTCTTTCAAAGAGTGACAAATCACAGAATGGTTTGGGTTGGAAAGGACCTGAAAAATCATCTAGTTGCAACCCCCCTACCATGGACAGGGACACCTTCCACTAGACCAAGTTGTTTAAAGCCCCATGCAATCTGGCCACAAACACTTCCAGGGATGGGACATCTGCAAACTCTCTGAGCAATCTGTTGCAGTGCCTCAGTGGACTCTGACCCTCTCAGTGAAGAATTTATTCCTTACATCTAATGTAAACCTACTGTCTTTCAGTTTAAAATCATTTCCCCTTGTCCATGTAAATATCGCTGTAAAGTGTTCCTCTCCAGCTTTCTTGTAAGTCCCCTTTACATACTGGAAGGCTACTGTAAGGTCTTCCCAGAACCTTCTTATCATCTGCACAACCCATCTATGTACTTGCTCCAGCAGGTTCACATCCTTCTTAGGTGGGGACCCCAGAGCTGGATGCAGTACCCCAAGAGGGGTCTCCCTAGAGTAGATTAGAAGGGAAGAATCACCTTTCTTGACCTTCTGGCCACACTGCTTTTGATGCAGCCCAGGATACAGTTGGTTTTCTGACCTGCAAGTGCGCACTGTTGAGTCGTGTTAAACTTCTCATCAACCAACACCCCTGAGTCCTACTCCTCTGGTCTACTCTAAATCCATTCTCTCTGCCCAGCCTGTGTTTGTGCTTAGGACTGGCCTGACTCGGGTGCAGGACATTGCAGTTGGCCTTGTTGAACTTATGAGGTTAACACAGACCCACCTCTCAAGCCTGTCATGGTCCCTCTGGATGGCATCCCTTCCTTCCAGCATGTCAGCCGGACCACACAGCTTGGTGTTGTCAGCAAACTTGATGAGTGTGCTCTCAATCCCACTGTCCACATTGCTGACAAAGATGTTAAAAAATGCTGATCCCAATACTGACCTCTGAGGAATGCCGCTCATCACTGCTTTCCACTTGGACATTGAGCTGTTCACCACAACTCTCTGAGTGCAACCATCCAACCAGTTTTTTATCCACCCATCAACCCCATGTCTCTCCAGTTCAGAGACAAGGATGTCATGAGAGCGACAGTGCCAAATGCTTTGTATAAGTCCAGGTAGGTTACATCAGTCTTCCCTTATCCACCAACACTGTAACCCCATTGTAGAAGGCCACCAAATTTGTCAGCCACTATTTGCCCTTTAGTGAAGCTATGTTGACTGTCACCAATAACCTCTGTATTTTCCATGTGCCTTAGCATAGATTCCAGGAGAATCTGCTTCATTATCTTGCTGGGCACTGAGTTGAGACTGACTAGGCTGTGGTTCTTCGGGTCTTCCTTTCCTTTTTAAAAATAGGGTCTGTTTCCACTTTTCCAGTCATTGGGAACTTCACTAGACTGACGCAGTTTCTCAAATAGGATGGATAGTGGCTTGCTTACTTCCTCTGCCAGTTCCCTCAGGACCTGTGGATGCATCTCATCAGGTCCCACAGACTTGTGTACCTTCAGGTTGCTTAGTTGGTCTCAAACCCAATCTTCTCCTACAGTGGGTGGTTCTTTAGTCTCCCAGTCCCTGCCTTTGCCTTCTGCAACCTGGGCAGTGTGGCTGGAGCACTTGCTGGTGAAGACTGAGGCAAAAATAACCATATTCTTACCCAATTGTTGCTTGAGATGGATTTAAAGAGGACACAAACAGGAAAATGTGGAGAAAGTTTGTATCCTAAAACACAGTATCAATAGAATTTGAGATGAAGTTTTTTGGTTGTATTATTAATATAGTAATTAGTCTGAAAAGTAAGTTTCCTTTGTATAGTTTTTAAAATTTAAATTTTTTTAACTTTCAACAAAGTTCAAGTTTCTGTCCTTATGTATTCAGTGAGATTTTAATTTGTGGTTCCATAAATCTTGCTCATAATCTATGGAGTTAGCATATAATTTGAGTACCTGTGGTGTGAGAGTATAAAGTCATTGTGAAGTACAATTGGTTGGAATTAATATAAATGTTTAAGTGTTTAACTTATCATAGGTTTTTAAAAAAAAATGGAACAACATAATTGTTCAGCATATTGGCTGCTCTATTCCAAGTTATCTTCAAGAAACTGGGGTCTGAATGAAGAATTTAAATGTTCTTTTTCATGTAGGCATGAAAACCTTAGATAATGGGGGAGATGAAACAGATATTCTGCATGCCCACAATGTTCTATAAATTTGTCATAGAAAGTACAGAAGGGTGTAAGACTCTTCCTAGGATTCCCAGAAGAAATCCTGCTTTATTCTCGTGGAAAACTTTCTTTGCATGAATATACCTGATAATAAGCCATCCAAATGTACTTGGATCTTTATTCAGTGTAAATAGAAATTCTCAAAACTATAACAGTGCAACTCTAATGAGTAATTGAAAAGGTATTGTATCTGTCAAAAAAACCCCAACAAACCCCCCCAAAAAATTGGCTCCACTTTAAAGTTGCTGGAAAGCACGTTCATAGCTAATTATAAACGAATACTAGTTAACACTTTAAATAAAAAAAGAGGAAAAATCAAAAAGATTCAGGACATAGGCAAGCAGATGAAAGGATTCTTGTTGCCTTCCATATGAGATTACTCAGATGCATTCCTGTATTCAATTACCTGAGAAGATGTGATATTCCCCTAAGAGAGATCAGGAGATCAGAAGGGATGGCAGTTTCGCGCATCTCCTTACTCATAGCCCTTTGAAACTGGTTCAGCAGAAATAGCTTAAATTGCAGCAGGGATTGGGGCCAGACGGTGACTACAGACAGTAATCACTGGGTCAAGATCATACCACAAAGTGACAACAAAAAGTTCTGGTGGAACAAAACTCTGACAGGGCATTTGAATGCTGTTTGAGTAGACTTACAAGGTCTACTTGGAATAATTTCTAAATCAGAAGCAATGGGTCAACTTGTTTTGTGACTATGTTTATCTAGTACACCAAAGACATTGATAATTCTTACTGTTAGGTTTGAGTCTATTTTTCTCATCAAATTCCTTGCATATTCAACTCTAAGCTTAAGATTTAATGGTTTGTTTGGTTTTTGGTTTTTGTTGTTTTGTGGGTTTTTTTTACAAAACCCCTATTATTGATCATCTAACTTTTTTTTACAGTCTTCCCCCAAACCTATTTCCTTTTTGATAGTTTCCATCTAAAAAGGCTTAGTTCTTCCCAGTGCCACTCATGCCCCAAGCACATTAATCCTATTAAATAAAACATGCAAAGAGAACAAACAACAACAAAATTCAAAAATTGAGGCAAAACAAATTCAGAAGTCTAAAGGGGAGTGGGAGGAGGGGGGAGGAAAAAAGAGACTTTTCTCAAGAGCTTTCTACTGATTCTAGTGCCTTTGCTATTCTGCTCTGGTATTTCAAGGTTTTTCAAAATACAGTCTTGAATAGTATGCTAACTGCAAAAAAAAAAAATCAAAAATCTGTAAGTATTATTTTGGTCTTTTCTGAAGGCATTTAAAAGTATATATACTACAAGGAGAATGGGGGAATTCTCTCAGAAGCACTGACAGAGCTCTTGTAAACTTAAAGCTTAGATCCTAATTGTAGCAGAATAACTGCATACCCTTTCTCATGGTGGCAGTTCATCCAGTATTTGCTCTATATCCATTTTCTTTGTGTGCTAGTCACATGCTTGATATACCTACGGAAGGTATCCTCATGGCCTCTGTCAGGTACCTCAGGTCCTCAGTTCTTAGTGGAGCTGAGTCAGAAATAACAGATGAACTGCCTGATGTTCCATACACTTTTTAAGAAAGTCTATCCCTCAGTTTTTAGTTCAGTTTTGTTGGGACTTTTTTGGAATTTGGGGCTCTGCCAGAGGAGATGTTTGGTATATTTTCAAAACCCTAGCTACTAGTCACTCAACACCACTGTCGGGAAAAAAAAGATGTCTTCTTTGAAGATCCTGGTAAATCTGCAACAAGGATTTTTAAAAAATGTTGGTAATTGTTTCCTTTTTAGTAACAAGGAGTTCTAAAAATTCTGCTGCTTTTTAACAATATGTGTATAACATAGGAGCATAATAACATACAAACAAGAAGTTGCAACAACAGAGATAAGAGACAACAGATGTTATATACAATACCTATCCACGCAGACAATAGTCTGTACATGTAGAAAATAGATATATTCATGTTATTAACTTTTTTAAAAATCAGATTTAATGCACAAGGTATAACAGTTACATTTAGAGGAGACTAGTAGAGAAAGTTTATTGGACTGAAAATGAGGTGATACTTGGCAGTTGTCTTCATTCACAGAGTGGCTTGATTTCTGCAGAGAACTCAGCATAACGGATTCAAAATGTCACTTCCCACATAGGTCAGAGGGGACATTTTGTGGTCAATACATGGTTTATGTCCTTACCTTTGAATCTCTTTTCATTTGATTTCACCTTCTAGGCTTCTTAAAAAAAAAAAAAAAAAGTCTAATTTTAGAAAAGTGAATTATACTATTCTGCTGAAGACCAGTATTTTCTAGAATACCTGTTTATGTTTTTCACATTCAATTTGGTGAGATACTTCAGATTTTCATAAATGCATAGGTCACTTCAGTATGACTATTCATATATGTGCCTTTGTAGAAGTTTGTATGTAACCTTTGCAGGACTCTAATCAAAAAAAACTGGAAGAGCAAACACACGGAACAATGGCATGTATCATTCTGGAATGTGGATATATGCTGATAACGACAAAACATTTGAAAAATAAGTTAATTAGGCTTCATTTGTGCGATCTTGCTTGAAAGATCGTTTTGAATTGCATGAAATACAGTTTTATGCCCCAATTATAAAGCATCAAGCAGTAAATTTAAGCAAATACAATGTTAAGATAGAAGTTAGAACACATCTTGTGAGTAGTTTTTGAAAAAATATGTATGTCCTGTAGTTAAAAGAATTGATATAAGAGTACAGTCGTCGTGCTTGGTAAGCGATGATGTAGGGAGGAAGGAATGTACTTGAATTTTGACCAAATATATAAAGTGTTTAGGAGGTATAGACCTTGCTCTAAAGGGAGACCAACTTTAAATAATCTGAAGATAACTTAATGGAAAAAGCAGGGAAACAGTGGAATGTCATCCAACAAGAAGGCATTAAAGATGCTTTCAAAAGTGAAAAGATAACTAAATCAGTATATGTTGTAAATTCTTGATAAAGTAGCTTTTCTCTGTGAGAGGTCACTTTCACTCTAAAATGTTCTAGTTTTTGCGATGGCCGTATTTTTCAGTATGACCTAAGGTTATTTTTCAGCTTTATTATTTGAAGTGAATTTTACAGAATATATTTGTCTTCAGGGTTACGAAAGCTGTATATAAAACCCTATATTATATAGAGTGTATGAAGGCAGACATATAAAACTGTTACCTTTTCTCACTTATGCATTACGTGAAATAGAGTGTCTAATATCTGCTGGTATGATGCAGTCTTTAATAGATTTGGAACAGTGTATTTTTAGGTGGTTTAGCATATTGGTATCAAGAATCAAGAAAACAATTCTTAGTTGGGGGTTTTAGAAAAGATGATGGGTCAATAAAATGTGGAATATTTGGGAAGTAAAACTGACCCAGGAGCAGGAACTCCTACATCTGTCAGAAAAACTGCAAACAGTCACTGCTGTGGTCAGCTGACTGACCCCAAATATATATGAAAACAGATATGGCTACTGCATGACTACAAGACTTCTTTTAATGTTTTTCAAAGAAAAGCAATAAGACTTTCTGAAATAATCTTATTTCTTGAAGATAGAGCATCATTTTAGTGGCAGAACAGAGTGCTCAGATATACTCAGCTGCCATATCTCTGAAAATATTCAATTTTCCTGTGTCAGCTATTGCCATGGTATGATCCCTGTAGAGTGGGTATGGATATTCTCTTTTTTATTTAACTTGTTGGAGGTGTTCTCTTTTGTAGCAGGAAATACACTTTTCTCCCACGAATGTTCTCTCAAGGTGGACACCTTTCAGCTGGTATTTGGTGCTTAATGGATAGAGGCGACCAAAAAGGAAGAAGCTAAACTGGTGCCTTTCATGCACTGTTTTTACACTTGTGATGAACTGCTTTGGAGGAAGAAATGACAGTAAAGATGCATTATATTGAATGAAATGATAATCTAGTGCATTCTGGGACACTTAACTGAATCCATCATAACTGAATTTTTTTTCCTTCCCTACTCAAATAGGAAAATAGGTTGAAAGCAGTTTGCCAATGGAGTGATTAGTACAGAGCAAAATACCAATATCCACTTATATCAGGTGATCATATTAGTGACCTGTTCCAGAAGTTATCTCCAACTGCTTCAACACCTAATAGTTGTTCCATTGTATCCAGGTGATTGTAAGACTTTGTTGTTTTGATAACAGGAGACTTTCTCTCCTTACTTTTTACAGCTTTGTGATGTTTACTCTATACTAATGCAAAAGCAGTCACCTGAATATTTTCTTTGGACAAGGACAAATCTTTGAGTGTATATACCATGTTTTCTTCTCTTTTACTGGTGCCACTTGTCATCTTGTGGAAGCAGAATTGTTTCCATCTCTAATTTTTTCTGTCTAGAAAAATGAGAGAGCAAGAGGGTTGTAAATTAAATTTACACTTGAATAATATCCTTTTGATAATATACAAGATGTGTTAAAGGTGTCATTAAATTTGGACCAAACTACAAGGGAATTCTGCTTCAGAGAAAATTCTTTCCTTTCAAGACTCTTTTTAATGCCAAAAGGTGATCTGATGCAGGATGAAATCTCTCTTTCTGGGTATAGTAGCTGCCTTATGCATATCTACTTATTACTTAAAAAAAAAAAAAATCACTGTTACATGCACCTGCATCATTCAGGGATTCTAAAAATTCTTTTCACTGTGTAATACCCATTATCTATGAACTAATTAAAAATACAGATACTAGAAGTACATTGATTTTGAGGGTTTTTTTCTTCTTCTTCTCTGGAAATTTTTTCTGGTAAATTTCCTTTTTAATTGAAAGGAAACTTGTGCCAGAATGGTGATATTTTGACATGATGTGATAAACTTAGGATAGTATCTTATGCTTGCTCTTTCAAAAAGTAAATTGTGGAATATTTGTTCCATTGCTGGTGGGTAAATAATTGTATGTACACATGCATAGAACAGTTGAAATAAAGAAGAAAAGACCCAAAATCGGCAGGTCAAATGATATTCCACTTCATCAGTCCTAGAAATGATAGAAAGAATTATGTCTTATGAATATGACATATGTACTACAAGACTATCATAGGCTGGAACATGCTAGCTTCCATTTCTAAGCATTGTTTGACTGAAAGAATTCAAATTACATTTTTCAGTAATAGAATGATTAATTTTTAAAGTTGTATTCACAGATACTTAGTGAACGTGTTAATGCAAAATGAGATATTTGATTTCTCTTCATCAGGGGAGTTTGTGTGCAGTTTGTGTGCAGTTTTTATTCGCTTTTGAACTTAGTCTTTACCAGTCATACCTTGACCTTCTGGATTGAAGTATGAAGAGAAAAAAAGTATTAATGAAATTCTGTCAAAGCTGCAGCCTGTCACCTGGTTTCTTATCCAGAGCAATGCAAGGCTTTCAAGAAAAACTCCAGCTCAGCCCAAATTCATTCAGCACTGGGCTCAAGCTCACTCAAAAGGGTTTTAAGCCCTCACAAACCCTTTGAAGAATTTGGGCTGAGTTTCAAGTCGGTATTGAGACCTGTAATCAGGCAAGATTCACATGCTCTTCAGTTTCCTTGAGAACATTTATCCATCTCTCCTTCAAGTTTTTGTGGTTTGCTGGGATTTTTTTCAATTTCAGCATAACAATGATAGAGCCCAAGTCTCCAAGTAATGATTACTAAATACAGTGTTTCCTGCTGCAAACGTCCTGGCACTGCCCACCCTACACAGCAGACTACATTGCTACTAATAAAAAGTATTTGCAGCATTGGACAAAACTCTGATCATTGTTGTGACTGCGGAAAGTATAGGGAAATTCCATTTGTGTGTCTTTGCTACAGATTTCACATGCCTATTTTAGTGTATGTTTTTGCAAATTGCTGTTGACTGAAACATTGTAACAAAAAAACAGTGTTTATTTTTGTACCCTAATTATGCCATTGCTTTTCTCTTTTTTGTAAAATTTAAAATTAGGATTTACCTTTTCAGGGGTAGTGTATCTACAATATAGAAAAATATTTTTAATTATTACTGTAGAGCTATGTGGGGAAAGTGGAATAAAAGTAGCTTAAAGGTTTCTTCTTTTTTAGATTTCTGTATGAATTTTATACCATTGACATTTGTTACCAGGACAATTCAGAGCTTCTTCATGTTCCAAAACCTACTGACTCTTGGGAATCCTAAAATTGTCCTTGCAAATTAGCAGGCCAGAAGTCCAGTAGACTGAAAAGGAGAATCAAGTACCAAACTAAAAAGCTTTCAGCTAAAGCATGGAGATCTTAAATCAGATTTGAGTTGTATTACCTGAATATCTACATAAATATAAATCTCACCTAAGCACACATGCACAGAGCAGACTGCCGATTGCTTTGCACCTTGGTGATGCCTAAGTTAATGTGCATATTCTCATGAATTTTTTTGTATCAGAATACCCATCTAAATTAAGTGGAATGGGTACAAAATAATTATGGGAAAACACAATGCAAATAGATAATTTTTTCACCAATGTGTCACAATGGCAGTTTCTTTTTTGTAACTTCCTTCACATGCTCACTAAATGATAATTTCCTTCATATAAAAACAGTCATGTTTTCCATATGGGCCTGCTATAGCTCTAGTACTTCACTAATTGATGTGTGTACACGGAGAGGGAAGAGTTTTTATTTGTAACTGTCAAGCAACTTTTAGAAAAACTATAAGGCAGAATCCTTCCTGCTCTTCATTCAGCTTTTTCTCAGTAGACAAGTTTCCATATTATTTAAGTTTTTGTAATCATTATTTAAGATCTGTTTTTAAGTCACTTTCATTACTTTGTTGTTGTTTATATTACTGCAAGATTATTATTTTTTTTTTAATTTTCAGAGCTTGCTTTGAGTTTGGGGGGGTGTTTGTGGTTATGGTTTTGGCTTTCTTTTTAATTGGGTTATCAAAGTCTATGTAGTTTTGTTTGTGTGGATTTTTGCTGGATGGGGTTTTGTTTGTTTGTTTGCTTTTCTTTCAGAATTGGTCTACATGAATATATCCTCAGGTGGTTTCTGCACATCTTACACGTGGCATATTTACAATTAAAAATATCCTGAAATGTCTCGATCTTTCACCTTGTTACTAATTATTTGATTGTAATTTTACAGCTAAAATAGACCAAGAAAATGAAGAGAAGTCACTAACAGAAGCACATAAAAGGTAAGAAAGAACAATGCCTAAAACCTTTCTTTGAAAAATATGTTTTTGTAGAGGTTGCTCTACTGGTAACCAGCATTATTGTATTTTTGAACAGTGATAGGAATACACTCAGAAAACTAAGTGATATTCATTTATTGTAAATTTTAATTTGACAAATAGGAGAAAAGTTCGAAATTCTTTAGACAGATATTGTATGTGACTCCTGTCATTCAGAAAATTCCCCAAACAATCATTATTCATTAGGTAACATTTCCTGTGCTTATAAAATGTTAATTTTATAACAAAGAATGATAATCTGTTTTTTAATATACTAATGATATGTATAATTAAATGTGACTTCCTTTGTAGAATTACTAATAGATCTTCAAATACTTCTTGTAGCAAAAACCAAAATACCTCATTAAATTTCATTACAGATGTGTGCAGCTGAGAAAGTTTTCAAAATTGAGAACCTCACTGCATTGCATAACTTGTGGTTTCTTCTGATGTTTTGGAAGAGTTCTGCAGAAGCAATGTTTAAATGTGACAGATTTTTATCTGTCCCAGCAAGAGATCAAAATATGACCCACACCATTTATAGTCCAGATTTAGTGAAACTGGCAGTCTGTGTTTGTTTTTCTTTCACTAAATATAGCATCATCTTTTTGTACTAGCTACCACTGCTACTGAATATATACTAATGAATATATCCATTATATATTCCCAGAATTGTGAAGTGTCTCAATAGGATTCCTGTAAAAGATACAAGTCTAAAAGTTTCTAGCTTTTATTATGATTTGTTAGCCATTCTATGGCCTTGATACCCAAATTTGCTGCCTGCAGTAATGTCACAGTGCTGCTGACATCTGGCATGGCACCACATTTTCTCTCTGTCCCCTTGAGCCATGTACTGAAGATAATAACTGAAAAGGAAACCAAGAGTAGAGTGTTCCTCTGCCAGAAGAACCTTCCTTCTTACTTGTGAGGAGATGGTGGATCCACCATTGGTAGTGCGGGATCATGATGGAAAAAAATGCAACAAAGGGAATATTGCTTTGGCTTAGTATCATACCTCTTGCTCTAGTATATGAAAGGCATTCCTGACATTTCCTAGGTTTGTTTAGCTGCTCTGTTACGTAATTCTTATCCTTAACATTGTCCTTCACGATGAAGCTTTGAGAGAAATACTGCTATTAGGAGATTTCTGTGGTAGCTGACTGCTCTTTTAAGGAAACGGTTTCTCCTATAAAAAAAGGATTGGACCACAAGTCAAAAACTGACAGAAATCTAACAGCAACAGAATCCGCAATCTGTACAGAAATCTTATGACTCGTCATTATCTTTTGGTGTCTAATTCATTCTCTATTCTACTCTTTCTCCCTGACTAGGCCAGAACCATAATATCAGAAACTTCCTATGGGCTTATTTAGCATCCATAATATGGGACAAGAAAGAAAACTACTCCATAGACTCTTATTTAGCTCGGTCTCCTCCTTCTGACTTGTCCTAATTCTTTCTTCTCCTGCAATGTTGAATGTAGCAGTTCCTTTTTTATAGTTTGTCAAAGAAGAAAACTCAGCTTCATTCTTCCTCTTTACTGTGAATATCTAGCAAGGATATTCACAGGCACAATCTTTTGTGGAACATATGAGGAATTATACTAGGACCATATCGGAATAAAGTAATTTTGTACTAGTATCTACATTACATTTTCTTTCTTCCTTCCACCTTTCCACTAAAATTCTTGATTAGATTAGTGGATTTGTTAAAATACTGAAGACAACTCCATGTATAGTTTTAGTATTATGTGTAATTATTTCACTAAGATCTTTAATTTAGCTTAGAAATAAAATGCTTGGGATCCGTTTTGGCAGGCGTGGGTGAAAAAGAAGATGAGAGCTTAAAAAGCTAAATAAAAGATTAGTTACATTTGACTAATCATAGGTAGAATAGCAGTGCATAGGATGACTAGGCAAGCAAGTAGTGCAAGGAAAAGTGATGGATTAGATGGAGCAAAGTTAATGTGATTAATGTGCTTGGATTTTCCTTGTTGAAGTGGATAACTTCAGCCCATGTATAAGTTCAGGTCTACTGCATGAAAGCATTTCTTTACCTTTCATTAAAAACTATGAATTTTCTTCTTTTTTTTTCTTGGTTAGTTTGGGCGCAAAATATTAAAGCTGATGTCTCCATTAAAATAGGAAAGTCTAAAAGAAAAACTCTTGCATCAATAAGAAAAAATATTTCTGAAATGAATAATGACTTGAAGAAAATGCAGCAATGTGTATTTTAAAAAAGCTCAATTGTGCAACAGATGAACTGAAGTGGAAAGTTAATCTTACATACAAAATGAAGACAAAGAAAATGGAATGTCTGCTCCAGGGACTCCATACAGTGTATAGCTGTTCATTTGTCACAAGTGAGAAAATGTTTAATCAGTTTTGAAATGATGTATTCTCTCTTTATTTATCGTGTTTAGTGACTTTAAGAGTGTCAGTATGTAAAGTGTTTATCCAAGGAATGGATTTCTGGCACATGGATAAAATGAAAAGTGAAATGTTTAGCTCGCAATAGGCATATGTTCCAAGATCTCTCTGAGTAAGTATCCTGAGATGAGAAGAAAGCACACAGGTCTGTGTTTATCTAGCTTACGCAGGCAGACAAGGAAGGCTCCAGCCTGGTATTAACACTGAAGTGACATGGAATGTCTTCACCAAACCCCAAACAATTACATCATTCCCTTAACAATATTGATAAAGTGTAATAAGAAAGAACCTGGCACTTTCCAATTAGATCCTCATTGCTAAATGCTTGAGAAACTGTGAAATACTGTCAAGTAAAAAACACTAGTTTTGGGGGGAGGCAAATGAAGTAAAACAGAAAAGAAAGAGGAGGAGGGGGAAAGAGGTGCTTTCATATTTTAGGAGTCCTCAATTCGGTGCCCTTTTTCTTAACTTTAAATCTGTCCAAGACTCATAGTATATGGTCAAATCACATAACTGTGTATAACAATTAAATTACATTATAAGTAAAATTTAGCATCTTTAAAAACTGGGAGATACAGTACACTTTCCACAAAGGAACAAGAGTTCTCTGTTTTCTGTATTTTCATTTACTTAGCTTTAAATATCTTTAATTTTTCAAGATGTGATTTTATTTAAGCAGCAAGAAAAAATTAAAAGCATTATTGTTTCCAGGTATGCTTAATAAAATCTTAGAATGAGGTAGACTTTGATCACAGTATCCACAGCAAGTAGGAACCAAGACTGCAACAAAATTGGTGTTCAAATAATATGACAACTGGTGTCTTGTTTACCATGCTAGGATAAAAGGTAATAACAACAGCAACAATACAATTTTGCAGACTTATAATCAGAAATTAGTTAGTTACTCTTCTTGCACTTGATTTCTGAAAAATCAGTAGGTAAACAACCTGACTGGAATTACTAGAAGCAGCATTACTAGAAACAGTGAAGCTGAAGGTCCTCTGCCTTGCTACTTGAATAACTCTACAGGAATAGCATGTAGCTTTATTACTTTCTTATAATACCTCACCCACTATTGAGTTCTGATCTTCTTGGAGGGCTTCCAGATTCATGTCTTTTTCAGAAGAAAATAAATCCAGACTTGTAACACTGATCTCTCTTCCACTGAAATAGTTAAGATGATCTTTTTTCCCCCATTCATGTCTTCTTGGAATGACACCTAGGGAATTATTAAAAAATTGAACTGGAGGAGTTTGGGTTTTATATCCGAGACATAGTCAGATGATCTCCAATTTTTCCTGCTATCTCTCAGTCTAAAAATGAAGCATCAGATTCTAAATTCAGTGCAGTAGCACTGAAAATTGCCCAGTTACTTATATTTCATATAATTTACTCATATTTATTATAATTTACTCATACTGCACTCATGTAAGAGACAATGTATGCTGAAAATTGTTTAAGAATGCATAACGAGAATATATATTTCTTTTATAAAAGATCAAATAGAGGACTTTCTGCCTTTTGACGTAAGTATCAACAGGGGAATTTAGGATGTGTGTGGCTTGGTATGGAATGCTCATCTTTCCATGTCAGGATATTTTTATTTGGTTTATTTATAATTTGCTCCCATTACTTGCACATTCCAGTGATTTTTAGACTTTTAAGTGCTTCCTAAGTGCAGCCTCCCAGGCACCTCTTCTGTTTTCAAGACTTTTAATAATCCAGTTAGAAATGTGTTGTGGCTTTCTTTTGCTGTAGCAACAAAATGACATTAATTTTGAAGAGAAATGTTTACTTTTAAATTCCCTGCAAAAAAAAAAATCTCCTGACACAACAGTCTTTGCAGACTTCCATTGGCTTCGCTGAACATGAGACTTGGGGAGGAACAAAGCTTTACACCTGCTTATGAACTGACAAGCTGATGACACTTAGAGAAATAGCAGAGAGTATGGTACAATGGCACTGCTGAAAAGCAACACCTCGAAATGTAGCACCTAAGTCTGGTAATCCTTTAAAACATTAAAAGTTCCTCCCACCTCACTACCCTCCACACAGTGTTTTGGATTGTTTCCAAAAGTGAACTGTAAAGTTAAAGTGAAAATTGAGTTAATGATTGAAATAAACTGGTGAGAAGCTTAGAATGGAGAGAGGTATGTAGCTTAAAAAAAAAAAAAAAAAAGAAAGGCAAAACAACAGCACAAAACTTTTAACTGAAAGGCAAGAATATGCTATTGGACTCTGTCTTTCACTACTCTTTGACCATTCATCCTTTGTTGGTTCCTTTACTGTTATGTCTCTTTTCTCGCTGTGTGGCTCCCAGCGTGCAGACTAGAATTGCTTACAGTAATACATTTCAGACTGTAGGTATACATTAGTTGGATCAGCAGAAAATAAATACTTGGTGAGCAAAGGAAATGTGTATAGAAGGAGCTTACAGACTATTAAACAGTTTGGATCATTCTAGATTAGTATCCTGTCTCTGACAAAATATCAGGACCTGTAAATATGCAGTAATGGAAACTTAACCAGCAGTTTAGTTATGTCAGAAAGTCTCTGCTGAAAAATGGGTAATTAATCTTATCCTGAAAGATGAAGTCCTCGTCCTTTTCTGAAAATATTTGCCAAACAACAGAAGTCCTTAACTATTTGTAGGATTGATTTTGCCTGTAAGAGCATCATCTTTGCTTTTAAAGATGACCGCCTACTTGCTTAGAAAAATAATTTCATTTTATTAGTTTTAAATTAGTTTGCATTTAATGACAGTGATAGTATGAACAAATGGTAATATAACTTTTAACACACTGGGATACAATTCAGAGATCTAATGTTCTGCAGTGTAAACTGATCTTTAAGCAACTTATTCCAAAGTTAATGTAGAGGATTCATTCTTAGATCCCATAGTAAAAGATAAAGGATAATAGTTAAAGGATCAACTACAGTTACACAGCTAAGTAACATTGATCATAATACAGCTAAGTAACACCCTAAAAACAATATAGTTAAAATAATTTGATAAACCCAAAATAAATACTATGGCATTAAACTGAGGATTAAAAAAAAAAAAAAGACAAAAAAAACATGTAGCTAATGTAATGAGTGGAAAAAAATACAGAAATTAAAATATTTCAGTGTTGCATATTTTTTGGCTTCCAGTTTATTCCCAGCAGGTGGTTTCACCAAGTAACCTTCAAAAATTCAAGATACTCCTCTCGAGCTGTTGCAGCTGAAATAAAATGCTTGTGTGTGTCTGTGATTAGCTCCAGTGCCTCTCCATTGTGCATCAGCTTCTGATTATGTTCAATAGGATTTTTCTTTCATCATATTTTCCACCTGAGCTGTTTGGTTAGATTGTTTCCTAAGACCTTCATAGTACAGTGTTCACATTTGCAATGACTGTGACTTAAATGTGGATAACATGACTTTTTTACTCTTATGTCAATTTACCACTACAGTGGATGCTTTCTTGTTGTATATTAAGATTTACTTTAAGTATTATTATATGGTTTTGTAATGTATAGGCAAATAGAAAAGTAGAACGTCAGGGAGGGGATTTAATTAGGTCACAACTGCATTAACTCATCCGGAAACCAACCAGTAGTAATCTGTACGATGTAGGTCATTCCTTCCATAACAATTTCCAGCTGATGGAAGGCTGCCATCCACAAGCCCTTCACAGTGTAGGGCTTGCTTCAGCCTGATACTGAAACTCCACTGTTCTTCTCATACATGGAGATGAAGTGACTAGGAAAAAAAAATACTGTCTCTTTACTCTTCCTCAGTTTTATTTCTCAGTCTTGTTGCCTTGTTTCTTGATTGCCTTAACGAACTAGTTCAGAAGCAGCTTTAGTGGGCCAGATCCCTTCTGCACTGTCTTAAATGAATGATTTTCATGAGATAACCTTACACCCTTCTTTTCTCAACTGCTGCCTATAAGATGGTTCTACCTTAATCAGTCTGTTGGGGATGTAAAAGTTCCTTCTTCATCCTAAAGAAAACTAGGGAAATGGTCACCCCAGACCAGAAAAACCATGAAGCCTTTTTGTAATCCTTGGAAGGGGGTGGGAACAACTCCTCCAGACATGAGGCAGTGCTCCCAGGCCAAAGCAGTATGGTTTATTTAGCTTTACTTGTATGTGTGAATATTGAGTATTCACAGATCCAGAGTGATATGGTTATTTATTACAACATTTCTTATAATTCCAGTGGCTTCCACCTTCTAATTTAGACTTAATACTTTAGAAAATGCTACCCATTTTCTCTACTCATCTATACCAAGATACTGTCACCACTATGAAGGGAATATATTGGGATAACTTGGTAGTTGAATCTTAAATGCTTAACATTTGAAAAAATGCACATAAAGACCTTTTCAACTTGACAGTTCATCAAGACAGATATTGAAGTCTTTCAACTGTCTTTCATAGTATTTTCTTGTAATTGATTCTGAGAATATGAAAGCCCCCATGAAAACAGTTGAGTTTTCAGCAAAGGCTGGATTATTTCAATTCATAGTTGTGCTGGCCTATGGTGATATTAGTGGATGCATGTTAAGAAGAGAGCTCTTGAACATAGAATTAAGTAAGAACACTCTACAGAGCAACCTCAAAGGGTTAAGATGAAAGTGTATCACGAGACATTTAAAATTCTCTAATACCCAAGTATTTCAGGGCATTTTTATTCTATAATTTTCAAAGAATAGAAACTGAATTTTGAGTTTGACTTGAGCACCAAAATGGAAAAGAGAACATGATTATGCCCAAAACCCTCTGTACATTAATTTCACTTGCTATATTTAGAGTGTATTTTTGTCAATTTATATATATAAAATTTAATCTATACTGAATGATATTCTTAGAGCATGGGTTAATATTATGTGTACCTGAAATTTGGTAAACCATTTGTGTGGTTTCTGTCTAGATATCTAAATAATCTGTTGTAGATTTAAGACAAATTATTATTTCATTATATAATTGTTATTATTATCTTTGTAGATAAATCTGACCTTTCCTTTGCATGAATTTCAGTTATAAAAGAGAGCCATACCAAGAAAGCAGGCAGATTACAAGGCTGAGGTTGATGTAAATAAATTGAAAAAACATAACACAGTATTTAGTGCACAACAGTTATGCATTACTTCCATATGTAATTATAACCTCTTTAAGAAATAATGATTGCTCAGAAACCCTCCATTGTGCTAGACAATGAAGATGAGCTGTGTTAATAGAAATATTTGAAGTCAGGCTGGGCTTTAACATGAGGCATTTAGCTGTTTCTTACAGCACTGAGGCTAGGAGCTTGTGTGTCAGATCAGTGCTGTTGAAATTCATTCTGCCACTCTATTCTGTGTCTACTGGGAAAGTCTTATTTCCTCGATTTTCTAAGGGTTGTTTAATATGTTTGAAGCTCATATGTTAGTCTTTTTAAGAGAGGAAAATAGTTTTCTCTTGGATATGTTGCTGAGCCTGACTTTCCAGTGCACACAATTACATAACACTCTTCTACACATGCTTATATTGTCTATGGCCAGTTTAGCACAGATCTATCCATGTGCCTTCATAGCATCTTAGCTATGATATCCACACATAAAATTAAAAGCATTAAACTCCAAGAAAGAGAGCCTATACGTTCCTGCAAAGTGTTCAGATTACATGGATTAAAAATAACACCAGTGCATCTAGGGAACTGTAACTACCTCAAGCCAAGTTTTTGAGAGAGAGTTTGAACCAGTTTAAAATTGTTATTTTAAAATGACTTGAAAAAGCACATCCAAATTAAAAATGCATTTAAAGAGGCATGTTAAAAATGTGTTTTTTTTTTTTATCATAGTGGCCTGTTAAAATACAAATGTTGGACACGAAAAAGAACACAAAGTTAGTTCAGTTTCTAATGTATTCTCTCAATTCTTATTTTAATCTGAATAATATTCTTGAACAGAGACTTAACCTTTAAATATGCACAACAGAATTTAGCTTCACATAAACCCCAAATACTGGGTGAACTGTAGATAACAAGTGCTTTGTATGTGATACAATGAAGGTAGCAAAAATGCTTCTAACCTCCATTTCCTGACCTTTGATTTTCAAATGGAAAGAGGCTGACTCAGTCTATGCAGAATAACTTTTTAAACACTGTATTTTTTTTGTCATCAGAAAAGTTCTGTCTTCCAAGATAGATCCCTCCTGAGGAAATTTAGCACCTAATCCTATTATTTGGCAAATTTCATCATACCCAACCAATATAACTTAATCTGGACCTGATAAAATTATTTTCTAAATTAAAAAGATTGTGAAAATCTCATTGCTCAAATTCACTTTTCAACAGAAGTATAATTTAATTTAGTTATGGCCGTATTATGTTGCTGCTTTGTAACCTTCTGTTACGAAGCACTTTGTTCATGAAAGACAGTACCAAAGAAATACCGACCCGTTGAATCAAGTAACTATAAGACTCTGGAATAACAGTTTAAACTGATGTTGAAGTGGTAATCTGATATGTGAAGGGTTTATTCATTGTTAGCACCATGGGATCATCAGTCTACCTAAAATTTTAGTTTTCACAAAATGTTTGAGTGCAAAGTTATACTCCTAGTACCTATTGAATTTAAGACTGTGTCACAATCTGTGCTCTGCTTCAGCTAGTGGGTCTGCTGCCACCTGTATAAAATGTGGAAGGTTCATTTGTGTTACTAATCAATATGTACAATTGATAATATTGATCATTGTAGATGAACATTAAAGCTGTAAAACATTCCTAGTACTGGGAAGGAGGGTGTCAAAATTCTCATGAACAAGACAGACCAGCCTATCGAAACATTTTTTCTGTTCTTCCCCTTGGATGCTTTTTGTTGGGCTTTTGTTGGGAGAAAAAACAAATAGTACTTCAAAGGTAGAGTTGTTATTGAAGCTGTTAATTTTCATATGTTGGAGCAATAAAAAACTTTTCTGTTTAATATGAATTTATAGGAGGCAAGGGACTAGAGATGAGGGAGATGACTTAGGATTCAAAACATTGCAAATGTTTGGCAGATTTTTTTTTAGAGGAAAGGAAAAATCTCTTGAGACCTTTGTTTTTTAAGGAACAATATTACAAAATACGTAGTTACACAATATAAATTGGCAAATGAAAGAAGAGATTAATGGTTCTGGCAGCTAACTGAAACTGGCATATTATCTCAACTTTCTTTTTAATATAAGAAAGTTTCTTTTCTTCCTTAATAAAAAGGAGCAAAAAATAAAGAACAACAAGAAATTTCTTACCAGCATTTAAGTACTAGATATCTTGAATGAACCTATATTTACTTTTATATTTTCTTACTTGTAATTATGCAGGACAAGGGACCGCACTGAGGAGAGGCAATGATAATTTAAAAAAAAAAAAAAAGAAGGTGAAGAAAGTGATGTGAAGTTATAGTGCAGAGAAGGACCCTCAACAAAATGCAGTCTTCTCAGGATACTATGCCCATAAAGTTTCTTGCAATCTTGTGCTATCTCAATAACCAGGATACTGATTCTGTTTCATTTTACATAGCTTTGTGTTACTTTGTTGAACTGCTTGATATTCTGTCTGAAGACTAACTCTCATTAGCGCTTTCAGATGTTGAGTACACAAAGAGAATACATACAAAGTCTTGGCCACTTTATAAAAGAAAACAAGAATTATTATGATGATTCAAACGATTAGCTTTTCCACGAAGCAAGTACTGTTACCTATATATTGTACTCATCTTCCCTATGCAGGCAACAATTCAGAATCAACACTGAACAGGCTTATATTCCCACCAACTGGTTTTGGCTTTAAATACAACTCATGTCAGATTTAAAGCAGTAGGAGGCACATACAGCCTTTCCTTTCCCTTTTGCCTTCTTTCTTTTGGTACACTATGCTTAGTTCCAAATTCTATTTGTGAGTTTAATCAAACTAAAATGCACCTTAGCAGCGACAACCTGACTTAGAACTGCTTCTGAAACACAACTGCTTCACAGAACTAACATAGTACCACCACTAACAGTACCTGTTCTTAATCTCAAACGTACATACATAATGCTTAGCAAATTATAGAGGCAAACCTAAATAGCCAAGAATATCCAGGTTTGAACTGCAACCAAAATATGTAGTCTGTTAAACAGTGTAGAGTTGTAGAAACACTTTTTTCTGCTTTTAAGTCCACATTGAAACAACCCTTTACCTTTGCATGTGATTTAGTTTGCTGTATGGGGAAACTGGATGCCTGTTGGTGCGTATGTCCACCATTCCTCAGAAAAGTCAGCCAAGGCATGTCTGTACCTATGGTTACTTTGCTATTTTTTTTGGCCACAGAAGCCTGATCAAATAATGTTGAGATGAACCTACTCTGTCTGTTGCTTAGTATTGTTGATTTGTCTCCTTATTACTTTCTTTTTCCTTTTTTTTTTCAGCAAAGGAAGTATTTTTGTTGTTTCCAGCTGCTCTATATCCTCTCCCTCTACTTTGTGTGATCTACTGCGTACATTTGCATACATACTCGCATATGTACAAACATATGTTATACATGTTTATAAACTGACCAATGCATCACAGACAGAAGACTTGAATCTGAATCACTGTCTGCAACTTTTTGCTAACTGGTTTCAGAATGGAACGGAAAAAAATGCTGAATAATCTATAGCTGCTCTTAAAATATTCCTAATGGGTCAGATCTATTAGCTAGAAATGCTGTCAACGACCCATTTGCAATGTGAATAATTCTTTTCTTCCTCATGTGATTAAATTTGGTTTGGCTGTTATTACACCCATTCCTTTCTTCCCTCCAAATAGAAGAATCACTTTCATAGTCTCATAGTTGTACTCAAGGGAGCACAGAGAAAAGTCCAGTGATTCATTCATCAAATTTCCACATTTGAGTAAGAGTAAACAGTGAGTTCAGACATCTCAGTCTGCAGTAATTTTTCTGAATTACACGAACACTTGAACCAAGGAAATTGGAAGACAAAAAAGGGAGAAAAGGAACTAACTATCTTAATCTTATTTCCTTACTTACTTGTCAGGGATGAGCAACTCTTACATTGTTTTGAGAGAGTCGATGCTATTTAGTTCTCCTTCAGGACCGATATGAGGGATATGAAACCCAGTCTGAAAGCTGTTTAAAGAATTCTTGCTTTTGCCATGTCAGGATAAGACAGTGGTGTGGTCATCACTGGCTTATTTTTAATCATGCTTGAAAAGTCAGGCTGTTTGAAGCAAAGGCAGTGACCTCCTTTACCTCTTTTAATCCTGGAAAATAACTTGCATGCCCTTCCTTCCCTCTCCCATGACTGCAAGATCTTTTCTAATGCACGTTCTTTTCCTTTAAGACACTCAGGAATCATATGGAAAACCAGGAACATTTTCATTTGAGAAATGGACACTAAACAAGCTTTGCAATACTTGTTTCATAATAAATGATTAATTTTACAGATAGATTAAATGAAAGTCAGAGAGGTCAGATGAGTTTCTCAAGGTTGTATGCTGCAGAAATTAATTTGGGTATAGAAACAAAAGACTTTTGAACTCTAGTCCCTTATTTGATAAAAAAATTCTATTCCTAGTCAGGACTAGCAACAGCGGTACTTGCAGATGTTTTGTTTCAAAATGGGCTGAAGAATCAATAGGAACATTTGATTGGGCTGCCTGAGAGAAAAGCATCAGAGAAAAGATATTTACTGCCTGGCTGAAGTTTGAAAGGATGGTGTCTAGTCTTGGGGCTATGGCAATGTCATCCAAATTTCTCTTGGTATTTAAAATGTATGTCCCCTCCCAAAATCAGCTTTGAGATATGTCTAGTTTGACATATGTAAACATTTCCATTTCAGATATTTAAAGACCATGGTAACAGAGAGGATTTACTGCTGTCCATGTTTTATTATTTGATGCATTTGGATTTGCTTTGTTTGCTTTGTCTTTCATGTGTGAATTTCGCCACTTTGTCTTGTAGTACAAAAATGACAGCATCAAATGTATAACAAGCAGGTTTCCGTATGTCATCTAAACACAATCTAAAAAAACCTGCTGAATAAGGGTAGACCTCTCTGGTTGGAAGAAATATAGTAACTGTCTTGACTGTTTGATCTCTATGTATAGCAAAAAAAAAATATTTGATTCATGGAGATTTGTGCCCTGAAGTATTACTGTGTTGCAGCTGATGTCTTGTGCATTGTTACTGGGCATTAGAAAGGTGTGACGTGTTAACAATGACAACCTGCTACGCTGCTGCTGCTTCACATTTCACAGATGGCTTATTTCCCTTACCTCCCAGAGTAACTGTCAGGGAGGCAAACAACCTGTATGAGCATTTCTCTTCTTTCTATAAACCTACTAATTACCTTACAACTATTAGACACAGCTGTATGCATGTGTAAGGTTATACCGGCTATACAAGTGTTCTTCAGGGAGATTTTCAGTCACCAGAGGAAAAAAACATTGGCTATCTCCTGCTTCTCAAAGAGGATAGTTGTAATAATTGAAGAGTTAGTGCTGTTTATCTCTTTTTTTTTTTTTTTTTTAATTGAGCATTCTTCTATGCAGTATGAATTTTATTTTGATTGGCTTCCTGTTTCTTGGGATGTTTTCCTGTGATGGAATTCTGGCTTGACGGTCATTCACCATCAAATTCCTTTCTCATTATTCTCATTTGCAAAATGTTTTGAAAACATATTTCTCAAAACAAGGCTTCTTATTTGAATGTGTCTTTCTGTGTTCTGTAAACCATTAGTGGCCTTTATTCATAGAACTTAAATAATAAGCCATTGACTGAGCTGATGCCTTCAGATTTCTCTCTTGTTCTTTATTTCTCATGGTCCTTCAAAAATATTGTCAGTTCGTTCTGAGTAGTCAAATGAGACCTTAATACGACTCCCCCACTAGCCAGCTTCAGAACTGTAAATCCAGGGGAAGAGACTGGGAGGAAAACCAAAAGATCTCCCTGATATATTTACAGTCTTGCAAAAAGTTGAAAATATGTGACAGTAGGCAAAAAGTTTAAAACCTAGTGCAGCGGACTGATGAATGTCAGGGATATTCTCTTTTGAGGAATTATGTGGGATCACAGGATAGATGATAAATATTTTCCTCAGTATAAAACTGGGGGGGAAATGTATATAGGTAAGCAAAATGGAATATTTAAATCAGAAGTATTATTTATCTATAAATCATTTTTAAAAAACAATAAATACAACCGTAAAAAAAGGTATTCTATGTATTAACCAAGCACTGACTTACAGAACAGAGTGCCATTGTAGGCTAACTGAGAGAGCTGAAGAAATGGCATGCTCAGGTAAGGTGGCATTTGAGTATAAATGCCATGGTTTTAAAAATGAAAATGTTTTCTGTATTTTTCTGTGCTACAATTTTGTTGCTCAACAGCTTCAGTTTGCTTCAGCAGAAAACATGAAATAAAAATAATGAGGAAAAGCATATAGAATTTGATTGGTAAACTAATGTTAATTTTTTAAGCTCTAGACTTTTTTTATTGAGAAATAGGATAATGTATGTAGATATTTATTTTTCACATTGGGGAAAACAACTGGAATATTGGATTTTGAGAACTAGGACAGTTTCATGCAGACTTTGTGAGACTGACTCTTCTGAATGGCTGAATCTTTGTATATTATTGTCACCATCATAATTCATGAATGAAGATACAGCTGTGACTAAAATGACATTTCCATCTATTTAACTGGAATTGCATTTTTTTCCCCCCAATTACATTGATTAAAACTGTGATGTATGTTTCATAGAAAATTACTACTGGAGTCAATGGGTAATAATAGATCACTGAACAAAGCACCTACGATTATATTTCAAGATACAGTTTTCCATTGAATTTTTCATAAAATTAAAAATTCCCCAGGGGCTCCTACATTGAGCTTCAGATGGGGAAAAACGTTCTTAAAATGTCCAGTATTTGCAAAACATAAAGTGAAAAAATAAAATGTAATAATACTTAATCAAACAAATATTTTTTACATAATTATTCTTTACCTTCCTGTAACATTCCTGAAATAAAATAGAAGCATTTCAAACACAGAAATATGTTAAGTTTAGTTGCAGTCGCAGTCCTCACTTAGTGTTGGAAATATGACCTTTGCGTTTCATCAGTGTTCATACTCGGGTAGTTTTTGTGTTTACTATATTAGTTTTACATTTTTTGTGTTGAGAAGAGATTGTCAGATTTTTCTGGTAGAGTCACGATGGGCACCTGTTTTTTGGCACAGCTACTCCTGGCCCAGTTTTCTGTTGTGTCATTTCTTGTTTAGTACACAGCAGGTTTGAGTTTTAATATTTCTGTGTAGGCTCCAACCTAATCTATTGTGTTGTAGTATAGATCTAGCAGAACTCAGAGAAGTTTATTTACAGTCCTTTATGGGCTTTCACTCTGTGTTTTGATAACAGCTTTAAACACAACAGAAAAGCAGCATTTGGGCAGGTGTGGATATCTGGATTTGCAAGGTTGTGGACAGTGAATTCACTGCAGCTTTTGAAATGGAAAATACTTTGATCAAAACCTGAACTTATGATGAATGCCAGATCCCAACTTCACTGAAGAATCGTCTTCATATACCTGCCTGTATATGAAAAGCTCAGAACTGTTATGATTTTGAATTCTTTCATTTTAGATCTGCTACCAAGAATGATTAAATACTATGTCAATGTTAAGTAAGAAAAAAAATTACATCAGTGAGGAATGTAACATTTGCTGTTTTTGCTTTCTTTGACAGCTTTTTGGAAACTACAGCCTATTTCTGTATGAAACCAAAAATGGGAGAGAAAGAGGTGTCCCCACACTCTTTCTTCAGTATTTGGCATGAATTCAGTTCTGACTTCAAAGACTTCTGGAAGAAGGAAAACAAACTTATTCTTCAAGAAAGGTACATTTATTTGTTTGTTCAAAGGCTTTTCTTAAAGTATGTTATTAGGAGCAATTGCACAGAAACCAGTCAGCTTCACTTCACTGGCACACAACCTATTGAATGCCTTTTGGAGTTTTCTTAGATTTGCGGGTTTTTTAACCCACCCTCACCATGCCCAAGCCTCCATACACCATAATTTTTGAATGGGATTTTAATACCAGTTTGTGCTAGAGTTTTTTGGGTCCCTTACTTGAAGAAGGTTTTTTGGCAGAGCATGCAACTACTATGCTACTATGAGACCAAAGAACGGGAAACTTGTTTCAAGTCTGAAACTTGATTAAATATTTTCCATTAGCATATTTAGTCAAAGAAAGTCAAGGCATCAAGACATGGCATATTGTAAATATTTGTCAAATGATGTTGGGAAAAGGAAGACAGAAGGAATAATTGACCCTGCATTAAAAAAAAGGACTCTAAACCGTATAGCAAATCACAGGCCATGGACACAAGCACATGTGGTATATATGGCATAAAGAAATAAGACAGCAGTTTTGAAAAATCAGCCATGCTGTCTGGTCCGTGTTTAAGAGGAGTTACGAAGTTTACTTTCATCTGCATGCAGACAGTCCATAGTGGTCACCCTTTGTTTATAAAATTATGCCAAGAATTAATCAGTTGTTTAAAAAGTAATAAATGCCATATAAGGACAAACTAAACAAATACAAACATGAAAATTCTAAGCACTCTTGTATAAACCTACAACTGTTAGCAACTTGACTGATCTTGGTATACAGATAGTGAAGTTACTTCTGAGCCTAAATATTAACACAATTGAAGATTTACATTCATTAAATGATTGATATCAGTCCATTGTTAGATAAATTGACAAGTATAGGTCTCTTTTTCAAGCATACTCATCCTATGTAATTGTCACAGACATAAGATTACTGGTTTAGGAAGTTACTGAAAACTTTCCTTAGGCACCAACACAATCAATGTTGTGTATACCATATATATTTGCTGTAAGTGGATACGTTTTGGAACAAGCAGTCTCACAGATAAGAAAACTGGATTCTGGTACTATTGCAAGAACATAGTGAGAACGTTAACTCAGTACAGTAGCTCTCTAGGGATCTATTTCATTTTACTGACTGTCTGGCTTAATTTTATGTAATTAAGTATATCTTTTTGAAACTGAGTTGACACTATCTTTAGTTTCCTACACAGGGATTTTGCTGCCTACTTAATACAGGTTAATTTAATTTAATTTTGTGTATTTTTTAGGACAGAATTTAAGAAAAATGTCCTTTTATTTCAAAATACTAATCTATTTTTCTAAAAAGATAAAAAAAATGGGAAAAAAACACCAACAAAAAAATTGTCCAGAGAATTCTCACTACAAAATATTTTTCTTTTAAGACATTAACTAAATAAGCACAAAAACTCTTCCTCCTATTTTTCTTAAAACACCTAAAGCTTAAGAGAATGATATGTGATTCTATAAGAGAATGTGCTGTAATACAATCATGTAACACTCTCTCAGTTCAATGTATGTGTATACTAAGAGGATATATTGAAGCAGCAGAAAAAACGTTGCCCGCCAGCTTGTCCCTTCTAGGACAAGGGTGTTTTTTAGCCTGAAAGGAACTGAACATGTATAACCTACAAAATGGCTGCAGGTGCAGGATGTGACAAGCGAAAGCACAATGAGGAAGACCTACAGTGGGAAAAGAAACTGGGAGATCCCTAGCAAGAACAGCAGGGAGATCCAAACCCAGACTTGGAACTGATGGGTTGAAAGAGGCTCTCCCAGGAGTTCAGACAGGACTGTGTAACTTCAGTCCAGGAAGTCACTAAGACTGAAAATTATACCTCCTGAAAATCACAGGTAGATTTTTGTTTTGAATTTTAATTTTTACGTGTCTTATCAAGTTTAACTCTTCTGCTGTATTTAATTTGTTCAGGTGAGGAAGGATTTAGGCTTAGGAAACCTTTGATGTCTTGGTTGTGCTCATCTCTCAAAAATGTTTGGCACCGTGCTTTGTGGGGTCTGGCAAGACAAGTTCTCTTCATTACATTTTAGGAATTAAAATATTTTTGTCAAATTGCCAGCAAGAGTAACAATTTTCCAAGTAAGGCATTTTCCCAAAAATGAAGAATCTTTTTTGGGTAAACAACTGTCTTATCAAAGCCTTTGCACAGAAAATTCTTTGCCTCCAGTCATAGTTCAACATGATATGTGAAGTTGTCTTTTAGGCTTTTTTTATTTTATTTTTGCATTTCTGCCTCTCTTAGTAAAAAACAAGATGCTGTGATATGAAGGTGTCTTGGTACCGAGAGGTCAAAAGAGAAAAATCTCGATGGAAAAATACATGTTGCCCAAAGGTATAAGAATGTACAACATGATAGGTTTCAAAATCTCAGTCTAGATCAACAGATCTGTAGGTGACAAAAATCTGAAATCCGTCTATCGCCACTGAAATACAATTATTTATTTCAAGAAAGTAGATTTTTCCCTTTAGCTGAGGTTCTTAGGTGTTTTTCTACCAGAGAAGTTGAAGAGCAGGGGTAGAACTTTAATGGTCAGAGAAACTTTCTGCAGTTGTTCATTAGTGGCAAAATCAAGTGACAGAAACGGTGAAACTTTTTAAGGGACTGTGGTATGACATCTTTGATGAACTAATAACCAGGTTTCTTCCTCATGAAACAAACTTTATTTACAATAATTATTTATAAAATGTATAACTTTATTAGCTTTTCTTTTTTTATTTCAATCATCTTTCTCAACCCCTGGTTGGTTTGGGGTTTTCTTTTGCCTCTTCTCCCTTCACTTCAGTGTTCAGTTTAACAAACTTTAATGCTGTGGGCAATGTTTCTAGAATATTTTATATCCCAGTTTCCATATGAACTGTTAATAGAGGCTGTTCCTTATTTAGTCTCTGCAAATATGCATCACACTGTTTTACAATAATTTACCCAAAAGATTTTCATAGATGATATTTTCCTAAGGTGGCACTACTTTTTGTTACCAATAGATTAAATGTGTATGTTTTAAAGAAAGCAGTCAGCCAATTCTTATTTTAATCACTTTTCCCTTGGTATTTCAACTTGCATATTGGTTTGCCAGGCATTTGTATGCAAAAGATAAACACTGAAGTGTGAGACTTTGTATTTTCTTAGTGGAAGATGAGAAAAGAAATATGGTGCAAGGTTAAAAACAATTTTTATGAAGTTTTCTACGGCTTTCACTCTTCCCTCACTTGAAGTAAAGCAGAACTGGAAAATACTAGCTGTAGAGAAAATTATGCATTATAAACTGTGAAATACAGTAGCAATAAAAAGAAAAATGCACCTGAAAATTATGATAGAAGTATGGGTCTGCCAAAAGGTTTTCTGAACAGTACTATTTCTCATGGTCACACTATACTTACAGCTAACTAGACCATTTCAATAGAAATTGATATCTGGGTTATTTATAAAGTTCTTGAAAATATTTTGTGGAAGTTGAAATTTCTGATGCTATGTCTACCATAAATATGTATCCCTTTAAGTGAAAATTTTCAAAGTAGTATTAATTCTTTCTGATTAAGCAAGTTTAAGGAAAAAAACCCACAAAACAACCAAACCAAACCAAACAAAAACAAGAAAACAAAACAAAACAAAACAAACAACCAAAGGAAATCCACAATCAAACTTACTGGGATGTGTTTTGATATTTTAAAGTTGTCATCATCATTGTCCTTTGATAATTTATTTAATGTCTCTGATAGTCTATGGTCTGCATTCATACTTTGCAAACTCTTGAAAGGTTTACTGTCATTATAGCCTGCATTTTATGCTTGATCAGCAAGACTAGAAGAGCTGATGTATTTTCCCTAGTATTTTTGTTTTGTATTCATTGTTGTTTCAAAAGAGAAAGTATGATTTTGAACTTTACAATCTTCCTGTTCAGCATTTCATTATCTATACATGATTTTCAGGTGCTACATGCCCATTGAATCACATTGTTTTCTGAATACACAGAGCCAGATAATACACAGCTGCAGTAACAGCTGTGCAAAAGTCTCACCTTCATGGGAAAAATCTTAGGTGATCACATCACTAATCTACAAATACCTCTTTTTTTTCTTTCTGTAGTGAGAGCAAGTGTCTTGTACAGTCTGACTTATAAATATATTAACCCTTTTCTCATTAATATCTTTCTTTCAGTCCCACCTTGTTTTCTTTATATTTCTGAGTTAGATGTATTCAGCCTTAACTGCACTATTTCAGTCTAGCACTTCTGTGAGAGCAAGAAATATTTTTATTTTTCTTTACATCCAGCAAAGGCCTGCAGAATCTGTTGCTCAGACTCTACCATTTCCTAGGAACCAGGAAAAGGTATTCTGTCCTGAGAATGAAAAGAAAAAAGTGCGCATGAGGCAACGCCTAACATAACCAAAGAGGGAAGTCTTGAAATGTTATGATAAATAAAAAAAGTTAAGCTACTGCTGGTCATGGCAGCATATCAAATATGGAATATTCGTGAATCTTTCATAAAAATATAATTATTTGTCAGAAATCTCATATTGGTATGGACAGCAATGATTCATCTTTAGGACTACAGCTTCGTCTTTTCTTTATGGCCATGAAATACACCCTGGCTGTCAAAGGCTAGAATCAATATCTTTAGGTAGTAAATGCCAGTTCAGATCTTACTAGAAACAGGTCAGTAACATGGCAGAAACTCATATGCAGGATGCAGTTTCACCTTCCCTTTCTCTGGGTACAAGGGAGGTGCTTACACTTGTTTGTCCACTCCAGTTCTGGATGTGTTTCCATTTCTTCAAATTGTTTGCTGTTCCAGAGGGCCTGCGCAACTTTGCTAAGATTTACCTTGTATTACCTGTATGTCTAGACAATAGGGCAGGAGGGGAGAAGAGAGAGAGGGACAGCTATAGGTACCCTGTAAATGTGTGTGTAAGGTATATATTGCTCGTAAGATCAGTCGGGTCCTTGCCTTTATGAGGAGGCATGTAGCTGAACAGAGACTGTGTCAGGAATGCCAGCAGAGGAGAGTTCATAAGCAGGATCAACGTGATGGTAAAATTCTGTAAGTCCCTGATATCTTGCATCACACTAATCTTGAGAATTTCTTCTGGCTGACTTTATTCAGCTCTTTAACTCCCACGATAAATCTTTGACACATTAAAAGTAATCTATAAACTCAAAAAAATGCACTCGTCTCTCAAATGCAGAAGTTGCCCATTCCCGTAAGAATAGCAGTTAAGCTGGCACCTGGTGTGTCACACTGTGTATATCTAGATGAAAGGGAGATTCCTGGCCAGTGTGTCTCCACAGCTCATTGATCTCCCTCTGCAGAAAGACTGGTATGTCTCCCTACAGACTCCTCGGCAGGATGATTTAAAACTTGCTGTTGAGCAATTTAAAGTCTGGCATTGGATATCTGTACATCGCACAGTGAGGAGCATATTGGTAAGTTGCCACTTCTGCTTGCAGAGGAGGGCATAAAATCCCATAGCACAAGCAATGTCCTCAGAGTAATTTAAGGAATATTTGTTAGCGCTCATAATATGAACCAGTGAGTCAGACTTGAGACTGAGAAATCGAGGGACATGGGAATAGGCACTTGCAAAGAAATGCAGAACTGGAAGAAAAGAGAAGAAAAATGTATATGGAGTTGCAACATGAG
Source organism: Corapipo altera (assembly GCF_003945725.1). NCBI lineage: Eukaryota > Metazoa > Chordata > Aves > Passeriformes > Pipridae > Corapipo > Corapipo altera. The sequence goes on from NW_020884923.1 coordinate 4,291,833, forward strand.
AGGGAAATGATGAACATGCGGGATATGTTTAGTGGGGTCACATTTTGCTTGGCATGCTCTTGTAATGCCAACTAAAAACTCCAAGCGTTATGTTAGTAAGTTGTCATGGGTAGCTACATTTTCTGATTTGGGAACTTTAATCTCAATGTCTTTATTGCATTCTAATCAACTCAGTTGAATGCTGGTGAGCTTGGATTTACAACTCATAATGACATTTTAATACAGAAGGCAGTTTATATGACATTAAATTGAATAATTAGAGGGATCTTCAGTTTTTGGGAATATTCAAAATTTTATCTTGAAATAAAATAGCTTTCTGATGAGAAAATAGTGTTGTGGCCTTTGGAAAATCTACTTTAAAATGCTCAAACACACCAAAGATTCAGCAGCTAGGAACAATCCTGAGAGACAGTGACTCACAAAGAGACAGTTTACTGTCTAGCTGAAAGAAGTTGCTCAGCATTTCAGTATGGGTATTTTTTGTCTTGTGCGTTTTTGGCAATTAGTCTTTTTTCTTTCTTTCTTTTTTTTTCAATGAAAACATCGTTGTATTTTGGTTAGAGGAGGTGAACAGAACTTTCATTTTTTAACATTGCTTTTGAGGGAAAAGTCTGTGAAAATTAAAATCACTTGGAGATAAGTTTCTCAGTCTGGATCTTTGGTAGAAAATCCTTTTGAATACCTTAGTCTAATGTTTTCAAGTAATTCTGCATTTTATGAGGCAAGAACAAATATTTCCATTTGCCACTGTGAGACGACTGGTGCTTACAAATAGTAAACTTCAACAAAGTGAAGGTTCTAGTAAAAAACTAAGTCCAAATCTGCAATCCTTCCTAATTTTTGTGACTTGAGTGAGGCTAGATTCTAGAATGCCCCCACATAAACAGCAGAAGGGCTTTTCAGCAGTCTCTATTTGCCTGGTGACAGTGGTGTGCCGTACTGGCACATTATGTTGCATCCTAGCGTGTGTGTTGTGCATAACAGAAGGAAGATACCAATCATCATCTCATAATGATGTTTACAGCCTGTTTTCACAGCTGTAATGTCAGACTGGGTGTGATAGGAATAAGTATAGTAATATGGGGTACCATTATTCCTACAATGTAGTGATCTTTTCAATCTTTTTTAACCTTTTCCAGTCCATCAGTTCTTGGGGAAAAAAAATGACATTTGCGTATGATAAAAATCGAGCCAATATATTCAACAAATACTTGCATATTGGTGAAAATAATTAAAATTTTTAAACAGAATTTTTGTCACGTACTAGATTTTCTATACTTCTAATAGTAGTATACTACTACTTTTCCAGGCAAAATTATTTACTTTGGCATTTCATGTTCAATAAAGCATTGTAATGTTTTACAAATGAGCAGCATTTATCATTAAATTATTAGTCCCCAAAAGTTTGAGATGCTCTCAAATACTTAAAATCTACTCTAACGCAGACTGATCCTGAACTACTGAAGATGTTAGCTTCCTTAGTTACTGATAGTTTACCAAACCAGTGCATGGAGCTGGCATAATGGCAACGTCCATTAAGTGTAAGTGCATGGCTGTGTGTGTGTTTTATGGTATCAATATAGGGACTAGTTTAACATCAGGGGTTGTTTTCCATATTTGGGAAAAGCTGGCTGTGCCTGCAGTCATTTTTGAGTCATTACATAATGACAAATGGGCACTTTTTACCTCATGCAGCAAAGCTCAAAGCATCTTATTTTCCCATCTCCTGCACAGAAGACCTCTTAATGTGGTATCTCTCCAGCTGACTTCTACTTTTTTTATTTTCTTTTCACTGATCTCTTCTATTCACTCAATTCTCATCTTTGCTTGTACTGCCAATCTTGTAGTTACCAGTATATACTATAGCTATCAGTATACCCAGTGTAGCAACTCATCTGTCCAGGGTATGTCTCCATATCCTCTTTAAGACAGTCGTCTTCTCCAGGAGGTCTGTTTACTGAGACTTTTCTCATTCTTTTTCACATATTGAATTTTTTCCTTCTTTTACCACATCTGCTGCTTAAAAATGTTTTACAGCTAACAGGGAGTTTCACATTTCTGTTCACTCATGAGTTTCCTTTCTTTTGCTTGCTGATTATTTTACCAGTTTTACCTTACCTCCAGTTTTGTTCGCCTCCCTTATCATTTCTTGTTGAATTTCCTAACCAAATAGCCCAAATGTAGCCAGCTCTGAGAGCAACCTGGCTTCAGTTCCAAGAAAAACAATGTAAGGTAATGACTGTCTTTCCTTAGATTAACTTCAGTTTTCATCTGTAAGGTCTGTAAGAAAGTGATTTCTATCTTGCGTGAAGGTAGCCAGGTATAGTCTGAAATACTGGCCACTTTGACAATTTGATGACAGAAACCATTAAATATATTTAGTGTATTTAAGTGGATATATGCATGTTTGCATTTTATTAGAAACATAGCCATACTTAACAACTCAATTTTTTTACATCATTACATTTTCAAGGTGAAATTTTCTGTAATGTTAAAATGATAATTTTTAAATCACGTTTCAAACAGTAGTTTTTTTTATTTATGTACATCTATGTATCTCTGCATAGACAAGAGTAGAACCCCTACATCACCAAGAGTATGATTTATGATTGCCAGACAGAACCAAGTGAAACTGAATACTTCAGAATTTAAATTCTTTCAGAATATTGTGAAGTGTGTGGTAGATTACAGTAAGACTCTGCAAATAGGAAAAGTCTAATTTTCGACTGGCCCCATTTTAGACCCATTTGACATGAAATGTATTCCCCAAAGTCTATTCAACACTGTTGACAGAGGAGGGGTCTTAATCAGAGTCCTGCTGCAGGTTGTTCGCTGTGTTAAGTGCCCAGATTAAAAAATTTTAATCTATTTGTCCGTGGTGCTCTTAGCAAAATTATGATTAATCACTACATCTTTCTGACAGCCACAATCTGCCTGTGGTCCTTGAAGTAATCATACAAGGAGCTGGCAGGGATGTCATGATAGTCTAATACATTATCTCTTTGTTGGTAGGCAGAGGTTAAGTTTCATCAGTCAGTTTGAGGGGACGAGGTACATTACAGCATGCTTCTTATCTGTATAAAGTCTTTGCAGTCAGTTACTGAATCATATATTTGTCATCATTTCAACTCTATTGGTGTGAAAGTAAAAGCTCTACATTTTTTACTCTACTTTTATGTTGGGAATTGTAATTTTCCATTCTGGGGTTTTGGGGGTTTTTTGTTTGTTTTTGTTTGTTTGTTTGTGTTTGGTTTTGGGTTTGTTTTTTGTTTGTTTTGTTTGTTTGTGTTTGGTTTTGGGTTTGTTGTTTGTTTGTTTGTTTTTCTGAAGAGAAACTCCTTAGCAAAAAATATTTTCAATATTTCAGTCAAAGAAAAAAACAAAATACAGGCACATTGCCCTGGAAGAGTTTTTAAGGAAAGAGTTTTAAAGTTTTCTGCTCCTGAAATCTGAAAGACATCTGGCACTTGATAATTTTGTTGAAGATTTTTTTTATTTGTTTTTATATATAAAGGTATTATTATTATTATAAACAAGTTCAAACAAATCTCCAACCCAGACAAAGCTACATAATATATTTTGGCAACACCATTTTTTGTTTATCTGATAATAAGCACTTAGTTCTATAATGAGTATTGACCTTGGGTTTGGTTTATGTTAAAAAAATACAGAATATCTGCAGAAAAATGTCTTTTGGGTTTCATGAACTATACTGTCAACTGTAAAAGTAAAATCTGTCTGAGTTTATCGTGGAAGTTTTTGTGAGCAGCTCTACTACCTAAGGCACATAACTTTCCAGTCTTCTCACTGTGATTACATTTGTCATGTCATAGTGCTCACTAGTGAAGTGTAAGGCAACCAAGCCTAGATGGAGCCAGTAGGAAATGAACCTGTCTGCCACAGATACTTCAGACAAAATTATTAATATTTAGTGGCAGGAAAGTGGCTACCCCTTCAATGGATTGAATGATGACAGAAAGTCTCTAAGCCTTGATATGCTGTGGCCAGGCTGGCTATCGGTCTAGAAGGCAGATAAAAATACTCTGTCTTTTGGGTTTGTAAGGATGTCTGGTTTCTTTTTCCTGTGTGCATGCCAAAGTGTAACTTACTTATTTATCTTACAGACTGTCTTTAAACTTAATCATAGTTTTTATATGTTTGCCTCACAATAAATATGAGGTAGTAGGAGGTGAAAGTGCTGGAGAAGAGGTTTTACTATGATGGAAATAAGAAATAAGAATCTTTTGTTATGGGCAACAATTGTTAGACTCTCTGAATCTTATTAAATAGCAGATTTTGGGACTGTAATTCTTAGTTTCTGTAAGTGACTGGCTGTTCATTCACTTGGAGATTTTTTTTTTTAACTGATCTATGAATCACTGTTGTATGTTCCCTAGGTGCTTACTTATTGTTGAGCTGTTTAGAAGTATATTCTTTCTGAAATAATGCAAGAAATGCTTTAGCTAAATTTAATATTAAGAGAAATTCAAGTGATGAACATTCTTAACAAGTGTTTATAGAATCTGCCCTGGGCCTGAAGTTGGGTCCACTGCCGTAATAACTCTGCTCATCAGATTACTACAGTGAGAGTTAATCAAGTCTCTGGTTGTCTAGGATGGGAAGACTAGTTTTTGTAGGATTATGTTCTCATTAAGACAAAATCAGGAAATTATTTGGGAAAATAAGTAAGAGGCAAAAATTGCTAAAGGTAATGCAGCTGATATTATCTTTTCTATCAAACTCATATATGTTCACTTTTAAGACAGAATTGGCATGAGATGTGATAAGGGTTGATAGTAAATGAACCGAAGTCAATTTGCTGAAAGAAAGTGAGCTTGCAAAGCAATTGAAAAGTATGAAGTGAGATAGTTTGAGCATCGGTTTAGCAAAGAAGCTTAGCCCACTGCAAGCTTGCAAATCATTCCCATCACACTTACCAAGTTAACTGTAGTAACTGGCTACTTCAAGAGCACACCATGTCCCTTGCCACTTCCGTCTTACTCTCCCACTCTCAGATCATGCCTAGAAACAGGATCTGTCCTGCTTCTGAGTATTTGGATACAACTGAGAGTGATGGTTCTATAAAGGAATTGAACAGCCTCTCTAACAGAAAGTATTAGTATTGTACAACTAAATAGTTTAAGTGGAAACAGATCTTCAGAACAGTAAATCAATCTATACACATGCCTACCTTTGCCTAAAGGTCATAATTCTCAGGAACTGGTGAACGCTCACTTTTCTCAGACTCTTTTTCCAGATCCCAGGTGGCAGCCTATCCTTCCGTGCAGGGCCTGACAATTGAACCCCACTCCTTTCCTAGGAATGGGGATTTAACTTTTTTTAACTCTTTTGTGCTCTACGAACTATTTGAGTTCTGCATTGACACAGTAGTGTCATTTTGGCCTAGAGCCTGGAAGTATGTCATTGTATGCAATTGCTCCTCCTTTTTGTGACTTTTGGGAGTTGTTTTCTTCAAATATCCTATTCCCTCCTTCCGTTATTGAATTAGATCCATTAATTTTTTCATAAAGCTCTAACAACTCACCAGAGTAAACTAGTCACTAGTGTTCATATAATTTTTGCACTTAGATTTTTGCCTCAAATTATTATCTTGCACCTCCATGCTGAGCAGGGTGTCATTGAAGTCAGTGAGAAGTAGTGCAGGAAAAGCCAGAGCATGAGGAAGGTATGCATGAGCTTGCTTGCCACTGTGAGAAGTATGACTTGTACCAGGCATGAGCTTACAGAAGCAACATGGTATCACCTGAATCTCATTAGTGTTATGGAAAGATGAAGAATCATTCATGGCCAATAGAGAAAACTTTAGAAGTTGAGAAAAAATTGCCAGTGGCAGTTATTTTCCAGCTGAACTAGGACTATTGCTCTTATTTTAAAAGTAAGCTTTTATCTACTTTTCTAGATCATACTGTTTAAATGGTGTGGATGCTCCTACCCAAAACACATTCTTTTGTTCTTCTAGAAGGATTGGGTTATTTTAATTTTATATGTAATAAAATTCTAATTTAGCTGAATGATCAGTCTTCAGAAAATAAACTTACACACTGTAGAAATTGATAACCACTTTCACTGATTTATGATTTAGCCCTGTGCAAAGCTCATGGTTGTCTTTGCCTGTATATTTCACCAGTCTCTGGACTTTCTTTTTTAGATACAACTGTAGATTTATACAGCTCTCCTTGCTTCCGGAATTAACATGGTCACAAACTAAGCCTCCTCACAATGAGACTTTTGTGTCCTATCTTTACATTTCTAAGGACATTTCTTGCTGAAGATGCATATATATAGGTATTGACTTCACTGAGGTTCTATCCAACCACTTCAGTCTTCCTGCACAAAGAGCAGAATGGGAGCCAAGGGACAGTGAGCTGTCCCAAACTCACACAGCGAGTCAGTGATATGGTGAGAACTGAAACTGAGTGCCTGCTAGCTCTCAGCTTTAAGTGCATTAGGGAGTTATGCTTCTCATCTTCTGCATTCCCCTTAGTATGAATAAATAGGCTCAAACTCCAAGGAATTTTATAAAAGCTCCCAAAATCTTGAGAGCCACAATCATACTAGTGAGACCAGCACCTCTTACACAATCCTAGAAAAATGGGTTGCACAAGCTTAAGGTTGCCATTTATCAGTCTGGAGATTGTGGATCGTTTCTTGAAGTGCAATCTAAGGGGCACAGAAGTTCTGACTTCCTCCCTCACAGAGTGGCGTGTTATTAGCATTTTGCTGTTTCAAGCAGAGACAGCCTTTCTCCAGATAGCTGTTTCTCTAACAGAAGAGATGTTACACTGACAGTGACACCACTCTTTAGAAAAGAACTGCATTATTGAGGGTTCCATTCTGTGTGAGGATTTTTGTTTTGAATTGATATGAGACCCACAGAGAGCTGTGTTGTCTCATGACCTGGTATCTTAGCAAGCAGTGGGTAATCTATCCTGGAAGGAGGATATTTAGGTGGGACAAACACTGGAATTGAAGATTCCCTGGCATTTCCTGAGAATAACATCTCGATCTGTGTGAACTGGTTTGATAAATATTTTTGTATGTTACATGTGCTGTCATTTGCATGTTGAGTAGTCTGAATACCTGCATATGTTACACTGCTTCTATAAAACAGTAATTTTGATAAGCTCAATAGTACTTATACAGTCCCTGGGATTTGATACTAATTTACTCCCGAGTAAGATTTCATTTTGTTCTTTAAATGATGTCTACCAGTGAAGAGAGCCAGCTCTATTTGTATTTGAAAAAAAGGAAATTACATGATAGACATGCTGTTTTATATCTGACTTTGTAAGAATGGCTTTTGATAGGTTGGAATATGTCTGAATATGTTTGAATATTTGAAAGGTCATGGGAAGATCAGTGTCACAGATACCTTTCCTCCTTTGGATATAAGTAGACACAAAGCAGAAGAAAAAAAGTGTTTTAGGAGAAGGAAAATGTCTTTGAATTTTACTTCGTTCTGCATAATTCCCATAAGCTTCTATTTGAAGCTATCACATCTTGACTTCTACCAAATCTATTTAAATATATTTTAAAAGTGAATTACTTGACCGTTTGACATTTTTGTTCTAGTTTATCCTCCAGCAGTCTATCTGATTTTCAGTCAGATAGAAATCACTACAGCTTGAAAACAACAGTTTTCAAAGCTTTTTTTTTTTGCCCCCGACCTGTGCACATAAAGGTCTCCCTACACTGATAACATATAAGTCCATCAAATGAAGAGGGCAGCTTGTTGGAAGTGCTGAAAAAGAACTGACATTTAAATTAATTTTTTAGAGCATAAATTTGAAACTTGTGAAAAGAACAAGGTGTGTCTGGGGAAGTTGAATAAAGGAGAGATGAATGTGAAGGTGGTTTTTTTTATGTGCTTAGCAGACCCAGCTGGAGTTTTATTTTCAAAATCTGGCCCTTACCACACACACAAAAATATTAAAAATAATAGTAATACAAAATCTGATTCTCACATTGCCCTATGTAGCCTTGCTGAAATAGCAGACATATGAGTGGTCTGGAGATGAACCACAGGAAACCAGCCAAGGATATATAATTTCTTCAATATCATTTAACTGTTGTTTCTTTTTTTCACTGTTGGATAATGATGAAAAGGCAGAGTACATGCCATCTAAAGTCTATATTTTTGGCAAGAGCAAGCCAATATAGGATTTATATATAAATAAATAAACACAGATCTCACATGATTTAATGTCATCTTATGGAAAGTGTTTATGTAAGTCTTAGGAGCTCAGAGTCTATAAGTTAAATCTGTATTATCAGTGTTTCAGTAACCATGTGTGTTTACAAGGTTGATCTACAAAACCAGTGAAAGTGGTAAAGAAATATTTTACGGTGTGACATTCAACCCATCAAATTATTCTGGCAGGCTCCCAGTCTGAGTATAGTCCTTTGCCTTTCACAGTTTATTTCCTATCTGCATGGCAAAAAAGGACACTTCCCTTATCAAGAATGTGGTGGGATTTCACAAGGTCCTAATTTGGTAGTGTTTGCCAAGTCAGGAAGAACTAAGAAGTGGATCCTTACTTCAGGAACCTGCTCCTCAGCTTTGGAATGAATGACACATGTGCAGTGACTCACACCACCTTTAAACATCATATTTAAACATCATGTTCCATGTCAATTTTCCATTTTTTTTTTAAGTTACAATGGAAGCTGGAAATTTAGATTAAGCTATTTCACCATTTTAAATCCAAACAAAAATGAGTGGAAGGAAAGATAGCTTGGTGAGAAACTTTGTTTAAACTGTAGTTGAAGTACTGAGGTTGGGAATGGATGAAGAATTATTTTAAACAGTGATAAAAAGAAGTTTTCTTAGCAACGTTTGCATGAATGCTCTGAAATGTAAACTTCATGTGACCCAGTGTGTTTAAAACCCTCATACATTTGAATCTTCAACTGCAGTAAGTACTGATTGCTTTTGTAACTAGAATTGATTAGGCATTTGATTACGCCTGTCCTTGTAAATGCCAGGTATGGCCACAACAGCCCTAGAGTGCAAGTACTATTTTGTGGAGCATGCCAATGAATATATGGAGAACACAGTGGTCCACTTAAGTCCTCAGGCCTAAATTTGTAAGTTCTATAATGCATTGTCTTCAGAAATGTTGTTGGTCTATGGGAACACATATATTTTGTCTCTCTTCAGAGTTAAAGAAGCAGAGGAAGTCTGCAGGCAGAAAAAGGGGAAGTCACTATACAACATAAGACCAAAACATGATTCTGGAATTGTAAGTAAAAATTGTAGCAGTGCTTCTGTTCCCATTACTTTTTCTACTGTTTGCTCTTTGCATTTTATAAGTATGTTATTCTTGATGTATGTTTTTGTTCTGGGTTGGTTTTTGGTTTGGGGTTTTGTTGTTGTTGTTTTAACATTTTGATTAAAGGAGTTAGATTAACAAACTTGACATCTGCTTGTGAATGTCCACAAAATAGATGGAGCACAAGCAAGATCAACATATTGTTACCCCACCCTGCCAATCTGTCTTCTTCCCAGTCTTGGTGTGGGGTGCACCTAAAAGGCAGAAAGGCAATTCCAGTCCAAGCTCATTCAGTCTGTATTCTCCCTCTTTTCTACAGTTACAATATGTAAGGAAGAATTTTGATAGGTACACATTTTTCAGGCTGGATCACTGTATCAAATACTAGTGGCTTCTGTTCCATTGATAGGGATTTGCTTGGAATAGAAACCCTAGAAAAAGATAATACTGTGCTTTCACCATTCATCTGAAAACAAATAACTTCAGTGATACGAGAGGAGTAATTCTGGTCATTGAAGGAAACCTTTCCCCTATGATTGCCTAAGCATTGCTAGGATCATGGCTGATTTTACCAAAAAGTAATATTCCTCTAGTGAAAAATTAATCTTGCACCTCACATTTAAATGATACCTGTAGCAATTGGCCATCATTTATATTTATAAAATATTAGAAGATTTTTTCATGTGTCGTGTCCCTGTCCACACCCTTCCTTCCCACCATGAGACATGACTTAATTCTTTTGTGCTTTGTAGTCATGGTTATATTACTGTGATACATCTTGGAAATGAAGCATGTGGTAATATGCTGCATTCTAACTAATATAATCTGACACAGGAATAAATAATATTGCATTTATTGTTTCATATTCTGAATGTTTAGTGAAAGTTGGCTGTGGTTAGTGCCACAAGAAATGTAAATGGAGTAACTAGCTTGGTAAGGAATGATAAACTACATTTAATCAATTTGATTATAAAACAGATCAAGATTTAAAAAAAAAAAGTTAACAGTATTTTGAATTTCTCCATCTAACTTATATCTTGCAGTATATAAAGACACTGATATTTTTTCTTTTAAGAAATAACTATTTCCTTAATTATTCCTGTATCATTATTTGCACCGAAACAAGGACTTTCAGTATTAGAAAAATTTGATGAGTGAAAAGGAAAGTAAACAAAAATATTTCACAAGAAATGTATAGCTCTAGTCTACTTCAGTTCCTTCTTCAAAGGAAGTTTATTTGTGAAGCAGTTCTACAGTAACTATAATTGATCATTAGGATATATATTTCTATGCTTTACATAGCATAAGTATGTGTGAGGTGGTTTTATGTACACTCAATTCCTCTTTTTTTTTAAATTTATTTTGTTTTTCAGAAAGCAAAGATAAGTATGAAAATCTGAGAGAAGAAAAGCAAAAGCCATGGTTACCTGATTACCAAAACTCAACATGCTTGTGGGTGGGGAGTGAGAGGGAAGGAAACTACATCATCCTGATCATTTGCTTTCTTGACCTTTTTAAATTTGCTTTTTGTTCTCTAGAGTTTTCCATCAATTGATGTGTTATTGTACATTCATTCACGAATGTAATCACTTTAATGGAGTGCCCAGCAATAGACTAGGTATGGACTTGAAACACCTTCCCCTGTACTCTGTATCTCCTTTGCCACTCAAAAATGATATTTTGTAAAGTGTATGGTATATTACAAATAGGCCAAGTCAGCATGCATAAAAAGCAGCATCTGCATCAGTTCTGAACATGCTGAAAATTGCATTAAGTTGAACTTCATAAGAATGCTACTTGGTACAGTAAAACATTTCCATTCCTACTGGCAACATCTAACACAAATACTTCATGGCACTGCACTTAGATTAGGGAAAGAAATGTTACTCCTAGTGAACTGTTTGTATCTGTTTCATGTTGGCATTTGTAGTTTGTATTTTGAATCGTTAAGTGCTGTTTATACAGTATAATCAATGCTTTCCCAACTTGTTTGGTTGCCCTCCATGACTAAATATTTGTGGAACAAGATGTTTACTGTAACTATCTTTAAAATCGATAAGGCAGCATACTTTTACTTCATCTTTTGCCAGATAGTGAATGCCAGGTGGTATGGGGGTCAGAAATCCAGCATTAAAAAAGAAAAAGGAAAAAAGAGGTGAAAAACAGAAAAATACAGAAAAGCACAGAAGTATGATAGAGAGTTTGAGAGATTTGACTATTATAGTTTGTTAATATATAAAGCAGCAGCTAATACTTTTACATGAGCTTTAGAAGGTATAGTATAGTTTTAACTGCTGATCACTTAAGTCAGGCAGGCTTTTGGCCACATGTACATGACTTCCCTTCTGGAATTAGCTTTACAGTTAATTTAAAACTCCTTTAGTGAGCCATTAAAAGATGCGCATGGGGACAACATTTATGGAAAACAGTAGCCAATTCTAGTGACTGAACACAGACTACCAACTAATTGACATCAATTTCACACTTAACAGAATTGCAGACATTTCCTCCAGGCTTTGTGTCCCTGACTAGGAGGTTAATGATTGAACTCTACAACTTAGGGCTTCCATTTTAGACCAAGAGTTTAATTCCTATTTGCAATCCAGAATTCACTGTATCAATTTTGATCTGCTCAACTGATAACAACCCCTTCCTCCAGTCCTAATTTAAGAGCCCCAAACCAATCAGTCTGACTGATAAAGTTTTTCTTCCGAAGCGCATTCTTCCTAAAAGTAGACTCTGTGTGCAACTCAATTGGATGCACATGCTCACAGCTTTGGAGCCTGAAAGACACTGGGGTAAGGCAAATGAGCTCTAACCTGCTGGGTTGCGTTATTCCCTGTCTAATCTAGCACGTCAAGAGACATTCCTAGCTGTTCAGAGGCTAGTATATCCTACAGGGTGTCATAAAAGGAAGTGCGAAATATGACCTCAGGAATCTGTTATTCTTCACATATACCAAGCACTAGAAAAGATGGTTTTTTTCACTGTGTGAAAAGCAAGTCTCCTGTTGCTGACAAACCTATGTGAAATTCTGTACTACTAATAATTTCTGGCAGGGATATTAATTACCAAGAACGGAGTTCTAAAATTTTGTTTTGATGGGAGTAACATTACTGTTTGGGGAAGAGAAAATAAGAGATTATTTGCTGTTACGACTAACTTATGGAAAAAGAAACTTTAAAAAATAAAGCTATTTTAATGGCACTGATTCAAATCCATGTTTGTATTTATGTAAACAATAGTCTATTTCCTCCTAACTTTGCTCCTAAGTGCAAGGATACAGTAGCATGTTTTCATTTGTAGCCTTCCTGTTCTCTTCAGTACCTACAGTATGTATATTACTATACTAAATTAAATAACAGATCGTCTAACAAAGATCACTATGTGCAATACTGTATTTAGTGTTTCTATTCCAATTTTTTTAGAATGTTAATTTATATGAAAATAAAAGGAATAATAATGAAATAACTGGCTTCTCTCTTCACTCTCCAGCTATGCTGTAGTTTGCTACAAACCATTTGCTCCCTAAGTACTATATCCCATTCAGGCTCCTGTGATCAAGGAAACATTTTTTTGAAGGGATCAGAGGAAATGGGGCTTCTCTTTCCTTGTCTTTTGGAAGGATAGTGACAGTAATTCCCAGTTATGTGGATATATTACCTTTTCCCCAGGTGGTGGTAGTGAGATATTCAGTCCTTTACATCACTCACTTCTCTGACCTGTGCATGCCATCCAGTAGTGCATTTGGCTCAGGTTTGTAACCTGTTCCTACTAACACTGCCGAGGTAACAGTCTCAAGAAATTTTTATTAGGGCAAAAATGTGCATTGAAAAGTTATATCCACATATTATAATGCCTTTTTATATACATGTGTTATCCAGTGACCTGGTAGGATGGTCACATACATACATACATACATACATACATACACTTTTCACTGGATCTCCAGCATAGATGTTAGAAGATATCTGCAAACCTCGATCTCTGAAGAACAGTGTCAAAGGCTGACTGTAGCTCATAGGACCATGTTATGATCCTAAAACACGTGTTGCTAAATAGATTTTTCTCTTTCATTTTACTCAGGCCCAATCTATTTGGTTGAATTTCTTTCTCTTTTATATAGCTTCTCTCCAGCCTATTCAAGCTTCCATGCAAAGTAGCCCACTATGTTCAGCACCACAGTTGACCCACGGAACATCCAATGCACACCAACAGCATGTTTCACTTCCACTCTTTGTTTTCTTACAGAATTCTGGACTAATATTCTTTTGTTTGCTTGTTTGAGTGTGTTCTAAAGATGTCGGATACCCCATGTTTACTGCAATCCCCCTATTTACTGCAGCATTAACCACACTACACTTTGAGTTGGCTGTAATCCAACAAGAGTTCTCACAGACAAAATTCTGAGCTTTTGTTGATCACCAACACCACATATTGCTCACTGTTACTTAAACAAATGCAGCAGCAAAAAAGGGACTTTCATACCTGAGCAGCAGGTGTGACTTGCTGACAATAACAGTCTGGTTTTTTATGAGGAGCTAAGAGGATTCATGTTGTTTTGCCTGCAAATTAAAGCCTTTCAGAAGCATGATACTTTGTCACATCATGACACAGTAGTGGTTAGCTTTTTTTGAAGCACCTTTCATCATCCCGAAACACTTCCAAAACTTAGTTAAGTATTATCCAACGGTGGCAGCGGAAATACAATTAGAGGCATCTTCCACAGACTGACGTTTTTTCTTGCCCAGTTTTTCAGTGATCAGCTTAAAAAGTTGGAAGCAATTATTAATTTCATTGAGAGAAGATATAGCAAGTCTTTGCATTTTTTTGCAGACTCTAGGTTAAAAGGAAAGCTGAGTTTGTGACAAATCTGTCAGTTACTTGAGTTACACCAATTTTAAACTGCTATGGGAAGAGTAAGCAAAAACTGATGAAGTTGAGCTTTTCTGAAGATGGTGCGAAGAGCTCAGCAAAGGGAGGAGAGAGAAAACTGTGACCCACACCATTCAGGTCTGCCACCCACTAATATGATTCTCATTACAGAACAGGTTTTCCAAGTCTTTCTCTTGCTTATGACAGACCCATCTGTGCTGTACCTGTACCTGACACTCATCCAACTGACTCGTAAAAACATCCAATGGTAAGTCCATTGCCTAAAAAAAGTAACGTATTTCTGAAGATAAAGGGTCCCCATTGAGTCAGCACTGTTTTCTCTGCTTCCCAACCACGGCTCAAATTTAAGCTCTTAAAAATGTCATTTGCCACTCGCCCTAAATTGGGGCCCTGCCAGCATGACAGTTCCATGGTGGTAGAGCTAAACATTCACTGTCCTCCTCCTTCTCCTGTCCTGTAGCAGCATTCCACTTTAAAAAACTCCACTGACCTAAGGCTTTTTTCATCTACTCAGAGAGATATGCCTTGCTCTTGAGATTGCTTCCACAAGGGGGAGATTTTTGGATGACAACATATGACTCTGGTATGACGGTTCAACAGTCAGGCAGCAAGAGTTTTAAAAAACTGGAGCTGGAGTCTAGGCTGTGTCTCAGACAGTAGAGGTTCAGGTGGATGCTGGGCAGTGAAGCGATCTGCAAAGCAGGAGACTGGCCAAGAGACAGCTGGAAATGAGAAAGGGGCATTAGATGAGATTACTACTGAGCTCCCTTTAAGCCAACTGAGAAAGGCACTTTCAAGTTCTGAGCAGGGCACCCTGACCACACTTTGGTAGCTAACACAA
Source organism: Corapipo altera (assembly GCF_003945725.1). NCBI lineage: Eukaryota > Metazoa > Chordata > Aves > Passeriformes > Pipridae > Corapipo > Corapipo altera. The sequence continues at coordinate 4,306,863 of NW_020884923.1, forward strand.
AGCAAACCACTAATTTCTCAAAAGCAACAGCTACGAAAAAAAAAAGGCTCCAAACACTTTGATTCACTGAAATGTGAGAGGATCTGGGCAAGAGATGGGCAAGGAAAAAAGAGCAAAGGGCTTCTGCAGGTGTCAGAAGTGCCATAAAGGACATAGCCCTCCCTTGCTAGTTATGGTCTAGGTGCTCTTGCTTCTTTCAAGACCCATGACAGGCATCTCTTCTGGTCACATGGAGGCTCATCCATCCATGTGACTACTCCCTTTCATTACAAAAATTTTCCTTTGAGAAACTGCATTTTCTCTGGGTTGGAAATGAAAAAAACCCAAAACACTACCCTATCTTTGGAGTGACATACAGTGTATCTATTAAAGAGCTGACAGCAACCATTAAAGCTCACCTATATTTTAAGATATACCTTTTTTTTTTCCCTTATGAGTAGTTTGGTGCCTGTTATGTAAGGATCTATATACATTTTAAACAAAACCACTTAGGTCAGGGTAACAGTGATTTCTCTTACCACAAATGACGCTGGTGTTTCAGCCAGTGGTGGAGCTTTGCTTGTCTTGTCATTTAACCAAAAAAACCAGAATTTGTGCATGCAGAATCAACTCCAGAATCTAAGACTAGTGCATTTCATTTTTCCTTCTTGTGTTGCAGGTACTTTTGAGGGGGGTACCTGTCTTGCAGGTACTTTTGTTAGGGACAAGAGGAGAAGTAGTTAGGTTTTCCCAAGCTATCAGGGTGAGCCATTGTTCACCTGTATTTGGGAGGGTGAAAAGGAAGATGGAGCATATACTGATTAGAGAGCAGCTGGACACAAGCTGTTGAAGCAAAACACCTGGATGCCATATAACCCTAGAGTAGCTTTATTATTTAATCTATAATTTAATAGTTGACCTATAAAATAATTACATTATACTTAAAGCATTTCTTCATTTTCTGTTTTCATTTATAAAACAAGAATTAAATACAGTTTTAACCATTACAAGCTCAACTCAGTTTTTACATAAACACAGCTCCTAGAAGGAGCTTTAAGCTGCAGCATATTCATATTGCAAACTGGTGAAAAACCCAGGCGGGGCATAGCTTAAAGATTCTTGCATGTTTTTCTTAACTGAATGTACTAGGGTGCTTTTCTCTCTCTAGTCCAAAATGTCTGACTTTCAGTTCATTCCTTTCAAGTGGAGACTGGGATCCCTGGAGTCTTAGTAGACCGTATTGCCACCTTCCCCCTCTGCACCTCACCCACACCAGCTCTCTCAAGCCTAGACTGAATGGTGCCCATCCAGAGGCTGGCAGGATGCCACAGCACAGCAGTTACAACCCCTAAAGCATTCCCTGTGTGAGGAGTCTCCCTGTACACTTCTGACACTTTGAGAGATCACAGCAGAAAAGCAACGTCTGTTCATGTAACAGGGCTAATAGACCCGACCAATCTCACCCTGCCCATGCCAGTCCCTGTAAACCGCTTGGTGAGCTCTTGCGGAGATCAACCCTGAAAGCCTCTTAGAGAGGCCTGTCACATAATGGAGACCTGTGGCTCTGAAGCTCTAGCTGGCGACAGTGCTGAACATATTAACCCCTTAAAGCAGCTGCATGCAAAGAAGCTGGTGGGGAGGGGCTCCCACAGCAGGCTGGTTTCACTAGATGCAGATGCTGAACTGTGAGACATGCATCAGGGAGTCGGCATGTCCTTTTTAATTTGTAAGCTTCAGACAACTGAGAGCGCGTGGGCTTTGGTTTGGGGGAAGGGGCCGGTTTGAGACAGGATTTTAATGCAGCTGGGACTAATACAGATCAGAACTGCAACAAATGGGATATACGGGACATAATAAACTCCATCAACTAAATAACAACATCGTACGATTTAAAATGAACTGCAAGCATTCACCAACACTGATTGTGCAGGTCTCAAAAACTTAGTGCACCACCAATAATGTAGCGATCACAACCTCCTCTATCCCTGCTCCCACAGCTGTGACCCATTCCAGTGGCACTGACGGATGGGTTTGTCCTTTAATGCTAACACATTATCATGGTTTCCAACCATGAGAGAGACACCACTCCCAAAACTCGATAACACTTACATAGCTTTTGTATTCAATTCAGCAATGATCAGATTTTGTCCTTTGTGTGACAGTGCTTTTATACCTTAAGGGAAACATCGCTCCCTTAAGTCTTCTCAGCTCCTTTCTCACTACCCTCCCACCTTCCCCAGTCTGTGCAGGCATAAATATAACGTCATAAATGGATGTTGTCCTTTTTGGAGTAAGAAACTCACACACACATCTAACATACAAAACCCTACAGAAAGCCTAGTAAAACCATGTTCATTTTAAGCCAGGCAGTTGACCTAGCAACTGAGTCTCTTAACATATTTTAATCTCTGGTATATTCTGCCACAAGGAAAATATACATGGCTAGGTCTATAATACTTTAAACAGCTGTTTACTATAGCTAGGTTACAAAATAAACACTGCTGCAGAGACCATGTGTTCAATATACTCTAACCACAACAGCATCAGAACCCACCCTCAGTCTGCTCTGTGGTCACTGTGGCTGACCCAGTGCCTCGCCCTCTTCTCCTTGCTTCTGATCTGCTGTTCAGACAACAAGCCCAGAACCATTTGTCATTGCACAATTGAAGTTGTCTTAAGAAGCTGAGTTTCATTGGAGAGTCTCACTTGCTTTTCACAAATTGCTCCTTGTTACTCTCCCTCACCTGTGTCCCCCAGTCCTGGGCAGAACCCCAGCACTTCCAGGTGAGAGAAACAAGCTCCAGACCAACGAACAAAGAAGGTGTTCTCAACATGTGGAGGGAACTGGAGTGTAGGGCAGAGGGCTTTACTCCACACAGTGGAAACATTTAATGCTGGATTCAGCCAATTGGTCGCTTAGATCATCAATCCCAACTTCTGGAAGCCTGCTCCATGCCAGAAGATTCAACTGCCAGATGATATTAAAAATACAATGAAACTTTATGGTGAAGTGCCTAACAAAGCCCATTAAAAAGCATTATTCCAGTAGGCAAGTGTCAAGGAGCCCTTCCTTGCTGGAGAGATGCCTCCTGAAAGAAAACAAAACACAAAAAAAAAAAGGAAAAGAAGAAACAAACCAACAAAATGGAACAGTCTGCTCAGTGGGAGAGGAGAGACAGCAGTAAATCTGACAGAGGCAACAACAAGCAGCAGCTATATGCCTGCTCTCACAGTTTGCCTGAGTTCAGATTCACAGACATGCACCGGCACTGCTTGACCTTCTGAATTTTCTTGAGTCGGAATGGTGGGTCCAGCTCGGGGCACTCCAGCTGCACGGTCGAAGAGGTGACCTTGTGTGGCTTGCAGAAAGCACAGGACTGAAAGGACTCCTCCTCCTTTTTCACATGCCGTGGGATGTAGAAGGAGTTGCACTGCCCATAGCAGAAGCGGTTGATGATGGTGCGGCTGATGCAGCCCTCCTCGCTGACAGTCTGCCGCAGGGGCTGCGTCTTGCACCAGTCACTCTTGAGGTACTTCCTCTCGGTGACCACCAAGGCCTCCTGGCTGGAGGCCAACACCTCCTTGTTCAGCTGATGCCTACGCTCTGAGTGGTTGCTGCTGCTGCCTTTGTATGGAGAGGGAATGGCACCTGCAGGACGGTTTTTCCTGGTGTCTGTTACTTGAACCAGCGTTGCCATCAGAAAAACGGACAAGGCAAATTTCCAAATCATCCTGCAATGGCAGCAGAAGTCACTGTTAGAGAGACACATTTTCAAGCAACAGAATTGTAATGGAGTTTAACTTTACCCATGCCTTTAGAAGAAGTGGAGATCTTATTGCCTTTGTAATCTCATCACTTTTCCTAGGAGATTAGCACTATTCTAGGGTGATTATTTACCATGAAGAGGCCAGGCCCTTTGGAAAGTCACTTTGCTCCCTCTCACCCCTCACAAATTCTCCAGCTACTTGCTTTTTCCCCACAGGGACACTGCTGCCTTGATGGCTGAAGTGGTGGTTTTACAGAAGCTTCAGCCAGAAAGGTTTCCTCCTTCTCTGTGAAATCCTGGCCCAAATAACTAGGCAAACTCCTGGCTAGCAAAGGCTCAGGAGGCTCCTGACAATACAGTAATAGCTGGTTTGGGAATGGCAGAGGAGAGGGGAAGGGAATACCAGGTTACATAAAGTGAACTCCCATCATCTGCCTCTTCAGCCCCCAAGACCCAGTCCAACCTCGTTCCACACAGAAGTAGCACGGGGTGTCCAAAAGACTATTTTTATTATTCTAAATTGCTTCTGAAGTTTCTTGGGGCTTTTATGGCACTTACAGGCTTGTATTTGTTGTCTTTGTGGGAGGCCAAAAACTTGATGGATTTATTTTTGCAGTAAGAGGAAATGCTTAAACACAATTTCGAGGACTTCACAACTGCAACGCCTCTTGGGCAAATGGTTTAAGAAGGTCTGTAAACATGAGAGGATTCAATATTTATTTTAGATGTTAAGGAATAGGTTAGAGCATGATCTGGTTGCTAAGTTGAAATAGTCAGCCAGTTGGCAAAAATACTTTTTCCTGTGGTTTTCTATTAGGTATTCTTGTTCTGTGGAGCATCTCTTACCAGCTCTTGTCCAATTCATTTCAGTAATGTGTCTCAAAGCACTTCCAGAATATCACAGTAATGCACTAAATCTCCTCATGAAGTCAATGCTCACCAGTGAACTGCTACAACTGATTTGACAATTCATTTCATAACATTCTCCCTGGGAAAGAAGAACAGAGGGTCTCTACAGTGCCAGAACCGGGTGCAGCACAGAAGCTTCCCATTTAGAGGTAAGAACACTTTCTTTCTAAAAGTGCTCTGCTCCCCTTTGTTCTTAATGGATAATTTTTTAATAGTGTACAGATGAAACACTCATTCCTCTCTTCACAGTAATGCTTCAAACCAAGTAATGCTTTTATATTTTTTTAACTTTAAAAAGGTGCCAAGACAAAAAACTACCATCAGACTGGTAAGTATAATGTCTAACACTATAGACACTTCACATGTTGCACAGGTACTCCCGTTTAGAAAACGTGCCATTTTCCAAACAATGACACCAAAAGATAAAAAAAGTGTTTGCAGTAAAGGTGCAAAAGAAGACAACAGCATTAACAAATGCTTCTCACCTAATAAAGCAGGCCTAATGTGTTTAACTCCTGTGGAGATAAAGAGGAGGAACTACTGTAGGAGAATAAGTGAGATAACATTCCCTTAGGTTATTTTCTAAGTCTATAAAATCCCAGTGCCAGACTTGACTAAGTTTCTAAGGGGAGAATTTTGAAGTGCTGAAGGAAAGTGCTAATCCTATAGCTGTGAACAGAGGATGTTCCAATGCAGAGTTAAATTTCATCAGATTGTGTGCTTGAAACAGAATCACCTTTAAATGGAAACCAGTATTTCTAAAATTCCAAAAAAGCTCATTCATCTGCAACCATGCCATCTGCCCACTGACACCCACTGTAGCCATGGGTACTTTAAATCAGTGGCCTATTTTCACACTGCTTAGCATTCAGCATGCAAGTCCAGAACTTTTGTCCAAAGTCTTTAAATGAAGCAAGACTAGACTTGGCTTTGCTGGCAAGAATTGTAGCCAAGTCCATTGGATGTCAACCCACACATGCAGGCCAAAACCTAATCAGGTAATTAGTTTCAGTTGAATATAGTGTTCCATGCCTCCTTTCAAACTGTTCTCATGTTATTCTGCACTGATGGCTGCATTTCAGTAGTAGATAAAACAACTGATCCCCACTAGTTTGCGTTTTATATAGAAAGGAGAGGAAAAAAAACAGAGTTACAAGCCTACATCTTCTAGAAAACAACAGAGACGAGCTTTTCACAAGATGCCTTATGCCACATTTCTCAGGTATACTCTTCTACTCTTCTCTTGAAACACAAGGGATATTGCCTCTCCAGTCTCATTTGTCTGATCCTGGCATAGCACAGGTCCAGAAGCACATCAGAAGCAGAGATGTACCCTTTCCCCCATACCCTTCTCTTTTCTTGGCATGATTTTACAGTTTTTTTCCAACCTTTATGTTCTGTGAAGCCCTGTCTTACCACACCCACCCTTTCTTATCATAAAAGGCAAGTTGAAAGGACACATTTCCCTTTTGTGTCAAGGATGAGGGTCAAGTAGAAATCTTACGTAGGAATTCAGGAAAGCAGAGAACTCAAAATCTACAATACAGAGAAATATTATAGTAACTTTCTAATTACTGAAATGGTTTTATGTAGACATGGAGAGCCATGCAACAGAGCAAGTAGGATTTGCTCAGTAAGTCTATGTTTATAACTAATAAAGTATTATTAATCAAAGCCACTATTGTAAGGTTATAAACCAAATGCTGCAGTACATGTCAGCAAGTACTTCTACAGACAGGTAGGAACGCACCACTCATTTCTCTCATTGATCCTTATCAAACTTGAGCCTTAAAATATTTACATAATAGAATAATAATCTACCTTACACTAGCAGGTCAAATGTGCATTCTGTCAGATCGTGGAATTTCTAATCACAGGGTTGCCCTTTACTAGCCTGCAAATCACCCCTTTCTAAGCCCTGGCACACAAATCCCCTATTCAAGCAAGTAAGGGTGCAAACAAGGTCACCTAGTGCCAGCAACTTGCCAAGGACTCCATATATTTATGGTGCTCACATGCAAAGAGAAGAGAAACCTCAGTACTCCCAGAGAACCAGAACATTTTTGCAAACTCAGTTTGAATGCAAAGCAACATGGTGAATGCTGTCTGTCTGCAGACAGAACAGGATGAGAAGAAACACAAAACGTACTGGAGAAGAATCTGGCTTTTGGCAAGAACAGGGCAGTTCTGCCCTACTTAGATGTAACAAAATGGAACAGCATGTGGCTGAGACGACGCAAGCAAGAACTGCCTCAAGAGACCAATGCCTCTACAACTTGCACCAATGCCAGCCTCGGCCCCCCATTCCTGATGCACTGGGGTTCCCATGGCAGAGCCAGTGGAGGCTCCTGTGTGACAGTTTTCAACTTCTTCAAGCATTGTTGCCAGCTCCTGCCAGTTCCCCAATGCGCCTTTTTTCTAGCACGTGAACTGAGAATAACTTAATCTTACACGAGATACTCAACAAGGCCTGGCTGCACTTACATTTTACATGGCAAGGTTTTTTCTCCTTGAGATAAGGAAATCAGCATCAAGCATGAGTTCATAAATTCATCAAACCCAGCATGATGGAGCTGAGCTATCAGGTACCCAGGAGTATAAAAAATCCTTCTTTTGGCCAAGGAGGCAAGAATGCCAAGATCCAGCTCTGTCATTTGCAGAGGTCAGGGCACTGTAGCAGGAGGGGAAGACCCAGGATCACTGTATCTGCCCTTTGCTATATTTCTTCTTTGTATGCAATTACTATGTAACATAAAATATCTACCAAGGCAGGCTCTCTCCTGCATATGACCTTCTGGCCCAATAACTCATGCATTCTTGAAATTAATCCAGCTCCAGAGCAGGACAGACAGTAACGTAACCCCAAAAATAGCCTATAGTTTTGTGGTTAGGGAAGTTCTCTCTGAATTGGAGCATTAGATTTGATTTCAGAATTCAAGGGTATCTTTTTTCGAGAAGTCCCCCAATGTAGAATTGGGTGCTATGGTCTGAAAGACAGGGGAGAACTTAACAGCAGTTCTCATCTTTGCTGAGCGACTGCTCTGATGTTTCCTATGGTTTTCAAAGTCATGACCAGTTTCTCAGCTCAAGATGCAGTTTCTGACTGGGAATTCCTGTTCTGTAGGTCAGCCTACTTCAGAGCTGCAGGCTGGCAGAAAGAAAGAGGGATGTAACTGGAAGATCACTGTGATATTTTATGTTAGCTGCTCAGGAAATCAGTAGGTGTGAGACCCATTTGTTTGCTTTAGCATGCACACCTACAAAGCACTCAGCATTATCAGTATTCCTGGAAACATCCCAGTCTCTGATACAGGTATGACACAATCATCGCTTCACCAGGCCCTCCTGGAGGGAATTCAGAAAAATACTCACAGCCAATTTTTATTTTTTTTTTTTTAAGCCCAAAAACCTGCAAAACCTGTCTTGTCTACCTATTCAGCTTAGTCACAATATGGATTCATGAGGAAGAAAATTTAGTACTATAAATCTATCCTACACGTATCAAAAGTACCATAAGAGCTCATGACTGGGAAGATGATAAACAAGTTCAGAGATTCTTTACTTTTTGAAAATTTTGAATTTAGTTAATGACTGAAGAGTTTCCCCTGAAAAAGCAATTCTCTTTAACTACCAAAAGGCAAGCATTACAGACTAGATTAAATCAGGTCCATTTCCACAGTATGATACACAGATGGCCACATCTGACCACCTGCATCACTCTTTCCCAGGTTTCATCCTGCAAACTTCAGAGACACGAGAGCTCCCCTTAGGGATCATCTGAGTGTGGTTGAGTGTGGGAATCCCTCTTACCAAAAATTTTTCTAGTCGCAACCTATTTTCCTATTTGACCTACTCAGATAAAGAATCTGTATAAATCAGTCATATGTATATAAATGTAAGAACATGTTGTACATGGTTAGTTCTCACATTTAAGATGGGACACAAGAAGTGTTCCTTGAAGACAAGCCAGGCAATGGCTTTTCAAAGAACTAAAACTTGGCTTTAGCAACAGATGTGGGAAGCCAGGAAATATCAGATTCTCTACCAGGAAGCCAAAAATGCTATTTATTTAATTTATTAATGGTTAGGCATGATTCTAATGGTACAATGTTCACATAAAGACCACAATAAACACTAATCAGCCATCTTTGTGCAAGAGAGGTATTTGGTGCTAATTTTTCTCTTTCAAGTATCCTTTGGAAACTATTTCTTCCATGTCTCAACAGTGTCGGCAATAACTGAACACTGTACTGCATCTCTTTTTGCAGAGACATGGGCGTCTTATTAAATCGTTCCATCATTAATAGATTCTCATTACTAAATTGCCAAGACTGAGGCCAGCCACAACAACAAAGCGTGAAGGAGGCAGGGGAGACCAAACTTAAAAAAACACAGAAAACACAGTACTGAAGCTAGGATGTGTTATTCAGATATTCAGATACAAAATCTCTGCATTCTGGCAGTAGAGTTACCATGTACTAGGAGTACTAAGAATCAGTCTCCAAAACCAGTGCACGCAACACCAAAAGCAATAATTATTTAAAAAAGAAAAATTAATGCCATTACAGGCAGAAATTTTTCCATTCTTGCCCTCTAAGAACCTTCTATAGTGATTTGAAAGAAAGCTATTTTCTTGCATCACAACTAGCGGTAGGTGGTAGACGGAGAAAACATTTCTTTCAGACATAATAAATTCCTAGTTTGGCTGGCTTGGATGGAGATTCTTCCTCCTTTCCATCCTTCTCTCTCCTGCCCACCAAGGAGATCCATTCTTCTCTCTCCCTTTCACCAACACCTATACACCAGCGAGCCAAGAATACCCACAGGGAACGCTATAAAGCTTTAAAAGAACTGGGAAAGGTCTTCTTGCAGGCTAGAGACCTCAGGAACCACATTCTACAGTGAGGTTCTTGCTTTGTTTTTGACAGGGGGAGATGGAGCTGCGTTTCAATGATCCCAGCCTATGTTCTTCAGGAGAGGACAACATCTCCCCCCTAATGTCAGAATTTGTCCTTGTCAGGACAGTTCCTGAAGACACTAAATTTAAAATATTGAAAAATATATAAATCATCAACAAAACCAAAGTATGTAGAAAAATACACTGGTGGGAACAATCTATGCTAAGATAGAGCTAATTGAAAGGATGTTGCATCACATTAATTTAGCTGTGACTATAGATTTTCTAGTTCCAAGAGCTGTGCAATGTGCTCTGGAATGACCCTGCTTGAGCAAGAAGGTTGGACTAGATGACACACTGTGGTTCCTTCTAACCTTACCCACACTCTGTGATTAAATCCATGATAAATACCAGTGCTTCCCAAAACAGACACACACACACATATAATAGATGCAATTACTAAGGTAATCTCCCAACTAGAAGAAAATAGGGGAGAAAACTGCTACAAGGTTTGTTGGTTTGGATTTGGGGGAATTTAAGCGTAAATGTTAGCCAGGTAATACAGTGAAGCAAGACACTGTCAACTTCATATTACCTTGTATTTACCAGTAGCAAAGATTTGATTCCACAACTCTGTCAGCATTTTAACACAGGAAAAATAAGATAAAGAGAAGGAACAAAAGCTGAACGGAATGTAAAAGCACTGTTATCCTACAGTAGCTCAGGAATGCAGCAATGCCATTTTTAGGGGAACAGGAATACACAGAACTCTGATTGAATACTAGCAGGTAAACGGACAAAGGGGTTTTTTTTTGATATCATTATGATTAAAAGTCCTAAATTTCATTGCTATTTCAGCTTCAGGAACTCGTGGTTTTAGAGCCAACCACAGACAAATGTCTGCCTGGTGAGCAATGTGAATTGTCCTAAGCAGAGTGAGATGTCCTACTCAGAAGTGTCTGGGTAGTCATCAGTACTGGCAGCACATGCAACACTGGAGAAAAAAGGAGGAGTAGGAGGAGGGAAAAACCCACAAAATAAAACCAGATTTCTGTTAGCTGTCCATGAGGTTGATTTTCTTTCTCCCAACCTGGTTTTGAAGAATGCTACAGTCAGGGGGTGGAAGGAATAAATAAAACTCCTTGGATACAAGGAGAAGAGCGTTTTTGGAAAGGACCTATAACTCTGCTATGCATCTCAAAAATGTCTCTCAGCAAGAGGGAACTAAGTTGAAAAGATACTTGTTCTTCTTCCTAGTGTTGTTCAGCTTTTAAGCACGAGACAGAGAACCCCAAATAGGCAAGTCAGTTCCGTTTGCACACGAACATTTTGTCCAGCAAGCAAAAACAGCCTACATTTAACTTTATTCCGCTGTGCAGAAGTCAGCTGGTACACTCCCATTTGGCAGCATTTCATTTAGGAGAAAACAGCAGATTCTGCCCTTGGGAAACTAAAAACTAAATCTGAAGGGAAGCGGTCGCTTGAGCAAATGTCTTCATCTGTGACCATCCCTCAGCCTGTTGGAAAGGAGGACAGTCAACACAAGAATGGGGAAAGTTCAGCATTTAAATACAATAGCTCATTTCATTGCTTCCTCACTGGAGAATCAATACTACAAAAGACTATTTTGCAATGACTAGTCTCCATTATATTTTTGTTGTTTGCATTACAACAGAACATAGAAATCTCAATCCAAGCCCAGTGCCTGACTAAGCAACACAGCTTCAAATGTTTGTAGACTGATCAACATATGGCAGGACCAGAACTGAGCTCAGAGGGGAAGTGAATTACTGGAGGTCAGAAATTAACTGAGAATGAACCATTTCCAATATCTTTCAACTGCACAGCATGGCACCAGTGCTCTTCTTTTTGCTAAGCAATATGGATTTTTTATCCTTAGGCAAGCTTTCCTTTAAAAAATTATAGTTTTGTAAATGAAAATTGGTTTGTATGAAAGTTTCCAATATAGTTTCCCTGAGTTTTGATAGAACAGAGATAGAGTTAGGAGCTTTATGGCTTGTAGCTTCAAACAACACGCTGCTTCTAGAACACACAGCTCATATGGCCCACAATAAGAGAGAAGACCATTAATCTTCAATATATATTCATTACTGTACTTACACCTCTCCAAAAAGAGGGTATTTGGATGAGTTCTATTCTTGAACAAAACTGAGATTTCTGAAGTGCTCAAAAGAATTTCCGCTTGCTTCTCGTAATGGTCAGAAAAATGCCATTACTTCTAAAAATCAATAGGTGGCCTGTAATCTTGCATATAATAAACACTAGGTTAATCAGCAGAGAAGTAACATTTAAATTTTCCAGATTTTCTGGTAGATTCAGATGGTTGTATTCTTTCAGACTCTATTCAAGATGCTGTCCTCAGTTAACACATTATGACTGAAATGGTCGTGTTCCTGTTTGAAAAATCTAAAATGTTATTGATGGTCTAGTGTTCATATTATGAACTTCTGTAAGCCAATATCCTATTTATAGAGCTGAAAAACACAGATGGTTCAAATAAGAATTGCTCTTATCACAATATCCCGCAGGCTAGTCTTTCTATTAGGCAGTAGGAAAATTCCCATACACACAAAATTTCAGCTATGTATCCCCACTATTTTCCAATATGTCCCTTGTGAGAGCCATTCCAGCTGTATTTTCATAAATTGTCCTAAAAATTGTATATATTTATTCCTTTGAACATTTTTCATTTAGATTTACCTCTGCCTAAATTTGTCTGCCAAAGCATCAGTCCTCCTGACTAAAACTCACAGCAGTTCTGGGGACAGAGTACAGAAGATCTGTGCTAATGAGCAAATAACACAAGAATTGACCCCATTCAGCCTGTTAGCTGCAACCAGGTCTAAACCACGCAAAAATGTAACAAAGTGCCTTAGCAGAATCATTCACAGCAAAGCACTTTTTTCCCCTCAGTGAGGATAAATCTAGGAAATTCTCTCATCCTTTTTTCCTTTGATTAACAAGCAACACATATGACACTTCCTCACAATAAATTTTTTTCCTCTGCCAAATTTCAAACAGGCTGGACAGTAAGGCAGGTTTGAAACTCCTAGGGTACACAGGGAGGTATGAAAAATATTTCAGGGAAGGGGGCAAGGGGAAACAAGTCAATTATATCACAGTTTAGAATCACAAGAGGTGGAAGTAGTAAAGAGGATGTTTAGGGTTACTGTGATGGACTGGCACATTGTGCACACCCATAGAAAATCAGAGTTCATGAGCTCTAATGTTCACATGCAAGACAAGACACCTTGAAACAATGGTGGGTCAACACAAAGTCTTTAATACAGTCTCTTGCCCCGGGTGTAAGTTGGCCCAAAAGCTAAAAACTTATCTGCGCTGCACCATGTGTCAGTGGAAGCCAGGCAGTAACAAATCACTGCTGCACTCCATGCACGGTGTTAACCCTGGGTTGATCCTGTAATGTTTTTGTTCATAAACTTACTTGGAGAATTACAAGATGTTTTATTCTTTCTCTAAGAATGAGGTTTCTGCTTGGCTCACTTTTGCAGTTACTTTTTCTGGATTAACTAATGGCCCATCAGAATCCCTGTTTAACTACTTTTGTTTCAAATGTTTGACTCAGTTGTGGGCTTTGGTCTGAAAGGAAGCCTGTTCACTCAAGCTCTTGTATGAAAAAATTCATGTATGCAACTGAAATGCAATTCAAACCTGTGAGGGCTGAAAAGTGCAGTAAATGCATGCTCTGATGGATTTTTGTCTGTGTTTCTGCATGCCTATAAACAAAGATGAGATTTGGAGTTCAAAACCTTCAGAGTTAAATGGCTTCCTGGATACTCTTGTACATGCATCAGTTGATGCCTTGGTGCAAGTTCTTCAGTTTGGAATTAATTTGACTCTTGTTTTCAAGTTGTTTTGTAAGATTAAAAAAAGGAATTTTCATTTATTTCACTACATGTCTATTGATACTTCCAAATTGACAGTAATGTTTATGACTGTCATAGCTAACAATGAACCAAAATAAATCATAGCAGCTCCACAGAAGTACAGAACTTATGAGTGTCATAAAGTCAGGAATACAAGTAAAATTTTAATTAGATATACACTATGAACATAAAATGCTAAATACCTATACATTTTAATATCACTTTCTGGGTATATTAGAAAATGTATACCACACAGAATGAATGGGCAAATAACCATTTATGCATTGTTATTGACAGTGTGTATCACTTAACTAAAAGTAACTAAAAGATGAATTTTCAGTGAAATGTTTCAAGATGACTTGTAGCACAGGAAATTTCACATAAAAATACTAGAAATTTACTCTATCCCTACCACTTCACACTGATAGTAACACCTGACTGTCCCACATCTATGTTCTTGTGGCTTTGATTCATGTTCAGATCAGTGAACCTCCCTCCATCATTACCCAAAGAATGTAAATATTTGCCCTGTCTGTATTCTGCCCTGTCTTGGCCCATTATTGAATATAAAGGATGTAATTCAATCATAAAAGATCTGTTGCCACGTGTAAATTGGTATTTTATATTTTATGACTTAGGCTTTGCAGAGCAGCCATCTTCCTACTCACCTCCCTTTCTCCTTGCTCATGACTGAATTATAGTTCTGCCTCTAATTGAAGCCTACTATTATTCTATTTCTCTTCTGCTGAGAGGAAGACCAGAGCTACCGTTCTGAATACACAGCAAGCCACATGAGTTTGAATGAGGCACTTTAATGACAGGTCCTCCTACACAGCACATTTGCAGTCTTTCGGCTAATTAATTTGATTTCCTTTGTCTAGACTAACACAACACAGCAAGTTATGCTCATTTAAAGGAAGATCGTTAGCCTTTCAGTTCTCTCAAAATGAGGAAGAAAGAAGAGTCAATAGACAGGAATCTGGGGGAGACTGACTGACTTTGTCCTTGACTACACGACTGCTTATGTTTTCACTTGATCAAGACTTTGTCTCCAGGAGAACTCGAGACAGCACTATCATCAGAGGAGAGACTATAATCAAAATCAGATATCACTGGTATGTGCATGGCAAGGCAGTGGCAGTTACACAGAAGGGTTCTGTCTATGATGCACTGCAGTCAGCAGCTTTCTTCCTGGCAATCACTTGGCATTTGCTGTTCACAGCTCCTGACATCCTCAGAGGGCTGAACAAACACGTAATTAAAAACACACACAAGCTGTTTTCTTCAGACTCCCTTCATAGAATGAAAGGAGATTCAGTAGTGTGCCGCTGGACTAGTAAACCAGAGGCAAAGCTAGTAACAGAGTTAAAGAAGTAACTCCTCACTATTTGGAAGGTGAGACCTTCATTTGACAGTTTTGACAATGGTTGAAACTATGGAGCTGGATGAAGTCTCAGAACTGGGCTGTCAGTCAAATACAGAACCTGGGAAATGGAGTGATGCTTGATGAACAGATGAACAGACTTGAATTTGAAAGTTCAGCCTTTTGAGTCATGTGGGAAGATCCAATTTTAATACCCAGCAAGAAAAGTTACGAGGATTCAGACATCATATAGGTGCCCTGTGGAGTGGAATGAGTTCACACATTTCTTAACAACATCAGGGAAGAACTTCCCCTATGACAAAAGAAGAATGAAGGAAGCCCACAGGGGCAATCACCAACCCTTTCTGCTCACATATACACAGAAAAGTGCCAAAACTCCCCTTCCGTAGGTAGTTCAGGGCCACTTCTATCTTTGTCACTTCAGTTGCATTTATAATTTTGCAGCATCAGAGGAGAAGGATTCCAAATTTTCTACTTCCTGGCTTAGGGGTTATTTTTTTGGCTCATAGTAACTGGGTACCCTCTTTACTCAAACACAAGCAGAAGATAAACTGCACCTGGAGGCTCTTTATTAGCTTATTCTGACCTTGGGGTTTTACAGTGTTTGGCCATAAGCCATTAAAACTGTGTCACCACAGCTCAGGTTTGAGTATTTTTCCATTACTGACGATTTCAAGCTCAGCAGAAGTAGACAATAAGTAAAAGGAAATCCAAAGATTCTTCTCTTTGGCTCTTTCAGAAAGCTAATCTCAAAAGGTCAGGGAAGTATCTTGGAAAGAGTTAGCCAACTAGCTATAAGTTTCAGTGTGAAATCACAAGCTCCATTTCTCTTCCACATCTGTTCAAGGCCTCTTCCCCAGCTCTAACTTAGGCGGCTCCTTCTTGAATCTAGAGGAGAGAGATGACACTTTTGGTAATCTTGGGTGACCTCATGCTTCTACACAGAAGAATACACCAAAACTCCATTTCATGTCAGTGCTTGACTGGAGTAATGAATTTTGCAAGTGAAGTGGCCAAGAGCTTCCCTTTTGACATGACTACAATGTGAGATACTAGCTAACATCTCCATATGTGACCACTAAATGCAAGACTGATCGTGAAGAGGGGGAACAAGTGATCAAAAAGATTGTTCATTCAGGGTTTGGTTTGGTTTCTTTTATCTTATTACAAAGTAGTCAGAGAACATATACATTACAGTTTACACCATTTTGCTAATCCTAACCACTTAGTGCTGTTTCAAGAAATTATATATATCATACTGAAGCAGCAAGGGAGATTGATCAGCTGAAGGTTTCGGCAAAGTGCTTGTAATGGCTCAGCAACCAAATGCCATCTCTGCTGCTTGCTGAGTCCCATTGTAATTGATTATAGTCATGTAGTTGACTGAATTTCTCCTTATTTTCCCTTTAAAGAAGTGAGCAAAAATTGGTTTTAAGATACTTTCAATGTAAAATTATTAAACACTAAAAAGCCAAGAAGCCATTTCACATAGTTAATATGAAATATGTTTTTGTCTCAGTAATGGGAAAGCTCTAAAAATGCATAAATCAAACTAGGACTTTCAGGTATTTCCAGTCTAAAAATGTCCATATCTCTTTCTGTGAAAAAATAACTTTGAAAAAAAATTTTTGGTCAACACTTCTGAAAACTTTAATTCCCACTGTGTGAAGAGACAACAAAAAGTTTAAACTCTGAACCCTTGGGGCCCAGTTGCCACAAGTCATGTAGCATGATGGTCCTCATTGGGTCAATGATAACCACATCCCCCTGGGATTTTTTATGCTTGTATTTTGAAAGGAGGCTCAGTAAAGAATTTGGCTTAGGAAAACAAGACTGTGCTTCCTCTCTTCCCTTACTTAGTTTCAGAACAACAGCTT
The DNA here is from genome assembly GCF_003945725.1 of Corapipo altera. Lineage (NCBI taxonomy): Eukaryota > Metazoa > Chordata > Aves > Passeriformes > Pipridae > Corapipo > Corapipo altera. The sequence continues at coordinate 4,323,584 of NW_020884923.1, forward strand.
TTGCTTTGAGTGATTATTTCAGCTTCTGTAATTCTTCTCCAGCATAAAATTATAGAGAAGCTTCATATGTATCAGAGCAATAATTTGGGCAGCAAATATGGCTGGTGTCAGAGCAACAAAAGGAAAGGGAATAGCAATGAGGAAAAACACTATCAAAAATGTACCAAGCAAAGGCAAAGCTAAAAACAGCTCACCTGTCTGAAAATCTGCTAACTTGGCAAAACCCCTTTTTCTCAGAGGATCCTAAAAAGCTCTTAATTAGGGCAAAGACTGAAGAATATTAATTGACACTTGGCAAAACTGTGCTCATTAAAAACAGGGGGACATTTTTGGAGCTTTTTTCTTTCTTTCCCACCCTCAAAATCAAACAATTTGTTTTATAATATGAATGACTCCAAAAGCTACATCAAAGCAAGTGCACATTTCCACATCTACATATTTGTTATAATGTTGAAGGGGAAGACTCCTAAGCTTACCTAAAAAGAAAAAAAAAAAAAAGAGTGAAGAGTGTTAGTTAAATTATTAAACTGTATAGGTTTATAGTTTAAGCAGAATATGCAATGCCACTGCAGACTGGAATGGGAAAGGAAGCAAGAGAGGCACTTTTAAACTAATAGAAACAGGCCTAAGAATGCAAGGTACCGAGTGGATTTACAGCATAACTGTAGAAAAGACATAAAGACCTCATCAAGATAGTATAGTTTTAATGAGGTCCTCTCTATGACTGTTCTCCAACCCCCTCAAAATCAAAATATTATTTGTTTAAAGCTGCTTTCCAAATCCATGGCAAAGTATCTAAGAGAAACCAGAAATGAGATTTTAGAGACACTAGAAATAGGTGACGGGCACATACATATCACTTGAATCAATCTGAGCAATACATAAAACACCTGTTCCCAAACCTACAAAGCCTCCAGTTTTATTTTGGACTGTGACATTGATTATGTGTCCATATACCAGTGTTTCTGCAGGGTGCCGAGGCGTACAACAGGGTGGGTGGTGATACTGTCTTCTGCCACTCACATAGAAGACAGATAAAGCTTGAGAGCCTCTCAGCAGCTCCCTGTCATCCCTGCTTTATCATGTGTGTTTCACATACAACCCACCAACATCACTGAGTGGAAGATGAACAGAATGAACTCCTTCCAGTCATCCAAAAATGTAGCCAACGAGGTATGCTACTTACCATTCTTGTAACCAGCCTTGCAACATGAACGCCTTTATGAACATAAGCTCATGGTTTCAGTACCCACAGGAACTGGAGATAATTTGACTCACATTAAAAAAAAAAAATAAATAAAAACAACAAACCAACAAAACACCACCAAAAAAACATAAAAAACCCAAACCCAACCAAAAAACCACAACCCTCTAAAAAAGTTAGTGGGAATGCAGAAAGCACAGAGAGGCACTACCCATACTTTACAGCTGAAGCTGGGTTATTAGGTAGGGAATAAACACAAAAATCCTGGGTCTGAAGGGAACTACAATACCATATCCACCATATTTTGATGTGATTAGGCTTTGTGGTACAGAGGGTGAGGTCCTAATTTAAACTCCCTGAATTTTATCATCCTCCCTGACACATTTAGAAGGTCATTATAGGTTATATAGGTTTTTGAGTCCAAATTAAAATAATCACAGACCAAAAGAATTGAAACCTATGCCTCTTTCCCTCAATTTTATGTTCTCATTAGAATACTTCAGGATGTGAGTTCAAATTTATATTCCTGTTATATACAGTCCTCACAGAATAGTACAATTCCACTTCAGGTAAAGTAATGGCACAAAGAAAACCCTGAATCTGACCTTGGGAAATAATCAAAACAGCAATTAATGTCAGCTGGATATATTTCTAGCTGCAACCCATGCCCCTCTGAGATAAAGCTTAAATCATCTCACACTGTCACTCAGTCCGGGGCACAGTTTGGGTCCTTCAGACTGTGAGCCACAGTCCCTGTCCTCCTGGAATCACCTTCGCCCCAGAAAGGACACAGGCATATGTGCAGCCACACAGTCAGCCACACATGTTTGCAGATCCAGTCAAGAAGGAGTTTTTTTGTTTTCCCTGCAGGATCAGTGATGCCGCTGGGCCCCCCTTGTGCCAGTGCTGGGCTGCTCTGCCTTGCCAGTGCCAACCTATGGGCAGGCAGCCTCCAAACAGTGGCCACGTCACACCCTGATACTCCTTCCAGACTGGGGCCTGGGAATGCTGTCACCCAATTTACTGTTTCAGGGTGGAGGAGGCTAATGTAACTGGGAGGGTGTGGCTGATAAAGGTGGCGTTGACAGACAGAACTGCATGCTTTGGCTTCCTACAAGAAATACATGGTCCTTATATCTAAGTGGTTTGATGTTAGTAGTACAGCCTGTACCAAAGCAGTGAGAAGAAAGAATAACAAAAACAACAACAACAACAACAACAACAACAACAATAATAATAATAATAATAATATACAATGTGATAAGTAGCACCATTTCAGATGCCCAAGAGCATCCGAAAGATGTTTGTTTAGGCTGACACATCAGAGACAAACTCTATCGTAGATGCATATTCCTCCACAGTGGCTGCTGGAAACCAGCTGAGAAATGTGGTGTATTTCAACCGGCACATGTGCCAAGGCAACCAGCTCTCCATCAGAACCTGATTCTGCTCTAAAGACTCAAGGACTTGATTTTGGCAAGTGTCTGAAACATTACAGTTCTTACTTATGACTAGACTTCCAAAAGAGGTATGCACTGTTTCTCTCAAGTCCTCAATGAATATAGGGTACTTAAAAAGAGGATCTTTTATCTTATCTTGAAAATGTGCTCTACAACTGTGGTGCTAAACTAAATATTAAACAAGGAAAAATGAGCATGAAAATGTTCTTTAATTTCTCCATCCTACTGCCTGACTTTTGAGCATCCTGCCTTTTAAATGTAAAGGTCTCTTCCGCCAAGAAGGTTTTAAGTGATTAAACACAACTACTGGGTACACTGCATAGAAATTATCTACATGATGCATGAAACGCTGATGCTTTCTGCTTCACTCTTTCTCCATTAGCCATATGAACTCTCACATCCTCCTTGTCCTAACACCTACCCTTGCTCGATTCTGCACAACTGATTCAGGATCTAGCCTGAAGATTGTGGCAAGGTGGCTCGCTCTTTGTGTGAAGATGCTATGTACCCCTGCAATAAGTGCAATTCAAAATAAAGCAAAACTGAATTTCAGGACAAACAAATAAACAAGTAACCTTGTTTGGCAAAAGAAGTCGGAGGAAATACTTTTCCAGTCTCTTTCCAGGTAACAGAAATGCCACAACACTCATGAGACAGAACCAATCTGCTGATTCATAGCTTGAAAAAAAAGATCTGTCAGAAGTTAAGAAGTTATAATGCATTTTGAATGCAAATATTTGTCTAACCTCCCTTTCAAAACAGAGCATCAGAACCATAACAAAAGTTGGTCACCTATTTTGGCTATTGGACTCACATGGATTTTTGCCCTCCTTAGGTAAAAGCATAAGTTGTACATTCACATGATGTGGTAAGAAATGGAGTGATGTTGCTAAAACATGAACGAGAAAAACATAAGTTTTCAGGAGCATTCATTCAGCAGAAGGCTGAAACCTCATCTGACCAGGTGAACAGCACCTGTTCACTTGGTCAGATACTGTTTTTCAGATGAAGGCTTCAATGCCAAGGAGCACCAGCCTGTATCTCTGCCACTCAGTCAAAGGGTACAAACACCACAGTGACTAGCCATGAAAAGGGAACAGGCCTTATGCACAGAACCTGTGCATTAAGTTTCTCCCTTGTTACTGAAAAAAGGCATCTTCATTCTCCAAAAGTCTGGATGATTTTGAGAACCACGTGGGCTAAGGTCTTCCACTTAACTACAGTTGCATGTATGCAAGAATAAATGTAATATAATTAATAGTCAACAGACAGGACTAAGCTCTCATACAGGTATGGGCTCACATCATTTTAGTAATTAGGACTCTGATTGAAGAGAGCATCTTTAACCTAACACTGTAGAAGTTAAGCAAATACTTAATTGGCTTCCTGTATTCAGGTCTGAAAGTCTGAAGTTACCAGACCTTAGAAGAAAAGTATGATAATGTACCCTGCACACCAGCAAGTCAAAAGCACTAAGGAAAACACACTACCCAACTGTAATTAAAATTAAGAGATGGAAATTGGACGGCAGTCAGATAAGTTTGCAGTTTGGATCAGATGGTATTTAAACCGGGAAAGGAGTCTGACATCTTATATGTACAGCTCTTATTTTTAATCAATTTCCTCTACTGATGTTTATTCTTCCTAAAGGAAGCTGTAGGCTCTGTACTTCACTGACAGCTTTTTGTTAAATCAGCTTCCATACACTGTCCCCCTCCCCCAGTTTTATATAGTTTCTTGTGCATTGATGTCTCACAATGGTCATCACAGTAACACGTCCAACATGTCCCACAGTAGGACAAGAGACTCCTCTACACCTGAAAATTAAAAAAAAAAACCATATCCAAAAGCAGAAGTTAATCCAACTTATAGTTAAATCTCAAAAAAACCCCGATCAGTTCTACGGCCACCACACTCACTGATGGTATGCTGAGGACATTAAGAACAAATCAAGAGTCTATTTTTGGCCCTGAAAACATGGGTGCACAAATATAGAATGGAAAGGAGTAGCTTATGTACTAGTTCTGGGTACCCACACTGCAGGAAAGCCATGAAGCCCCTCTCAAGGGGAGGTGAAGAAGAAAAACAAGAACATTTATATACACAGAAACTATAACTCAATGTGGCAATACTGGAGTAATCAGGGATCTTCAATAAAGCAAAGTCCAGAGGAGTAACATTAATAGCTGTAAAATGCATAAAAGGCCATAGCAAAGAGTAAAACAATATGTTTTTGCTCTTCGTGGATTCAAATGCAACAATGTTAGTAAATAAGATTTCAGACAATATTCCTATTAGCAAGCACCATGATACAGATAGTAAGGCAGTAGTATTGATTTGCCTAAGTTTGTAAACTCATCATCAGAATTATTGAGGAGAAAGTGACGGAAAAGGAAAAGAAAAATCACTTCTACCATGGATTAGGTTAGATGAAATGATCCTAAGAAGCCGGAGGAGAGCCAGATGCCTTCTCAAAGTCCCTTTAATTCCCTTTTAAGTAAACAGACATACATATATTATATAGCACAACTATTATCCTCCAAAGAACCATCTTTTTAATAGGATTTCTTTTTTGCCTAGTTTTCTATCATCTCTCTTTCAGCTTCCTAGGCTTTTAGGTTTTGTTCTAGCTATCACAGAAATAAATCACTATTCTTTTGCTATGGGGTCACTAAACCACTACTCAAAGCCAACCTTATGTTTAACACACTGCAATATGTTAAATGCGAACCTACCAGGTTTATAACACAGATACTATCAGATGGTTCCAGAATTAAAGACTCAGTTTGACTTTTTTTGCTGTAGGTAGAATACATAACTTTTGTGTAACATTCCACTGTTGGCAAAAGAAGTCAAGATTTTGCAGAATGTCTTGGCTTTTACAAAATTTTAGTTAGTTAGAGGAAACATTCCCTTGCGTATTTTTTGAAGAAGATGAATGCAATTTAGAATTCATTAGAAAATGTTAGATTTCCTAAAACATATTGAAATACCCATAAAACACACAGAGGCCATTTTCCACATAAGGCTAATTTGGGGCAGTTTTAAACCATCTTTGAGGACTGACTTCAAGGTAGAGGAGTCAAAACTGCTTAATTAGACAGGATGGGTAGATGATAAGATGGAAATATTGTGCCATATCACATTTCTTCCTCACAGTCCCTTCGGAAACAGACTGACAGACGTACTGAACTAGAAGGTTGGCAGCAGCACCGCTGCTGCGACACCAGCTGATGGAGCAGCCAAATTCCACATTCTGAAACTGAATGGGGCACGTGAGTGGCTTCTCATCCAGACATATCAGAAAGACAGAACAGACCCACAAACAACCAGGTCCTTGAAGATCTGAGGCCAAGTGGAGAGGTTTGCACAGAACAAAACATCTGTAATGTCCTCATGACAGCAAACGCCCAAATTCCTCTCTATTTGTAATACCTGTAATTAACAGGTGTGGAATACTTTGTCAACAGCTGTTATCATAAAGCTATGGTATTTGTCCCACAAGCATAGCAATACCCTGTGAAGCTGTACCCACTGTCCAACGCTCCCTTTCCCACAGAGCACAACAAATAAATTAATGAGATTGCCCTCAAACAGAAATTGAACACACATTGGAATAGAATTCAAGTTTCCCATCTGCCTTCTTTATCCTACCAAAATTGAAAAAACAGTTTTGAAACTTGATTTACTTATTGTAGTTAATACTCTAAAATTAGCCTAGAGAATAAAGGCATCTCCTCAACATTTTCCCTATGAGAAACTGCTCCCTTACCTGGACATAGTCTAATATTTCTGATTACTTTAAAGAGGTGGGGTAATGTTGCAGTGTGTGGCTTACTAAAAGCCAGGAAAGAGTCATTCACCGAAGAGCAACCTGCAGTGCCGATATTATTTATCTATTTGATATTATGTACTGTTCTTATTTATTTACTGTTATTTAGTAACCATTTTACTGCTATTTCTGAGAGAAGCCAGTTGCTGTGGTATGTTTTTTAAACCAATGCTGTATTTATACTCTCTTGTAAACCAACGTAAAGCAATGACCAAGTGGGTATACGTACGTCCATATTCTAAGAAAAAGTACACTGCTCATTGCCAAGGAATTACCGTAGAACTGAACCAAAAGGGAAGTTTAATACAAGACAGAATCCTTAAACATATCAGTATGGCAGAGGATGAGAAGCATCTGCAAGGCTTTATGCACTAGTCAGTGCTGCAATGCTTTCTACTAAAAAAAGTTCCACACACCTGTTTACTGTGTTCTCTAAGCTAAGGAAAAAAAAATGGCAGGTGGGCAGATTCTCTGCAAATATGTATTTAAAAGTATTTCAGAGGCTTAATCTGACAAATACTGACTTCATTAAAGTGAAAAGAAAAAATAATATTTTAAATCAGTAGATATAATAATTTTACTCTGTGGGACTATCAATACAAAAATCCTTGAGGTTTAAAATATACAGTCATTCAAATCAGGTAAGGATCTGTCCTCAGGTTGACTCACTGATATTTGACACAGTTCAAGTGGACAAAAAAAGTACTGCTATTAAAAATACTTGATAAATTTAAAGGAAACAGCAAATGCTTACAGATAAATTATTGTGACAGATGACAGATGAAAAAAAGAAAAATAAACAAATCACACCAAAGAAATGTTTCAGAAAGTAATTTAAAATAATCAATTAACAACATTTATGTACACAGAATGTCTCGTAATTCCAATACAAATTATTTTTCATTTGTACTTAGTATCATGCTACTTCTGTAGTTATTTTTTATATCTGAAATTGTATTAAACTTTTAATTAATTAAAATTCATCTGACTATAAAGAGGAAAAAAAAGGACAAGGGAAGAGAAAACTCCACAAATTAATGTTTTCTGGCTAATGTGACACACCAAATAAATCCAGCCTAGTTAGTTCTAATCTAGGCTACAGCAGCCCTTGGCTTTACAAGAGCACCAGTATCTGAAAAGGTTCCATAAAACATAGCTAAAAAGGTATCCCCCAAAAGCCTGTAAGGCTGAACAAGTTCCCTCTTTTTAAAGACATCCAGCCCAGCAAAATTCTTTGGTAACTCAAGCCTTTCCGCTTTCTAACTTTTCTAGCAGAGCTACTCCACAAGCTCACATGGGACATCTGAGAATGGTTCAGTGTCCCATTATATGCCTTTCTAAGCAGTTTGAGCCTACAGTAATTTAGCATCAACACACCACAGGTAATTATCTTTTAACGTTCTCTTTTCCATGACCTTAGATATTGGGATCCAGTAAGAATTTAATGGAATACCCTTTTGGGTAAAATATTGAAGTAAGTGAAGAAGGAGAAAAAGCTGTAATACAACTTTTTGAGGGGAGAAAATGTAAAGAAATGAGGAGTTCTTTATGGCATGACTGCCATGCAATTCTAAAGCAACAAATATGTAAATGTAATTGGAATCACCCCATACTCCATTGATTTACACTCCTGACTTGAATCAAATTAAGATCTGATTAGGGTTTACTTCAGCGATACCAGACCATCTTGAAGATGCCAGAGATACCAGATCATCTGAAACCATGAGTTTGAGTAATGGTGACACATAACTGTTTTTTCTGAAGCTAATGGTAATTTTCCCACAATGTGTGCATTACTTGCTTGCTTCATAACACAAATGTCTTGTTTGGTAGTTTCCTGGCTGGAAGGACCTGGTTACTGCCAGTTGGCAGTACCAGGCAAATCATTTCAGCAAAGAAGGGCTGATCCTAATCTCTCCTCATGCAAGGCTAATACAGTATCAGTGAAGAATTCGGTATCTGTGTTCCTTTGTGTGCACAACTCCCAAATGAACTTTGGACTTGTAAAATTGGTTGTTATAAAGGACTTCTTCACCTTGAAGTAAAATCATGTTCAGTGATACTCAAAAGCATCTGCAAAATCCCAACAGTATCCCTGAAAGGCTCACCAACTCTGAACTGTGACATTCTGGCACCAGGGGCTGTTCCCTATATAAAGGCTTGACAGTAGAGGGAAGGGGGTAAAATGTGTCTAGCTGTACTTTGGATCTAATTACATCTTCTTATAGCTCCGAGGACCTTATCAGCTTTAGTTCCAGAGTGTAATTTAACCTATGCATTCAACCCTCATAGTGATCCTCTCCAGCCTGCAGTTAGACCTTTCTCCTTAGAGAGTGAAAATCTCAGTAGATACATCCAAAAGTGGAGCATTAAGCAGCATCTTGCAGCATTTCTTAAATTGTCTTCCCCCTTTTTCTTTCCAAACGCTTCTGCAGAAGCCTCCACTCATAAGATGCAGGGTTTTGTAAACACTCATTTCTTCAAAATTATCTGAAATTCAATTATTTCCCACACTGGCACACTGACTTATGTACACTTTAAGCCTAATCCCCAAAATCCTCCCTACTGGTAGTACAAAGAGTGCAGCTGTCTGCCTCACCTATGGAATTCATGATACCAGATATCTAATTTTTATGTTTTTCAACAGTCCTTATTACTCCTGAGAGTGCTGCCCGTACTGAATTATCTAGGTTGCTCAGTTTTACATTCAAAAACAGGTACTTTGGAAAACCAGGACTTGCACTTCCATTAGACTTTGCAGCTTAGTCTACAGAGCATGTCATTTTGATTGGAAGCCACCTAGGCAGGTGACCACAAAGCAGTTTACCTTAGCTATTAGTCACCTGCTTCTCTGCAAGCCTTATTAAATCCAGACTGTCAGGCTAATTTATCTTCACAGCTCCACATACTGAGCAAGGATCACACAAAATTTTTAGCCTTAGTAATGTTGAACAAAGTCTAAGCACTGTAAGAAAAAGGTTTAACACTACTTGCCCAAAAAGAAACAAAAAGTTTAGGGCTCCATGTTCACAAACTAGCACTCTAGGCATTGTTATTTGTAGAATTCCTTTGACCTTCATAACAGGCCAGTCTTCTGCATAGTGAAAATAGGCGGAAGGAAAGAAGGCAAAGGCTACTTTTACCCTCCACATATCTAAGCAGTGCCAGAGGGGCCAGATACATTTAGATTCTTCTTAAGGTACTCAGAGATTGTGCTGAAATTTCCAGAATAAAAGCAAAATGCTCCTTTCATTAATTTATGCATGAATCAAGGTTTTATTGCAAGTCATATATATATATGCAAGGTTGGGCTAACAGGCATATTTTAAGTAAAGGTTAATCTGATATGAGAAGGTGACCGAGACAGAGGGGCAATGTCGCTGTGGTTCTTGATTCCTGACTTTTTTTTTTTTTGTGTATGTGGTAAAATAATGCAATCCTATGAGCAAAAACAGTGTAAGAAAAAAATGGTTAAATATGTTGCGTTCCTCTTCCCACACACCTACTGTGTCCTGCAGAGCTGCCCAATGAACAGGAGCAAGCAAAATCTACGAATGTACAACCCTTCTCTTTGCAGACACTGGTGATTGCTGTTTTCAGCACAGATTCAAAACCATGCCAACATTCGTCTTTCTCCCTTTTCTCCTGCACATTCCTTTTGCAGGCCTCTTAACTACAACTCTGCATCAGAGCAATAGTTTTATGCCACAAGATGATCTGGAGAGAGACTGCTGCCTCAACATAGCATGGAGATGACTCAATAGTGACAAAGTAAATCATCCTTCAAAGGTAAGTCAAAAGTGAATAAGTAATTTTATCTGTCAAGAGTTAACATGCAATGAATACTTGTAAAGGTTACACAACATAAAATCAACTAGTGGTTAGACATGAGTTCACTCACATATGCTAACCAAGAAAGACTATGAAGGAATAAATCCCACTTGACTTCTTAATGAAAAGCCTTAACAACAGCAAGTTAAAAAACAGATTATATCTTAAGAGATTGTTGGCTTACAGCCAGATATCTTACAGTAAAGATGCATCAGGTAAGTATTTCTTAGGAATTGTGTTGAATTTCTACGAAAAAATACTTTAAAAAACAGTGAATGAGTGAGCAGAATAGTGTGCAATGAATAAAAGAAAATCCTCAAGCTGGTTAAAAATGCCCCAAACACTTGTTGAACCCACACACACTGTGAAGCCACAAACAGTCGGGAATTTAACTTCAGTCCACTGAAAAGCTTAACTAATTTTTGATTTCTGTCACTATTTGCATTTTTCTTTTTTTCAGTTACATTATCTGTTTGGATTTTTTTCTTGAATGTACTTTTCAAGTTCTCTTACAAATTTCTAGCATGGCATGGTATCTTTCCTGTAAACTTTGTGAATACATAGCTTATGGTGTTTAAAACATTCTATTTAATGAAAAGAAATTAAGAATCCTGCTAAAATGTGCAAGTAGCAGTTGTATATTCTGAAATCCAGGTTCTAAGTATACATCCCTTAAATTTTCCTAACTCATTGAATAAATAGATCCTTTGAGGTTTACCAGATAAATTTTAGATTACTCAGGCTATCCGAAGGATGCTGCTCCGTGCAACTGGAGCTGAAAGTGCATTTATCTTGCTATAAATAAGGTGACTCTTAAAGAATGAAGTTCAGAAGTGTTAATGTCAACTCTTTAGTGGATGTATCTTTGATAGGGTAACTCCATATCTCAAAGTACCTAAGCTAGTCTAACTTAAATTTGAAATTAATTCTGACCTTTATAATATGTGCAAGTCAGGAAAAGCTGATGGAATAATTTCAGAATTATGTTTTATCATAAAACTAAGTAGGTAAAAAGCTATTTGAAAGTTACCATTTAAATATGGTGTTGACTCAGAATTACCCTCAAAATCATACAGAGTAAAAGGTATAACTGAAATGTTCCAGAACAATCTATGTATGGAATTATTCAGTTAATCAGAAGAAAATCCTCTCTTCCCTACTTTACAGTACTTAGGTTTAGATATGGTGCTTCAAAAGAGAAAAGTGCAAGGGCAATTAGCAGTTGTTGTCTCATTCTTTTACTACAGTAAAATCGTATTTTACAGGTATGGATGGCCTTGTGTAAATCATAAACAAAAGCTTTGGATGTTCCAGGTTACAAATCTTAAATAATGAAGATAGAAGAGCAATGCACACTTGGCTGAAATTCCCACTATATAGAAGGCATGGGGGGTTTTAAGTGTAACAGTAGATTTGCATTGTCTTCAAGTAATACACTGTTCTACTTCTCTGCGCAGGAGTTAATCTAATCCAGTGTGTGCAAATCCACATTAGAATTCACATCCTTATAGGTTTTATGGAAAAGCAAAACAACTAATTTTTTTTTTTTTTGCATCTACACATAAGGCCATAGCTACCTCTTTTAGATATTATTCATACTTGCTTATGTGAGAAGCACCTTAGCTTTTTAAAATGTTTTTTAAAAAGTGTTCAATGACAGTAACAGTTTTTACAACTCATAAAGTGACCCATAAGGTTCTGTTCAAACAATAACAGCATTATACAGTCACTGAATGGATGAGGTTGGAAGGTTGGAAGGGACGTGCCAGTCCAATCCCCTTGCCACGGCAGGGACACATTACATTACACCAGGTTTCTCAAAACACCATCCAACCCGACCTTGAACATTTGCAGTGATGGGATATACAAAGCTTCTCTGAGCAACTTATTCCAGGGTCTCACCACCCTCGTTAGCCCATGTCATTGTTCAGAAAATTTGGGAATGCTGGTCTTTGGGTTGTCTCTTAAATAGCAATATTCTCCAAAGATTTTCCACACTTAGCTACTATGCATGTGTATCTAGATGACTAAGGCCACCCAGTTCTAACAGGATTTTCAAGACACTAAGGAGTCTGCACCCATGAGCCTTTTCAGCTAGAGGACATAAAGTGTTTTGAACACTTAGTCAACATTTACAGCACCATTTCTGAGCCAGTTTCCCATATGTGTTGAGTGTATGCCATTTTAGACATGCCAGAGGCCACAAAGAAAGGCTGAAACAGAATTAAGACACAGCCTAGTGGCCAGAAGCAGAGCCAAGGGCAAGATGATCCTTTCAGTATAAGTTTAGACCTATGCCTAGCTAATGATACCACATGGGCATAACTACAGGCAGCATAACAAAGCAGGGATACCTTCTGGACCATTAACACTTTGTCCTGCTTTTTGCAGGGATAGAGATAATTTTCTTCACAGTAGCTGTGAAGAAACACGGAGATGTTTTAGTTATTGCCAAGCAGCACTTGGACAGCATCAAGGCCTTTTCTGCCTGCTTCTCGTCCTACCCCACTAGAGAGAAAGCTGGGGGTGTACAAGTTGGGAGGGGACACAGGCATGACATCTGACCCCAACTGACACAAGGGATATTCCAGACCATATGGTGTCATGCTTAGCATATAAAGCTGGTAGGAGAAACGTTCAGAGTGATGGCGTTTCTCCTCCCAAGTCACCGTTCCCTGTGACGGAGTCCAGCTTTCCTGGGGATGGCTGAACACCTGCCTGCCCATGGGAAATGGTGAATGAATTCCTTGTTTTGCTTTGATTGCACATGCAGCTTTTGCTTTCCCTGTTAAACTGTCTTCATCTCAACCCACAAGTTTTCTCACTTTTATTCTTCTGATTTTCTCCCCAGTCCCACCAGGGAGAGGAATGAGCAAGGGGCTGTGGGAAGCTTAGCTTCCAGGTAAGGTTAAACCATGACACACATTTAAGAGACTATTAGATTCTGCCACCTCAAAGAAATTGATCATGCATTGAAATCGAAAGGCCATCACAGAAGCTTTAGTAAAGGTTTACAATCAGTATGAATACAGTACTTATTTAAAAGCAAAACTGAAGCATGATTCTCACCTAAAATAATATACCAGCACTGCTGTGTGACTAACTGCCATATACGTTATCATGCATCCAGAAGTTCAGTCAATAGTGTATCTGTTGCCCAAATTAAGACATCAGTCTCAATCATGGTAAGCCAATTTTCAAATGTTTTTAAAGAAAAAATAAATATATTGGGGAAAAAATCTAATTTGGAGCACTTCATAACCAAAGAATCTTCAATTACAGTTCATTTTTATTGAGAAAATAATCTTCTCTTTAATTAATGTGTCTAACCATTTGTATTCTAATGTGACAATAAAAAGCAACTAATTTTGGGTTGTTTCGCAAACAGTAACAATAAATGTAAACCTATGATAAATACAATGACCAGTACGCTTCAATATTCTTAACAAATATATCTAAATTTTGGTGTGTGGAGGAGAAAATCAAACAACAAGCATGGCATTAGCATCTCAAACTCCCTAGATTTTACGCATTCCGATAAAGTAACAGCTTAAGTCAATCATGTTGACTGTTACCCGTTATTTATATGAGTAAATGAAGCTGGTGTCTAAGTGGGGAGATGAACTGACAATTTGTTCATAACGGGACAAACTGCAAGCACTCTGATTGTAGTCTATCTACATGGATGAAGCTAAGCAGAAGAGCCAAAATAGGCAATACTCCCTTTTACCCAATAACAAAGGAAGATAGAGATTTCTTCAATCTGCAGGTGAAGTTGCTGAGGACGGATCTGCAGAAGAACTGGCCCCAGCTATGGCCAGAAGCCTGGACTGCCATTGGAGTTAGATACACAGCAGTCTCGTTCAAGATAGGAAACCCTTGGTGTAGACTTCTCATCCATGCATTTGTAGTTCTATTGCCTGAACAGATCATCTAAAACCAGAGTAAAAATTCCCAGTAACAACAACTCAGCTGGCTGGGAAAGGTCATCTCCAGTGATTTCATAGACCTTTAAAGCCCATTTTGTGTGGGAGAGGAATGCAGGAGAGGTAAGACTATTCCTGTACAGCACAAGTGTGTTGAACAGGATGAGATAGATTACTTCAGACTCAAGTTTATCTCATGCAGGTTAGGAGTTCACGTTCACATCTTACACAAACAGGAGAAGAAATGAGTGTTTTGGGGTGACTTCATGGGTAGCATACAAATACATAAAAATTCATTAAAAGAGTGACCTTTGCTTTTTAGCAATTTAAGAAATTTCATAATTGAGAGGAGCATGGAAATTAACTAATTTCCCTAATCACCTATTTATCAAATAAATTTATTACCTTATACATCGTGAACAGCTTACAGTAGTAGTTTCCATAATCAACAGTGACTTCATCCTGCAGTTACTACTAATAACCAACACAAGGTGGGAATAATCCATTGGATTTTTGTGGTGCTCAGAAGCACACAGTGAGTAGCTGCCCACTTTTTCAAGAGATCTGCCAGTTTGGCGGTGATGAAAAAATTTACAAGATAGCTTGTGTATTGCACTGTAATTATGCACTCCCCTCTACTCCTAATATTTAAAAAAAAAAAAAAATTGCTGCACGCATTTCATACCAAAATTACTTAATTCTATTTTACTGATTTGTAAGCAGCACTTGTGACCATGTAAAAATGACCTCTTAACATGTACTTAGGAATGGAAAGTCATCCCTGTGGCCTTTTCTTTCTCCAGAATTCATTCTCTACTTGAAACATTGGCCAAGGCACAAATAAACAAACAGTAAATACAAGACTGGACTGCCATTGCTTCTCAAGAGTAAAGCCTGCCAATGCCAGATATGGATCCAGACACATTGCTGGTTTTACCTCTTCCAGAATAACTTTTCCAAGGAGCTACACCCTTGTCTAGCTTGCTCAAATTCTAAAAATCGCTGTTTATGACTGTGGCTGTAATACTTGACCTAACCAGAAGTGCCAGGAATCAAACCACAGTCTTTGGAAAGCAACAGGATCCATAAGCTTATGGACTCCTTATTTTGACAGACCATGCTACGAGATTCCCAATCCTAAGCCGCCTGAGATGGCTATGCCAGGACAACAGTTCAGATTCCACAAATCACATCCATATTGTCAAGTCTTTCAGCGTCTGGTGTAGTTTTAAATGAACACCAAATCTGTTTGTCGGATAGCGTCTGAACTGCTAAATAAATAGTGATAAATTTCCTAATACTACTGGGCAGAGTGTTCCTGCAAGTACAACGTGTGTTTATCAGCTTCCCACTGAGCTAGCATTGACTTTCAAATTTCCTTTAATCTTATTATAGTAAACATAGTACAGCTCTCTGGCAAACAAGAGGAACATTCTTCCTGTAATATCATATGCTTCTTTTAAAGAAACCTTAGAGATGTCCAGAAAAGAATTAGGCTCAACTTGGAATAACACAATAAATTTGTTTCCAAAGAAAGAATTTTTATACAAAATTATATTTTTATACTGAAAAAACCCCGAGGCTATTTTTAAAAAGAGAAGACTGGCAATTTCTGATAGGTACTCAAAATAGTGTTCACATGTATCACATTTTTAAAGTCAGCTATTGAAATACCAACATAAAAACATTTTTCTAGTTGGAAGCAGTCTACCTGAGTTGAAGGATAAAGTAACTGGAATTTTGGATGTAGAATTCAAAAAATAGTAGACTGTAGTTTGCCTAGGAGCTCTTTCAGTGCTCCTTTGAGAAGAAAGAACATCAAGTGCAGACAACTTTTTTTAAAAAAGTGGATAAAGAAAACAAAATGGTATCTATATAGTATGATTTTTATTTAAAGTTTCTCTTCATTTGAGACAAATTTGTGGTAGACAAAGGTGGGATTTGTTTTACAGTTAGAAAAACCAAAAAAATCTCGATTGAGTTGTAAAATAACTTTGTGTAAGTAACTGAAGGGACTTTGGTAACCTGAGAGCAAGACAGGTGGCATAAACTAGCACAATTTCCAATTGTGTTCATTTGTCTTGTTTGCTTTAGGGTTTCCATAGAAGAAGAAAAGGATCATTGCATATAACAAAAATAGCACACAATGGTGATATTTTCATATATCTTCTGTGATTCTTGAACAAAATAATTAATTTTCCTAATAATCAGTTTCTGTGACATTTGAATCTTCAACTACACTTAAGAAGTCACAAGTTCTGAGCTGTGACTTTCCTGAAGGCTCAGCTTCAGTAAGGAATGGAAGTATTAAAGTGGCAGATCAACAGTCTTTCCCTAGCTACATGGAATCCAAGTTGCTTACAATTTGTTTTAGTTTGCAAGTAGGCACTCTTAAGACTATCTCAGTAAAAGCTGTTCTCACTGAAAGATCAGACAAAGTTTCCATAGACTTCATTAATGAAGAATATAGACCAAAGTCAACAAACATGCTTAGTACAAATCCATCGTGTGTAGTAATCCGAAAGGTGTCAGCCAGAGAACAAATTAAGTTGAAATACAAGCGATAGCCATCTCTCTCTTTATTAGGAGACTTTATTGGATGCATCCATTAAGTCATGCAACATTATTCCCTCTCTTCTTTGCCTGTCAACTTCCTCTTATTCCTCTCAAAGGACATTAAGCTCCAAGTTATTTTGACGGAACAGGAACTGACAACGATAGATGGATCATAACAAAAAACATGCCTAGAGCGAGGATGTCTGACATCTGAGAGCTGGGATGTTTTCCTGTTTGGATAGAAGCTCTGACCCACTATTTACACCCCTATCCCAAGCTCTCCCACATATTTTTAAATGACAACTTTCCAGATGTTATCTGTATGGAGACTGGCCAGATTTATGGGCAGGATCCTGCTTAACTCTAAGCCAAACTAGTGTTTTGGCCTCACTGGAAATGAGATTAGGTCTGAGATTTGCACCAGGAAAAAACCCTGCCATTTCATGCCAGAAACGGTCATGCAGAATTTTTACAATGTTGTTTATTTTTTTGTTAGCACTACTGCAAAATATCAGGTTATTTAGCATTATCATAATAGCACTTAAGCAGGGTAATATGATAGACTAGACATGGCTGGACTCCACAACAAAACTGCACATAAATGGAGAAGGGCAACTAGTTCGCATCTAGATCAGCTCAACACAGTTTTCCAACTCTAGTAAGTGTTTGTACAGGACAAGGTCAACAAAGTGTTCTGCATGAGCTGTAAAAATGTTGTTTCCAAGTTTTAAGAGATGTTAAAAATTCAGCAAATTTTTAAGATTTATTGCTGTTAAACCAACAGTCTGATGTTGTATTTGTGCACTGCCCATCACACTCAATAAAAACTGTTTCCAAAATGAAATTTGGAGGGTAAATAATATATTTTCCTTTCCCAGTGTACTTTACTTCCCCCACTTCCTTAACACAAAAGAGACAGAAAAAAAATCTTTATGAGTCTTTCTCTATTTGAAGGTATCACAGTTTTAATTTCCTTAAGTTTCATTACAAAGTATGGTTTATTAAAATACTCTCTTCCTAAACAATGATGACTTTAAAACTATCTGGAATAAGATGTAAATTTACCATTTTCCTTTCTCTGAAAAAAGCTTGTAGTAAAGACAGTAGCATGCATATTTCCATATACAACATACCTTTACAATATAAATAATTCTATATGGCAGAGCAGTCTATATGAAAAACTGACCTTAGGAAATTCCCCTTACTCTTGTGACTAATCTAAAATACATCATTATAACTCTTAGAAATGTTATGTAAACATCAACAAAGAAAAAATATTCAGAATCTCATAGATAAGTTAAGCCCAGAAGAAAAAAAATAACATTAAAAGTAGGTGCTGTAAGATGACTTTTTGAGAAAGACAGGTTACAACTGAAGTTGCCATGATTGTATCACACCAGATATTGAAAGACAGATTGCCCTCTGTTTCAATGTCCTGGAGCGAAACAGATTTTTATGGTCTTCTTCCCTTTCTGAAACAGGCATCAAAAATCTTCTTTAAAATGATAATAAAAGGCTTAATGCACTGAGAACAAGAAATACCATGGTTCCAAGTGACATATCATCATCTACACAACTCATGCTAAAATCTATACTTCATCCCACAGAGAAGCTATGCCTTGAAATAAGGTTTGAAGTAGACAACCTCTAGCTATAGGAATACAGTCATGTGAGAAGGAAATGCTCTCGTTTCTCACTTCCTGTTCTTCCAAATAGCACAACATTTTCTGTGATTTAAAAGCAGTCTTGGAGCAGTCACAATGACTCAAAACAAGAAGAATCTTTGTATCATTCACACTATACACACGCAACCCTATCACTTCCATCATGATCCTGTGAAAATGTATGTAAAACTGAAGAGTTGGTAAGAAGTCCAATTTTTGCAGCAAGGACAACTGTCTTCTATTACCAAGTGAGAAAAGGACCTGATCCCTCACTAAGGATGACAAGGATCTGATCCCTGATTGCTCCTATAATATATTTTCTAGTAAGAAATGCTTTCATTCAAGAGATACCTGTTTATAATTAACAGAATCATTTTTCTATTTAAAATAGTTTTTCCCAAAGAAGCAAACTAAAGAAAAACATGAAACTGTAAGAAGCCAGACAAATCACCAAGCAACAGAGAATGGAAAATTTTTCTCATTACAGTGAAATCAGCAGAAAAAAAAGTTTACCATGTTTTAATCAAACTTCAAGTTTTAAGTGGATGTCTCTAAACATCTCCCTGGGCATCATACATTTCCACCTGCCTGGGGCAAGTGGACTGGACTCCAGGGTCAGAGCATGATTCCCATCATGTGCTGGGACCCAGGAAACATCTCCACAGATGGAACCTCATCCCAAGCGATTCTTCTGGTGCTTTGCAGGAGATGTAGTCAGCCACGATGCTGTACCCAGGGAACATGGAGCAGCACTTCTAAATGACAGTTTTAAAGTTTCAAGCCAGCATTTCTCACCACTTCCACACAAAACAAGGAATATAAACAGCCTTATGGACCTTTGTATACAGACAGGCTACGGCCAGTTACAGGCAAATATGAAGCAGCAGCTGACAAGCACATCTAGCAGACAAGCACAAAGCTGCACTATCCAAAGCTCCCACTCAAAAAGTAGTCCACTCTCACATGCCAGGCTACAAAAAAAAAAAAAATTAACCATCCTCATTTTGAACTGAAGAGATCTCAGTGTGAGTGTATACAAACAGGACAGTCATAGTTAACACATATGTGAGCAGTGGTGCAAGAAGCAGGAACTAGCCCAAGCTCCTGGGAAAGATGGTTAGTATTGGCTTTAGATGGTGCACTGCACCAGAACTAGCATGCTGCAAATGGACCATGTCTATTTTAACAGCTAGCACAGTCTAACAGGAACAGACAGGCAGAGCAAAACATTTAAACACAGAAGATACCGTATGTATTTTATAGGGTTTTACTTCAGGTTAGCTCTGATCTGCTTCCACGGACTGTATTTCCAGCAGTGACTCAAGCACATCTTCTAGTTTAGATTCATCTTAAAGGAATTCAGCTGGCCCACTATGAGGTATATGGAGATGGACAATAAGTGGGAACAACTGGAGGAAGGGCATCAAAAGCCCACTCCCGACATGAACCACAATGCTAATATAAATGCACAACCACACTCATGAGCATCTGCGAGTGAAGGGAAAGACCTTTTTGTGCTGCTCTTTAAGATACCTCTTCAGATGTCAGTAAAGCTGCACAGTAACTGCTCAATTGTTACTAAGTGACTTGAACTGCTCATTGAAATAATGCCAACTCAAGCATCAGAAACAGGTGAACACCAATTTACCAATTTCAAATTGGAATTTACCAGTTTCTAATGCTTGGGTTAGAATTATTTTAATGTAAATTCAGCAGTAGTGTAAAGAACTACGAAACTGAGCAGTTGGAATTGGACCGGTTACCAAATTTATTACACAAGACCACAACAGGATTATTTACTACAAAAGATGATGATCTGGATCTACAAGATTTACACTTTCATAGGCATTGACAAATGGTGACTGAAACCAAGCAACTTCCAATGTATTGACAGAGTTCAGCGGGTATTTCAGATATTTTACCCTCATTTGATACTAAGAAAAGAAACAAAAATTTCCACAGTTTAATTCTTAAAGTTCTCACACATTGTTCTATTCCACACTGAAAGTCATGTCAAAGGATAAACAGAAAGAAACTAGTTCACCTAAACCAATCATCTCAAAATCTAGGGTTAATGGCATTTATTTTTGTGCCACCTTTGTAGAGGTCTTACTGATGCTTCTCACTGACACATCTTTCACTTACTTATCATGCTGCAATGGAAGGCTAAGCAAACCTTGCTGCTACCAGACACACCTCCTCCTTGCACACAATAGCTCTGCACGAACAGCGGGCTGCAACAGAGGTGAGAAGGCAAAATTCTACTTGCTAGGTTTCTTGCTCATCCTACAAAAGAGATTTATTAAACTAGTCCACTCTCTCCAGCTGCATAGTAATCATGCACAAATGTTTAGAATTTAGGACTTCTTCGATGCAGCCAAGGATGCACCTCTTGGATGACAGCAGTTCACGAGGACCATGCAACAAAAGTGAGAGAGAGAGACCTTGTTTAGAGCCTGAACACTGAGACAGCACCCTCATGTCCTGGTTCTCAGTAATAAGCACACTGCTGTTCCTTACTTCTACTCAATTATTTTCTCAAAGCATTTTTTTAAAATCTTAGAGTAGTATTCTTCTTCAGTTTTTGAAAGAAATGAAGAAAGATCAGCCTGAGAACCAAGAACCAAATTTTGCAAGTGAACCATCTGCATTAAAACACATCAAGCATTTTAAGCAAGCGCTTCAGGCTGTGCGTACTTCTTTAAGTTCAAGCAACAAACTAATCCCCTGAGGGAACGTAGTATCTGTATTGAATTGGCACTGGTGGGAAGACAAACTTTGATATGAATGTTGATTTCACCCTGTGTAGCAAGAATTAGCCTTGATGCAGCCTGATAACCAGCTTGCTAACTGAGGCTCTGAGTTGATATTGCTTGGTCTTGCACCTGCTGCTTCGTAATTCTTGGAAGGATTGTGGGATTCATAACCTGGCACTTTTTCTCAGGGAATCTCTATCGTGGCTATTTGTTGGGCTGAAGTTCACCAGACTCTACGTATTGGGCTTTTGTTCTGTTTATTTCTCCTCTTTCAGAGAAAAAAGAGGTTTAAGTTGTTATGAGTTGTTAATTTTGTCCTCAAAAATCCACCAAAGTTATATAACCACTTTCACAATAGCATGCTAAAAATAAGAGCTGTTCAGCCAAATGCCTCTGCAATTTTTTATAAGACCTGTGACTCCAATTCTGCAAGACCTGTAGAAGCGCAAATATTTCCTCAGCCTTAGCAGAAAGTCAAGCAGGAGCTCCTTGTGAGACAGACACGGGTTTGTATTATTATAATCCCGAAGTGCAAGGGAGGAAAAAAACCAGTGTATGTATACACACACGTATATTTCCAACTCATGACTTAAAGTAATGCTATTCGCTCTTGGAGTTGATCCCTCGTCGGGTTTCATAATCACAAACCATCATTAACCCAAAGCAAAGAAAGAAAGGTACAAAGGGGCACAGGTTTCAAGCACGAGCTTATTTTTTTTTCCCGTTGTTTGTGGGTTGTTTGGGGTTTTTTTTCCCTCCTTTGGGAGGCAGCGTGAGGACGCGACTCACGACGCTCCAAATCCAGAGAGAGCCATCCAGGTAACTTCCCAGGACGCTCGGAGCAAGGCACCCAGACCCCTTCGCCGCCGGCTCTCGCTAGTTTCGTTCTGCGCCCCTGCAAACGCCCCGCGGGCGGGGTGGCGGGACGCGCTGCTCCCCGCCGGGGCGTCCGGCTGCCGCGGCCGGGGATCCCCGCGCGGGGACGGGCACGGGCGCGGCGGGAGCCGCGAGGGGCGCGGTGCGGGACGGCGCGGCGGGGCTGCGGCGGGCGGAGCGGCCCCGCGCTGTCAGCACCACCGCGCCCGCCGGCCCCGCTGCCCGTCCACGGAGGGGCGGTAAGAGGGCAAGAGAGGAGGAGGAGGAGGAGGAGGAGGAGGAAGAGGAAGGGAGCGATTCGGCCGCAAGAGGAGCGGTGCTGGGCCAGGGCGCTGGGCGACCCCCGGCTGCCCCATACCTGCACGGAGGCGAGGAAGGGTCCGCAGCGCGGACCGCAGCGGTCCGTCCGCCGGCTATAGATCCCAAGGGGCGATGAAGCCGGGTGGCGGTCCCCTCCCTCTGCCGCTGCCGCTGGTGCTGGTGGCGGTGGTGCGAAGCCTTCGCCGGCTGCAGACGCCCATAGGCGCTCGGTGGGGCCAGCGGTGCGCGGAGAGAGCGAGGCGGCTGTGCCGGTCCCAGCGGCTGCGGGGAGCGCGGCACTGGCTCCGCGCAGTCACTGCCCGAGGAGAGGATCAAGGCCCCGCTTTCGATTGGCTCCGGTGGCCAAACAGCTCACACCGGCCTGCCCGCCCGCCGCCTCCCGACCGCCTCCCCTCCGTCGCCCCACGCGCTCCGCTCCGGGCGGCCCCGCTCCTCCCTGCCGCCCGACGGCTTCCCAACCTGGGAAGCATACCCGTTCTTTTCCTCACCCCCCCCCCCATCCTCTGCCCCGCTTCCCTAAGACGACGTCCAATCCAGGGCCCTTTGTTTATGTAGGGGCATTCTCACCCTGGATCTCGCAAAACACACTCCTTCCCTTCGCATCTTCCTCCTTGGGCTGAAGGACCTCCAGCTTTAAGCGTTCGTGACATCTTGTGTCATGCTCAATATTCAGACACGTTTGTTCTCTGACCATTTAAAAAAATATCCCGAGCTGGTAAAATTAAAAGCATGCAGCGCCTTATCACCTGAGGGCTAAGTCTGAGGTAGGACAAAGCATTCTTTGCCTGAGTTGAGTTTGCTTTTCTTACCTTGTTTGGGTTCCTAGACCCAGCTGGGTTAACTACACGTCAAATCTTGGCATGCACAGAAAATAGAATCAGGATGCTAAGCCTCCTCTTCCTGAATCTCAGGTTATTCAGTCACAGCAGCTGTGGTTGTCATTCCTTGGTGCATCATTGATGTTGGTATTCCTTTTGCTCAGGATGACTTAAGTGACCTGTTGAAAAGGATTCGACATCTCCTGCAGATGTGCTGTAGTCTTAAGTCAAGTCTTAGACCTGTCTTCTGGGCAAAATGGCAAGCCTTTGGTTTCAGTATGACCCTATGTTTAAACAAGATACAGTTGAACCAGATAAATAGGTCCTTTGGGTTTTCTCAGTGCAGGAAGATGTTGTAATATTTCCAGTAAACATGTTGGCAAAATTTCTTATTGAAATTTGGGAGAATAAAATAATAAGCTATAACAGATGCCCTCTTAATTAATGTAATGACCTGCATTTAACTTATGCTGTTAAATTAAATAGTGTCCATGCCTGTTGGTACATCAGGTGCCATTAAAAGTCAATATTTATCCAAATTTAGCAGATTGTAGCATTTGAAACAGACAATGAAGTTGCAGAGATACCTTTGCATGATAGCTGCATGTACATTTTTAGTGATGACCTCCACAGCAGTTTTAATTGATTCTGTATTTAATTAACCTTTTCCCTACAAAGTGGTATGTTATTTTTCATTCTCTAGAAAGCATGCGTACTTCTGTCTCTTTGGGGCATACAGAACTAGTTAAGAATGCTTTTGTTTATATTTTGTACAGGCAAAAGTCAGAAAAATAAAAATAGAAATATTGAGAAATATATAAACCCAGACATATTTAGAAATACCCATACTTGGAGTATAATCCATTTTTAAAGCTTAATTTCCAAAAACATCCCTCAGTGAATTCAGTGAAGCTACACCTCTGGAACTTTAGTTACTCCCTAAGAATAACTAAAAGGTACTGTTTCTTTTTCATAATATGTTTTTCCTTCACATATTACCTGTGTATTTTTCCCTGGGAGAAATGAAATCACTAGTTTAGAGAACACGCTACATTTCTAGCCATGGCCAACAGACACAGCAGACACTGCATCTCCATCACTCCCCCAACACCTCTATTGCAGGCATATCTCTTCCTGCATTCTCCTGATCCAAATTACTGACTGACATAAATATACTGTCTTTCAGTATTTCCTAAATCAGAAGGTGGTGCCTTCCTTCACTCTGACTTTCTCCTGGGAAGAATGCTTCCTCTGGGATAGTACTCCATTTTTAAAGACCTTTATTCAGCCTTACATTTTTCTCCCTTGGTGGGTGGGTAGTTGTGCCAGAGGAAGGGGGTACAGCCCTCCAGTTGAGTGCTTGTTGAAGTAAACACCAAAGCAGGCTGTTCCCTTAGGCCTCCTTCTAGCTACTAGTTTTCAATCATATTATCTTATTATTTCAATGCAAATTTTATCTCCTGCTTTGTATTATTTTGGGAGGAAGGCTCTGAACTCATTACAGAAGTTTTCCTGAATATATTCTTTGTACTCTTCCTTATAGCCCAAGAACTTTCTTTGGTACAGATGACTTGGGACTTCATAAGATTTTGTAGTTCTAGAGTTGTTACTTCCCATTAGCCATTCTCAACACTGTGTTTGTTTCCTTCTGTGTTTGGATTCCTTTACAGCACTGATAAGTTTCCCTCTAGTCTCGTTCAATTTAATAGCTTTTAACCTGTCTGTTTTATTTATGTCTGCTTAAGTGCTTATTTAATCTTTTCCCTTATAGCTATAATGACCTTCCACAGGTTGCTATAATCCTAGAAGGTATGTGGGGAATTTAAAGATTTAAAAGTCGTTTGACTTCATAAATAATTTTTATTTTCTCATTACATGCTTTGTTTTTAAAACAGAAATGTTTCATTTTCTGTTTAGTCAATCATTGTTTTTCACACATACCCCTTCTATATATATGAGACATTTTGGATTCTAAAGAACTTTTTCTTTTTTTTTTTTTTTTACAGTTTGGTTAATGAGAACTGCAAAGAGTCTTGATCTGACATAGAAAACCATAGCATTTTTATTCTTTGCTCTGGTCTACAACTAGAATTTTATGCCATTAAAATATTTTAGTTGGGGGCGGGGTTGATTTTTGAAACTGAAATAGTTATATGCTGCAGATAGCATTTATCCAGCCATATCACTGTAAAGTACATTCATATTGATAATTGCTGCATCTTTCCTCCGCTGTGAGTGCCTGACTTCTATTGTATGCTGTACTTTAACAGACTAACCTTTCCATGTCCCCTGGCAAGTACAGAGTCAATAATTCAACAAGATGTTGAAGAATATACCTACTTTTAATCTACAGATTTAATGACTACATGCTACTTCTGATGTGGCCACACTTCAAGACTGACTGTAATCCATGTCTTTTGTCTCATACTGAGACAAAACACAAACAACTGGTGCCGATCTCCTTCACAGCAAGGACTGTATCTTTGTCACTGCCACTATAGAAACTGTGTTCTGCTTTGCAGCCCTGAACACAGAGCTTGTCTTGATCTGTGAACACATCTGGCAGGAGTGCCTGGAGAGCATGAAGGTCTGTAGCACAGCCCTGGAGCCAAAGGAGGCTTGAGAGATGGTACAGTCAGTCACATACCCCAGCCTCATTCCTGTCCATAGAGTAACATAAGATAGAAAAGAAGAAACCTGAGAGATCTGGTGATTCCGGTGGGTGATTATACGAATTTTACCTGTTTGTAAATTGCCATATCTTCATTGAATGAGCAAACTGATTATTTGTGTGATTATCCTCTCTCCAGTCCTGAGTAAGCAGTCAAGCTCTCTAGCTAGGAGCTGGGCTCAATACTCTCCTGGGAGTTTGGTGTCCTGAGAAGCCTGACTGTCCAAGGGATGGCATATGTTTCTGATTCAGGCACAGTCCCACAAACTGCTTTTACTACCTTACAATAGCCCTTTGTTTCTGCATGATTCCTGCTTCTCAACTAACCTGCATTGTCTTGTTCTAGTCCTAGCTCACCTTTATCCACAACTTTCAGTGAAAGCTCTTTGATTTCCTGACTTTACTCTTCATTTGCTCTTTGGTTTGGGGTAGCCTGCATTTCTCAGTTTTCCTGAGTGTGCTTTCCATCTGGAGCTTTCAGCTGGTCTGTCCTTAGCAACTGACTCCTGGTCTTGAGTTTCCTCAGCCTCAGTAGCTGGACTCACCCCAGCTACATTTACTTAACGCAAGTATTCCACTTGTGGCTCCTTAATAACTTCCGTTCAAAGCCACCTTTCTGAATGGGAATTATAAAACATGATATCCTGCTGCTGACGCAGAATGTTTGGCACACAGCTTATCTGGATGATAATTCAGCCGCCTGTGGAATAGGTCCTATGGGCAATATTGGGTCGTGGCTTAGGAGAAGATGCAAGAATGCAGGAGAATGTCATGTTCCCTTAAGATTAATCACACTTGTCAAGATCTTCAACAGCTCATACTGTTTTCACAGACAATTAGGCACCTAAATGCCTTTGGACATAGTGCACCTGTTTTTTAATTTGGAGTTCTTTCCAACATTGTGGACTCAAGCCAGAAAAGCACTCTAAGCAGTGGAAATTTTGATCCCGTTTTTTCAGTACTTTATCTCTGCTATGTGAAAAACCAGCTCTAAAATATGTCTCTACCTGAGACAGGGCAACATCCCATCCCAGGACTACATCCAACCCCCAGTAATGAATTTCATTAACATGAATAAATGTATTCCTGTCTAAAATGCCATCTCTGTATTTCCCAGTCATCATGTATGAAAGGTTTTCAGTATTGCCTGATTCTGACTTCAAACTTAAATTACTCTGTGTGCTCCTTAGAAGGAAAAGAAAGTGCTATTACTTTTCTTTACCTTTATTTTCTTTCACTTCATTCCTAGTAAAATTTTATTTGAGCTATCCAGATGCCCTGAGTCCAGCAGTACACTCCAGGAATGTGGGCTTTAGGTAGTTGAAAGTTACCCCTCCTTTGTGTGTTTTCTTAGAGGAAATAATTGCTCCTCACACATCTAGCTTTGAAAAGTCTCCAGAAGGCTCACAAATTCAGTTTCATTAACGCCCTTTTTAGACAGAGTGGGTCTGTAAATATTCACTGGTCCTCTCTAAGAATATGGTAACCAAAAGTGTGCTTCTCAACGCTAATTTTAAATCTGTGGTTTATTAAGTCATGAACCCTTTACAAAATCCTTCAATTCTTAAAAATAATTTGAGGAACCTGAGCCACACAGAACCTTCAAAAACTGCTCCTCTAGAATGAAAGTGGTGATCTCATATGCCAAAGCATTACACATGTCCAGGCCTATGTTTTCTGTTTCATACACTCTATGACATAAGTCTAGATTTTTGCTTGGAACAAATTTCAGTGACAAGTAAAAGAAAAAACTGATGTTAACCTCTTTGAAGTCTGTCATTCCCCTTCTCTAAACTAACCTTAGGCACTCTTCTTTTACCCTGTTTTGATGATGCTGTAGTGGTTTTAGAGCAGATGATCCTGCCTAAATCCAGGGTGAAATAAATGAATGAGAACACCGGTTAACCTCCACTCCATCTCTGTTTTCTCTGGTTGGATTGAGAGACTACCTAGATGAAGAAGAGAGATGAGTACCAGAAAGTAGAAGTCCATTTGAGATGTCTTCCTTCTTCATTGTCATGAGAAGCTGTGGGGACATCTGGATCTCTAGAGAATGTCACTAAATAGGACCGGATAACCTTAAAATATTACAGCCAGACCAGCCCTGTCATGTATGATTCACTTGCTGTATAACGCCTAATAAAGGCAATATGTCTGGAACCAGGAAGGCAGCCAATACAGCTTCTTCCAAGAACTGTGAGTAATTAACTGGGTCTCTGGTTAATTTCTTTCATGAAAACGTGTTGAGTGAGATTCTTACAAGCGGTGCTCTTTGTGTGACGTCTCCCTCTACTCTCAAACATCACAAGTTCATGCAACTGGAAAGGAAGAAAAAGTAAAATTCAAAGTTTAAAAATCTTGGGCATATTTTTTCTCCAGCTGCATCAGCTACCATTTCCTTGTTTTCTGCCTTAGTTCCTCATCTACTGATGATTTTCCTCTCAAAACCTGGTCTATAGCCCAGCCACAATTATTGTAACTTTGTATAACATGCTCTAACTTCTTGCTTTAGTCAAGGGTGTTTCAAATCTCTGGTGTTTCAGAGGAAAAATCATTCAAAACTTCCCTAAGATGAAAGAAGACTCAGTAGTTGCAGCAAGTCCCAAAAGAGAAAAAACTCATTCAAAGCACCATGTTGTCCTTGTTTGTGGACCTCATGTCACAGCAGCTATGAAGAAGAGGAAAAAACAATTCTCAGCCTGCTGTCACCTTATAAGGAGCACTCCATGTTTTTAGCTCTGTGTACTTCAGGCTTTCCCCTGCTTACTGCTCTTGGGGCATCGCTGTCCATGACTGAGACCATGTTTGAACTTAACAAGCATTTCCTTCCTCACTACAACAGAGGAAGCAGGTTGGGGAAGACGTTTGAGTTGCCCAAAGCAAATGAAGTCTACCCCTACCCCAAGCAGCAGAGGATGTTCCAAGCAAGCAAATGAAATGATGGATTGCTCTTTCTGACAGCAGGACAGATTTTAAGTGACAAGAATCCTGCCAGGGATATATTGAAGATGGAATGCATATGACAACAATTTTATATGTGCATCACACAAGGGAAAAGTTAATATCCCTTGTTATATTAATATCACATGGCACAACTGAATCTGGTATTTTAATTAAACCTAAATATATATCACTGACAGTGATTGCCAGTGGATGTTTTGGGAAATACACAAGCATTTAACTAAAATCATCAGTTTAATGAAAAGGATAGTATCCTCTTTCAATACTTCAAACATATTATGAATATGTCAGCTAAATGTTATGAAGAAATAATATTAAGCTGCTACTGAATGAGGCAATGAGGTGACAGAGCACAGAATATCCTATAACGTAACATTTGCCACATATGACTGTCCCTGCAAGTCCTCAAAAACTTAATGCCTGCTCTAGATCCGTTTATGTTCAACATCTTTGTTGGTGTCATGGACAATGGGATTCAGCGTCAGCAAGTTTGCTGACAACATCAAGCTGAGTGGTACAATCAATATACTGGAGGGAAGAGATGCCATCCAGAGGGACCTTGACATGCTTTCGAAGTCGGCTGGTGCAAACCTCATTAAGTTCAACAAAGCAAATGCAAGGTCCTGCATCTGTGTTGTGGTAATCCCAGGCATACCCAAGGCTGGGCAGAGAAGTGATTCAGAGCAATCCTGCGGAGAAAGACTTGGGGGTGATGGCTGATGAAAAACTCAACATGAGCTGGCAGTGTGTGCTCACAGCCCAGAAAGCCAACTGAATCCCGGACTGCACTAAAAGCAGTGTGGCCAGCAGGTTAAAGGAGGCGATTCTCCCCCTCTATACTACTCTTGTGACACCCCATCTGTAGTACTGCATACAGATCTGTTGTCTGCAATATAAGAAGGACATGGAACTGTTGGAGCAAGTCCAGAGGAGGGCCATGAAATTCATAAGAAGACTTGAGTACCTCTCCTATGAAGACAGGCTAAAAAAGTTAGGGCTGTTCAGCCTGGAGAAGAAAAGGTTGCGTGGAGACCTGATAGCAACCTTCCAGTGTCTGAAGGGGGCCTACAGGGAAGCCAGGGAATGACTATTCTTCAGGAATTATAGTGATAGGACAGAGAGTAATGGGTACAAATTGAAAGAGGGGAAATTTGGGTTAGGTATTAGGCAGAAATTCTTTATCATGAGCATGGTAAGATACTGGAGCGGTTTGCCCAGGGAGGTTGTGGGTGCCCCAAACCTGGCGCGTAAAAGGCCAGGTTGGATAAGGCCGTGGGCAACCTGATCTAGTGGCAGGTGTCCCAGCCCGTTCCAGATGGGGTTGGGACTAGATGATCCTTAAGGTCCCTTCCAACCCTAAACATTCCATGATCCTATGTTATTTTCTTAAGATGATTTTTTTATAAACCTAGGTGTGATCAGGGACTAGGAAAACTGAACAACAACAAAATTTGTATCTCTACAAAAGCATTCATATGTATTATGCGAAATAGGACAGGACTGAGATTTGGCCAAAACAAGTGGAATCTATGACTTACTGGGAATCTAGGAATATTTATGTGTTTTTTAAAGTGAAATGTACCAGCTTGAATAGCACCAGCTTGTTTTTATTGCAGAATTTGACTGTGGATTGAATTATTTTTGCCAAGTTTTGCTAATTTCCATGGCCAGTTTTATACAATTTGTTCACATTTAATACTTCATTCATTAACTTCATGTAAATGATGGGATTATTTTCCTTCTCTTTGCTGTTCTGACTAAATTATCCAGCTAAACTTTGATATATATGCGTGTATTAACCAATATAGAATTTTGTTTCTTAATTCCTTCAGTTTCTTCTTTATTTGTTGTTAGTTACTAAGAGATCTTTGTCAGCTGTGGGTGGATTCACTATGAAAAGTCTTCTTTTAAATAAAAACGATCTCAAATACTGTGTTATGTAGTAAAACATATATATAGAGAGAATATTTATGGACAGGGAATTTAAGACAAAAATAAATAAAGATCTGTCTTTTCCTCTTCCAGAAGAGACTAAGAATTTCTTGAATTTGAGCTGACTGTCCTTTTCTGCAAAGGGACAATATCAGGTTCAAACTGATAAAAGAGCAGAACCACCAAACAAGACACATCTCAAGAGTAAATCTGTCAGTTGAACAGCTCTGTCACAAATTCTAGGAGCAAGGCCTGCTGTCTTCCCAGTGCAGCCAGGGGAGCTCAGTAAGTTGCCCCAGTTCTGCTGCCATGACCTCCATGAGGGCTGCTTGCTGCTTACCCAGCTTGCCTGCCTTGTTGTGGGAGGCTAAGCAGGAATCTAAATGAATGCAGATGTCTGTCCATTCTCAGAAATGAAATAGCCTTTATGAATACTCAAGAGAACTATTGAGGGAGTTTGCAGTCTATTGTGTTCTACAGCTTCCTTGCAAGTGAAAGCTGAGGGGCAGGCAGCAATCCCTTCTCTCTGGTGACCAGGGACAGAACATAAGGGAATGGCAAAAAGCCGTGTCAGGGGAGATTTAGATTAGATATTAGAAAAAGATTCTTTACCCAGAGGGTGGTTGGGCACTGGAACAGGCACCTCAGGGAAGTTATCATGGCACCAAGCCTTCCAGAATTCAAGAAATGTTTGGACAATGCTCTCAGGCACAGGGTGTGATTCTTGGGGCTGTCCTGTGCAGGGTCAGAAATCAGACTCAATGATTCTTGTGGGTGCTTTCCAACCCAGAATATTCTATGGCTGTGATGGACTGGGATTTTTGCCAGAATAATAAATATCAAAGGGAGGGGTGCTTCCAGTAGTTATATCTAATACTTATTAATTATTCACTCTATAGATAACGAGATATCTCACTGTTTACATAAATGCATAATCAGTGCATCAGTAAATCCATTTTGATATCAATAATACATAAAATATGTTATATATTTATGTTAAATTATGCAGGGACAAGAAGGGACTCATCCATAGAGAACACAGAGCAGTCCAGGCAGTACAGGAATGTCTATTATTTTACAGGATCTGGAGAGGTCATGAGTGCTTGACACTGCATTTGGAAAACCGGTGTACTTTCTCTAGAAAAAGGTTCTACATTCAGAGGGTGGTTGGGCACGGGAACAGGCTCCCCAGGGAAGTGGTTACAGCACCAAGCCTGACAGAGTTCAAGAAGCATTTGGATGATACTCTCAGGCACATGGTGTTACTTGGGGATGGTTCTGTGCAGGGCCAGGAGTTGGACTCTATGATCCTGATGGGTCCCTTCCAACTCAGCATATTCTGTGATTCTCTAAAGGATGTATTTGATTACAACCAAGTATTTGTAAAGCCTCCAGCTCTAAAAAATGAAGGGTACTTGAGGATCTTCAGCAAGTTAAAAATGACAGTACTGCTGTGCATGCTTATCTCTTTTTTCATGCTATGCTATTGAAGATCTGAAGTATCCACTTTTCTATATATGATGTTAAACCTGGGGAGGAATAAGGAGAAATTTGCATGCTAATGAAACAAGATTAGACCATCAAAATCACTTTAGATACAAGAGGTAAGGCTCCCCCCTAACTATTTTTCTTCTAATCCTAGTTCTGTACTTTTATTTAAAAACCTTATGGGTCTTTTTTGTTGAGAAGGGAAGTGCGTGTGGTCCTAGCAAACCAACTCACACAATTAGAAGTAAACAAACTTCTGAATATATAAGCACATCTACAGATCTTCTTTCAAGACCACTTCCATCTGCTTAAACGTTATGTAAGAGGACAGGCTTAGTGCCATTCCACCTAACCATGAGGCAATTCCCAAACAAACTTCTGGGGCTTAGTGTTCAGAGATAAGGGTTAGAACTTCTGCTGCTCCTGAAGTGCAGTGGGTACACATAGTGGAAATAGTGCTTCATGTTATGAAGTACTATGTGTATGAAGTACTATGTGCTTCATTCATGTGCCCTGGACATCTGCAGTGGAAAAATGCACTTCAGATGAACAGAACCTCACAGTGTAGGTACAGGAAGGTGACTTGCACATATGCCCCCAAATTTTTAGAAGTAATAGACTTTTCTAAATCTGGAGTCTGTGGGAGTGGAACAACCTCCATTTGGAGTGGTCAGGATGAGAGAAAAAGAGGCATGAGGAAAAGCCTGAGAAAGCTCTAGTGACAGAAAGATTTGACAATTACAAAGTTACATAGAAATAAGAGATAGAGCAGCAACAGGTAAAAGGTGCACCATAGCACCTAAAAAAATGATATGTAGAGTAGAAGGGGCTATCAGAAGTCTCTGATTTATCAGGCCACTGAAAGTTGATTGCACTGGTGCAAAGTACTCAGAGAATATTCTAAGGACTTCAAATAATTTCAGTTTTGCTTATGCACGTTTTCATATTCTGGTTAAGTAATGAAATTTTATTCAAGCAAACATCTGTGGTAGTATTGGCATTGTATATGTTAGACTGTTAGACCACTCATCCACTCAGGTAGCATAAGCAATACCAGGTAACCATTGCAATAAGAATGTCAAATATAAAAAGTATGGTCTCAAGTAAATTCTTTTAGCAAAACTATAGCTGAGTGGCTCTAAATACTGACCAAATCTGATGAGCTTATGATTTGCAAATGGACATTGAATACGTATGGAAAGAAGGCGTCCTAGAGTAAATTGTTATCTATAGTTGTTCTTTGCAGCATAACTCTTCCCCAACTCTTTAAACATATATAAATTTGGAACATAACTCACATCTTTACTAGAAAAAAAAAGGACATGATATATTTTTTATATCTGTAAGAATCTAAGACCATAGTTTAAAATAACCAAAGAACACAGTTTATCTAAAGCTTGGTTTGGGTTTTCCTTGGGGTATGAGACTATTCTACCAACTTTTAAGTGCATGCTCAAAAAGAGAAGACACGAGATGCTTGAAATTAAGCACCTTACTTCACACTGACTTATTGCTTACCGAGGCCCAAGGGGAATTGGATAAATCTTGCTAGCTCTGGTCTCAAATCCATAGTTTGACTTAAGCAGAGGTTGATCTTTTTTACAAGATAAACTAGTCTAGATTCAAAAGTTTGCAGTGATGGATAATCTAATAAGTCCTTCCCTGCTTATGCAGTTCTCATAACCTTTATTTTAATCTGAATATTTCAAAACACAGCTTTCTGATACTGGATCTATTAATGCCTTTGTCTGCTGGATTAAAGAGGTCTCAAAGCATTTCTGAAGCAGTTTCCTGAACACTTTCCAATTTTTCAAAATCCTTTTGAAGGTGTGGATACTGGGGCTGGACACGGTATTCCAGCTGACAGTTAAGTTTCATTACCTTGAAATAAGGATTAAGTGGGAAGTCAAAACTACATAACTTGATGTAGTGACATTTCACCTTTGGTGACCTGGCTTTAAATTTGTGTTTGGTCAGCAAAGGATATTGTTTTTCTAATCTTATCCTAGCCCCCTCTGACATTTTTCCATATCAAAAAAGAATCACTTTCACTGGCATAATTTTCCTTCATGACTAAGGACAGGTCTAGCACTGGGGAGGCTGAATAACAGGTTTGAATGGCAAGGACACACTGCCAGAGCTGTGTCTGTCCTGGGTGCAGGTCCTTTGTGCTCCCAGGCACAAAGACATTCTGGGCAAACACTGTGTGTACATGAGCTGCAGCTGCTCACTTTCCCCTGCTCTGACCTCCAGCACAGCCAGCACAGCCCCTACCAGGATCCCTTCTCTTTGCTTGGTGGTCCTGCCTGAACAAAAGTGAAGGAGGCAATTTTCTTTACAGCCTTAGAATGAAATGATATTTCACAGCTGCAAAATTATATAGAGACTTGAAGCTTACGAGATGAGCAACAGGAAGCAACCTAATTTTAAAACCACTTTTGCACTATAGAATATTGTCAAACAATATGCAATGAAGAGAGTGAGATGTGTCCAAATGGTTTTTCTTCAATAGATTAGAAAAATTATGACCACATACAAAGTATTTAGGTAGTGATGTCTACCAGATTATCGAGAGATAGAAAGGTAGGTCAAAAAGGAAAGAGACAGAAATAAAACTTATCTTGAAATAAAGGTATTTGTTGGAAATTAGAATAATATACTTGTACCTGTATGGGATTTGAATAAATTAATTAATATTTAAATACACATGCATTAGCATATGCATAGCAATAATTTGATACACAGCTTTTTGGTTACTGAAACCCCCTTTTTCACAAAAAGATAAAGTTAAGACATAGCTATTTGTATTCACGTGATCCAGCTTTACCTTCTAAAGTATTAATTATCAACTTTAAGTTAGTCAGCTAGATCCCCTTTTGTGACTGGCAGAGAGAAAAACGTATCCCTGGAGTTGTTGGTACCATAGCCTCACACTCATGGCTTAAGAAGAAATGATTTGCCCTAGCTTTCTTTCTCTCCACTGAGTACCAAAAAAGTTAGTGAAGTCCTTTGTATTTTATGTGTAATTTTTAAGAAACTGAAGTTAGGTAGTTGTAGATAGAATCATAGAATCATAGAATCATAGAATAGATTGGGTTGGAAAAGACCTCCAAGATCATGAAGTCCAACCCCTGATCCAACTCCAATTACTATATCATGGCACTAAGGGCCACGTCCAATCTCTTTTTAAAAACCTCTGGGGATGGTGAATCCACCACCTCTCTGGGTAGGCCGTTCCAATGCCTGATAACCCTCTCTGTAAAGAATTTCTTCCTAACATCTAACCTAAACCTCCCCTGGCAGAGCTTGAGCCCATGTCCCCTTGTCCTATTGTTGGTTGCCTGGGAGAATACCTCCACCCATTCAGATTAGAAATGTATATGGATATTAGTGGCTACACTCAAAGTGTTTAATCAAAGAAACAAATAATCATAAACTCCTTTGTAGCACATTTTTAATTCTGTGGTGCCCACTTTTGTGAAGAAAATAGGATGAGGAATAGTTAGAAGACATGCAAAAGCCCTAAAAGAAAGTCTGTATTAATTGCAAGAGCTATTCATGTAGATAGTGTTTTTAAGATGTGATACTGAACCAATACTCCAACAGAGTTGTTGAGGAAAAGGGAGTTAATATAATCAGAAATTTATTAGTGAAGAAGAGTAAATGTACCCTTCATTTTTTGTGTGTCAAAAAGTCCTTTAGCACTTAGGATAGCCTTGCTAAACTCCTATTTGGGAAGTCATCATATGTCAGCTCTGTCCAGCTTAAAGATTTGGTAAGAAAAATAATTTGATTACTGAGAGGTTCATGTGCTTTGGTAGAAGAAGATATGCACCTCACATAAATATGCTGTAGATTCTGGCATGGTATTCTTGAACCAAACAAAGTAAACAAATTATTAGTCAAAATCAGAGCTACTGGTAGGCCTGTACGAGTAGCTTCGCTAGGGTGTTACCATGGAAGAGAGAGGGGGAAAATCAGGCTGCCTTTGCCAGAGGTCTAACCTGGATTTTTCCACTGCTTTGCTGACAAAAGAGCTGGGATGTGGGAGGCTGTCACAGTTCTGGCCTGGAAGCAGTCCAGCTGGTCCTACTTTCCCTGGCACTCTGGAAGTATCAGGAGCAGCAAGCCTGGACTGCTAATGCTTTTCCTTGGCTTTTTCTTCATCCCTCGTATATTCCTTCCTACAGTTTCTCTCCTGTCCATGAGGACAATGTCTGGCTCTCACTATGTTCCACTAGTCTTGGAACGGAAAAAATCAGCTTTGCTTGCACAACTGAGATCTCACAATCTGTCCCTGATCATTAAACCCTGACAGTCTTGAAGTGTGCATGCACAACATGGAGAGGTGTTTGGCATGGGGAGCTCTGTAGAAGATGTTAGAATACTCACATGCAGAAACATTGGTTTTATTTCAAATTGATGTACTCTACAATGAAATGTCAACTTCTTCTTTTTTTCTTTTTTTTTTTTTGCTGTCCTGTAATTTCCACTAATCATTTTTTAAATCTCAAACAAAATGGTGTTCAGAGTCAAAAGATCAATTAACATAAATTGTATTTATAATACCTTGTTCTGTTATAATTAGTAATTTCATTGGTTTCTAAAAAAAATTTGCTAAACTACCATAACAGAACATTTTAAGTAGATACATCACTGTTTTGAAGTTTCTATTTTTTTCCTAAATCTCTTCAAAACTTCCTAGAGAAAATACAAGATTATTCTTCAAGCAGAAACATTCCTCAACAAGATTTTCTTTTAAAAGGCTCTTGATGAGATGTATTTGGATTTCTGACCAGCTATTTCCTTAAATCATTTCATCACTGAGTACAGTAAAAACGAGCCTCACTTGGTAGAAAAGAAAAACATCCAAGCAGCCTCATATGGGAGAGTATTGGTGGTAGCAGAGATCTGCAAGGCTTTCATTTGGTTAGCAGCAGACCTTCAGACCTTCAGAGTTTGTAAGGTTTCCTGCTTCAGAAGGAATAAAGATAAAAAATAGCTTATCATTCAGATTCAAAGAAGAGTATTAATGAATTGCTTACTTTCTTGCCAAATAAGATGTGACAGGAGATGAAGATTCTTAGGACTTTTAATACATATAAAGAGGGTGATCAAACACTGGAATAGGCTTCCTAGAGAAGTGTTTGATGCCCAAAGCCTGTCAGTGTTTGAGGCTTTTAGACAAGCGTTAACTTGGTCAGCCCTTGGTCAGGCAGATGGACTAGAGGATCTTTGTATGTCCCTTCCAACTGAAATAGTCCTATTCTATTAACTAAGCAAAACAGTACATAAAGCACCTTTGGACTTTCAAGGATTTCAGTAGATTTGGTATAATGGAAAAAATAACAATGTAATGAACTTTATGTAGGTACGCTCACCATTCAAACTGCACTGTACTTTTCAAAATACACAACTGTATATACTAGATTTTCAGAAACCATAACTATCTTAATGTCACTTGCCATTTAAAGCAACAACAAAACTCCCCTAGTCAGAAACAGAACTAGGGCAATGCTGAGCGCATCTGGGAATGCCAACTGTGCTGTGAAAACAGAGCAAGTGATAATATGCTGCACACCACAGAAGAAATATTTTGTGATTTCCCCATGTATTATGAGTATGTAATTAGTTGAGCAGAGGATGGGAATTCAGACGCTCACATGGACAAGTGCAAAAGGGATCCTAACAAGGTGAAAGAGAAAAAAGGGTAGATGGATTATTGCTAAACTCTTTTAAGAATATCGGCACCACCAGATATTAATGATCTACCTTAGATGCCTAAAAATAGAACCTGTGTACCTGTGCAGTCACAACATGAGGACCCTCTCCGTAGTTCACACTCCTTATTTGCTCATCTGAATTGGATGCTAGAAGACAAAGAAGGTAACCAGTCTTTCAATGTACAGACTGGAAAGTCTGCATGCCATGAATCCTTTGAGTGAACCCTAGTTACTAACATAAACAGGGCTCTTTCACTCCAGAGTCAGACAGGCTTGGTTTTCAGCTTAATAGACTTAGTTAAACAAAAAACCAAAAAACAAACAAAAAAAAACCAAAAAAAAAAAAAAAAGAAAAGAAAAGAAAAAACCTATATAGGAAAAGGATGTGTTTCCATCACAAGACTAATAAAATGTACAGTTTTGCCTTCACTCCATCTAGTGGCAATCAGGCAGAAATCCTCCCTCCTCCTTCCATGCCGAAGCAGCAGTGGTAAACCATGACTAGAAGTTCATGTTGGATGAGTTTGGCATGGTTTGGCCTTGTTTATGGTCACTGAAGTGCAGGAGTCATCCATGAATGGGCTTTGATGTGTTCACTGTCAGAACATGGCTCCCATTGTACCACACTGCTTTTGGAGTAGGAGTCTGGAATAGGAATTGCTAAAAAGGAGGCAGGAAAAGAAAGGGCCCAATGTGGATGGAAGCAAAGATCTGCTGAATGCCTGTAAACAAGGGTTGTTATGGTAGAAAGCTTTGAGAAAAATGCATTTGTAACTTCTGATAAGGATTTCTTAAGCAATAGAAATGCAACAGAGAAAAGGCAGATTCATTCATCCTCAAATGTGTCCTGGAGTCCTCAGTAAAAATTTTGGCTCAAATCTTGTTTTCCTGGTGTACTGGAAGCAGATTAGTTCTGCACAAAGTCTTCTAGGTATTCATGTGTCAGTCCTTGTTTTAAGTTATTTTTTCTCATATGCTTTATCTGAGCTTACAACCCTTGTATTTTCATGTGAGATTCCAAACAGAATAAAATTAATTCACAGGAAGGTAAGGCACATCTGTATCTGCCTTCAGGTTCATGCTCAGAAGCAAAGGATTCTCTCTGGGCATATTAGTTCTCACATTAATTTTCCCTAATGCAGGATTGGATTTTGTGTTGGATTTAGATACGTTGAATGGTCTGTGAAAAACCTATCCAAATCCAAGCAAATGCAACACCCAAATTTTAGGAATGTTCAAATACCATTGAGATCTGTAAGCTTTAATTAAAGTATAAAATTTAATTATCTAAGTGTGGGCATACACAGACACACACACATGTATAGATGTTCTGTATTTTAATACCTGTATATGTATACATAATATAACCGGGTTTTAGAGAACTTAGCAAAGTTCTAGGAATTTAGCAAAGGATCTAGGTCTCATTGTCCTGTATTTTGTCTAAAGGACAGTTTAAAAGAAATCCTTCTGAGATTCTGTGTGAAGACAGATAAAGAAAGTCATCTTATATGGCCCCTCTATCAATCAGGATAAGAAGAGAAACAAATATAGTGAGATAATTTCTATAAAGCATCACTGAATCATCCCTCTGTTTTCATTCAAATCATATAGCAATTAGTAAGTGATGATCTGGTTTAGAAGAAGGAACACATTGTTTTCGTACACTGTGCTTTGTGTACTACTTGGGCTAAATTAAGACAAATAACCAAGACAATATTTTGCTTTGATATCAGTAAATATTGGCATCAAGAATCCATTGCCCCATTATTTTTAATGGGAAGAATTCAGTCTAAACCTTTTTTTCATCAAGTTAAGGAGGTGATGTCATATGGTAAAGGCTGGATATTCCAAATAAATCACTAACAAGTCATTTTGGCTGAGCAATATGTGTATCAGATATGCAATTGAACATGTCTGGAAGAAAATGCATTATTGTCATAAGACTTAGGAGTCAGAGCCTGATGAGTTTGTATATCTTGCAAACAGTTACACAAGTAACCAGACATTTCCTGCACAACTCAACATTTTTAAGGGAATATCCTAGACTTTATAGCAAATAACCTTGGATTACAAGCTCAGACCCTGATTCAGCAACCACTTCTGAGTGTTTCACTCTCTTCATCTAGAGCCCTGCACGACATGCTTGTCAAGTGTGTGTTGTAAAATCCATTGCAATATTCAAAGGGCACCAGTGACTGAGCTTTTTATATTAGTGTGTTCCAGAGCTGCATTTCCCAAGACACGGCAGCAGCTAATAATTACAGGCCTTCTTCTCTACTGTTTTCAGTTTTGATCCTGAGTGTCCCAAATGATTTAGAGTCCAGGGAACTGGACCCACCCTCTTGGCACCCAGAAGCCGCTCCCGTCCCCTGTACTTGTTCCTCCCACGGCAGATGCCTGCCTCATGAGGGATTGCTCCAGCTCCATACCCATGGCCACCAGCAGTGCAAGGGAGATACTGTTTTGTCCACTACTGTGCTTCAGTCTACACACAGCAGGCCATAGATATATAGGTGTCTGGCTATGGTGTCTAGCTCTGAGACAGATATCCTGGAGGATGAGTTAAGCTCCCCATGGGGATCATGCGGTAGATTTTAAATGCCTCAGAGGCAGCGTGTGATATCCAAAAGTTATGAGGGTATTTACTAAAGCTCCTGCTAATTCAATGTGCCGTAAATCCTAAAAGGTTTTATCAACAGGAAGTATCCAAAAATAAGCTCGTTACTCTTTGTCACAAATCACCTATGATTTTTTCCTTGATTTCACTACTTTGCTTTATGAATTGACAGAAAACAGAGTATCAGTGGACAAATTAGACCTTTTGCTGATGACAACATAGCAGACCTTCCTCCAAAAGAGGAGCTATATCAGTATAAGCTTGGTTTATATAAGACTCAATTTTTGCAGTAGGGTTACTGTGGATCTACCATGCAGAAAATCAGAGCAGATGTGTAGTGCCTGTGTGGAAATAGGAGCCTTCCTTTCTAATCGATCTCCAGTGATACCTCAGGCATGGATTAGATCCCAGACAGGGCATTTCTCATGCTATAAAGTCTGGAGGTGGGTGAATATTTTCACAATCAAAGTGAGGTTGGGGCAAAAAAAAATGAATAAAAAGAAAAAGCTGGCGTGTCTCCAGGAAGTTCTGTTTTTCATTTCACCTGAACTGTTTAGAATTTTTACAACTGAAAATTGTTTCTTTCCATCTGTGAAGCATTTGCTTCTTGGGAAAGATGCACAAAGCCAAGACATGAAAGACATTTGAAATAAATAAATAAACTAATGCATTCTTTGGAGAATCCATGCTGTTTCCCTACTGCTCCCCATTTTCTTATGAAGTCCTCTCCACAGATGGAGGGCAGCCGTGGTCTCCTCAGCAGTAACAAGGGATGGAAAAGAATTCCAGTAAGTAAATTACAGTAGCTCATATGCCTGCAGTCTTAATAGAGTTTGTTTCAAAAGCATAGGCCACAAACAAGTTTAGTGAGGGGAGGGTATCTTTCAAATATATATATTCAAAAATGTTGTGATTTCCAAAGAATAGTTTACCTAATATAATTAACTGTGGGTAGTACTGCCTGAAATAAACATTTTATGCAAGAATGGCATGGAGGATGTCAAGAGAAGCCGCAGCACCCACCTCAGAGATGGCTCAGGGCTGTGCTCCTGTTGACACTATGGTAGCTAAAGGAATATTTTCTATATCTTGATGGAGATAGAGATAAAACAATACATTTCACTGGTCTCTATACAACCTCCCAAAGTTTACAAGTACCCATTAACAAGAATAAAATGGCAAATAACAAAAATAAAATTATAGTCAGATTCAGACCTCCTCCCACTGCTCTATGAAAGGCATCACACAAAAACTTACCCAGAATTTCTGAACTAAAACTATGCCAGGTAATTGAGGAATTTTCCTCTGCCCTTTAATCTGAAATTATTGCACTAAAGCAGAGAGAAGGATTTGCAAGCAAGGACAGCACCAAGGGCAGATACTCACTCAGAAAGAATTGAAGCCTTTCCATTGACTTCAGTTGAATGACACTGGCTCCTGCCAGCTGCAAGTTTTACCCTAAATTTTTCCTCCTGGAAAGGAGTTGCCAAGTGTCCTTCTGCATGCTCCTCATAGTGACAAAGGTCAGTCAGGGACTGCTATCAAATTCTGTCTGCCCAGATGCAGAGATCTGTGTGGGTTAAGGGTTTGGCTGGATTTGGAATCAGAAAGCAAATGTTTCATTAGCAGCCAGTAGTAAAAGTTATTGGGCCATCCTCTCTCATAGTGATTAATTATTCAATGTGACTAAAGCGATTAATTATTTAATGGAACTTTCCTTAATTGTTGCTTAACAGTTCTGAAATAGTGGAAGGAGTTATTGTGGAAAATTGTGTACCATTCTGCTATCTGTCGGGTATTGTTATTTTGCAGCTAGATGGTGGCACCAGGTTCCACAGTCGACCAAAG
Organism: Corapipo altera; assembly: GCF_003945725.1. Taxonomy (NCBI): domain Eukaryota; kingdom Metazoa; phylum Chordata; class Aves; order Passeriformes; family Pipridae; genus Corapipo; species Corapipo altera. The sequence goes on from NW_020884923.1 coordinate 4,366,068, forward strand.
TGGAGACCACATTTTCCTTCATGATTTGTATTGCTGGAGCTACAGCTGGATTGTATTTGAAGAATGCAGGAGAGAAGCCAGGTCTGGTAAGGACCTGAGGAATCCTTTTGTTATGCAGATTGAAAGCTTGGCTGGTTATGTAGAGCACACAGAAGATCTGCTCCCTCCTCTGTAACTACCCTGGAGAACAGAAAGCATGGATGTGATCTCCTTTTGTAGCTCATACATTGCTGCTAAAATAGACTTAATTTGTTCTTCTAAAAACTTTTCCTCAGCTCACAGTAATTTTGGATACAAAGAATATCAAGTTTTGAAGAAAAGAAAACAAAAATTATAAAGGCCATGCATTTGATCCCAGGCCCAGCAAGGCATTGCGCTGTAGATGAATTTGCAAACCTCAGTTCTATCATTCTGCTATAGTCAGAGCTATCAGGCTCTCCTTAATGTGTTACACAAAAGGGCCGCAGAACACAAAGCCTGGAACACATCAGTTTATAGATCCCGAGAGGGTCCTGTGGAGTCTATTACTTTGATGAAGTGGTATTTAAAATTGCAATACCCAGCAGTTGTTTAACCCTCCAGATGTTGCCCCTGTGGAGTGTTTAATACGACGTGAAGTGCTGGTAGGCTAGGCCGTAACCTCCTGTCATCTTTTCAGCAGGTCACATCAGGTCTTACTATCTTCTACTAAATCAATACAGGATGACCTGACATAGCAGTTTTCCTTCTCTGCTGTTGTTTGGTTGTTTGGTTTTTTTGTTTTGTTTTGTTTTGTTTTGTTTTTCAAATAGTGAGTAGGAAAATCAGAAGAAAAAAAATCAGAAGAATAGGAGAAAGGAAGGAGATCTAAAAGCAAACTCAGAAACTTTTGTTCATCTCGATTCGTGTTTTCCCCCCGTTTGCGCTGACAGCCCAGATCCAGCAGCTTGGTGCTGCCATCTGCTGTTACTCCTGCTGCTGGCGCTGCCCAAGTTTTTGAACAAATCAGCAAAGAGCAACTAAAAAGAAATCAGCATCATGAATAAATAAACACTAATTTAAAATGAAATGGATAAAGAGCCTCTAATAGAAAAATCCCACTTAATTTCTAATTTTTTGAAGCAATTTTGAATCTTTGTATGACATGACATGCTGACAGTAATTCCTATGGTCATCAAAAAGATGAGGCACGTCCATGAGTTCAATTGACTTTCTTTTCTTATGAACAAGTCAGCTTTTAGAAACATTTAGTCAGAAATATCATGGCTTAGAGGTCAAGAACCTGATGCTTCACAGTGTTTTTCATGGCTTAGATATTTGATGCCACAGGTATCTGTCTTACAGGCTTCCAAAGTCAATTAAAACCAAGTGACAAACTTGCTTTGATTAGTACAGGGCACTTATTAGATCACCTCTGCAAAGAGGAAACTTTCTTTCTGAAGGATAGATGCTCTCTGGGGCATCAGGAGCCTTTTAGAATGTGAACCAAAACCCTGCATTCACCAGAAGGAATTCAGCTGGCATATGACTCGCTCCATCACCCCTCATTATGCCACCTGGTACCTAGCTGGGCTGTGGTTCTGCCAGTATCTAGATTAAAACACCATCCTAACAGGATTTACATTTTGGAGGGAGAGATGGAAATGGGGAGTGAATTTTTTTTGCGGGGGTTCCTTGTAGCACAAAATAATTTGAACTTTTTATAGAGTAAGGGCATTGACATCCAGGGTGTTGAAAAACAAAAACATTTTACTATTATTACACAGAACTCTATTTTTCCTCTCCTACTTTTATTTTTGTGCGAAGACCTATTTTCACTTCTCAGCCAAATCTTAACCACATATTTCCAAAGGGCCAAGATTTCAACCCTTATTGGACAGTGTTACCACAAATGTGATGGCTGTTACTATGATTACATCTATGGAGAACTGGTACTTAGAGAAAATAACAGCTTACTGGCATCCTTCTAGTGAAGTTTTTGAGATTCAAGCATGAAGAACGTAGACATGTATTGAACTCACTGTGCCAGCACAAATAATCTCTTGACACATGACTGCAGCCACAAAAATCAATGCCAGCAGTGCTCTCAAATTTGAAAGGGTTGACCACTTCCTCTCACTGTTACTAAACCCTGTGTAGGAATATAAAACAGGTACTATAGCACATGACAGCTCAGGAATGGATGTCTGTCACAGCAAACTCTTGACAAATGTGTTTTCCATCATCTGGCTTCACCTTCTGTTATTCTAATGGTGTCCTATGGAGTGATATCATTGCCTTGCAAGTACTCGTAGAATCTCCTTGCCTTATACTGATAGCAGCAGTAAAGCAGCATTTAGTGTGACAAGAGGTTCTCTACTGTAATCCATAAAACTGGAGCTTGGAATCTTAATACGAGTTGTGCTGTAACTTCTAACTCCAAGGAATGCTCCTTCTTACCTTTTCAGGTCCATCTCCTCCGCCACTTACCTCTTCTAAAAATGCAGGGCATCGGAAGCACAGGCATCTTTGCATCCTCTCAGGGGGGAGGAGTTAAACCCAAAAGAAGCATTTTCTCTGTGTGTGCACAGAGACTCAAAGTGAAAAGACTCAAGCAAGGTCAGCAATCAGCCCCTTGCTTGCAGAGCAGCAGACCTCATGCTGCAGTTGTGGTTAGCGCCAGTTTCCATCCTGGGAACTGCCCAATCTTGATGGGCAACCACCGCTGCAGTTCTGAGACTGCAAATGTGCTGTCAAAGATTCAGTAGACCCAGACCCAAGTTTAGGAATGCTACTAATACATTTACAAGTTTTAGTCCCTCTCCTCACTTCCCTCCTGTTCCTGTTGAGCCCAAATATCAACAATTAATGTAGGCACTTGATATGATGCAAAATGTAAAGTGAATCGACAATAGCATAAATCTGACATGAAGATATGTGAAGACACATTTAGAGAGAGAAAAGTTCTTCAATATATTTGAGTTGCAACTGGTACAAGACTGAATGTGGAAAAAAATAGTATTTTCAACTCATCTTACCAGACCACCAGTCCTGGAGCCAGCTGTGCCAGCAACAGGGCAGTAGCTGTCAGCCTGGGCCTGGAGGTTGTGTTCATCTCTCTTGGACCAATCAGGAAATGAAAATCACCATTATTGTGCTGGTGTAGATGTAATTCATGTGTACTTGATCAGTACTTTGCAGGGGAGTCAGAGGGAGCACACACAGGGAGCAGGTAGTCGTAGGGTATATGGCAACCATAGGCCAAATAGTGTTTGCCTTTTTCAGGCCAGCCATAGTCCTTTAACCAAAGTAACCAGAAACAGTTGACCTGACCTTTAAAAATCCATAGTATCACTGTTCCTGTGTCTTCCAGGGTACAAAGAACATTTATAAAGACAAGGTTTACTGGATCATATTGCACAGTTCAGTTTACCTTTTAGTATCATGATCTTATTTAAATGGTGTATATATATATATATATATATTTATATACAAATATAGCAATACCAATTAATGAGAATTCAATCATTACCAAATTTTAGTCTCACCTGACCTGATAATTCCCATTCTAATACCTGTATGTTCTATATAATTCTTGTCAGAGTATCATTTCCTGAACATAAAAGCTTCAAAGGATTTAAACTGCTATTGCATCTGTCCTGTATACAATGGAAGAAATACATTGTCATTCCAGAGGTAAATTACTTGTTTCATGCTTCTCACAAAGTATCTTTATTTAACATTCGGGCAGATATGCACCTATTTATTATATAAATAATCTATGGCTTCTTAGTTTGCAAATGCTGGTTGAAAGTTCACGAGAGCAGGCTTTTCTGTGAACTTTCTGTATTTATAATTTCAGTCATTGCAATAAATCCTGAGCCTACCACCTGCTTAGCAGCATTTTGCACTCTACCCCAATGGCTAAAGCTGGGAGCTCTGCATCTGAATATTTCAAAACCTCTGAACAGTTTGATTGGAGTTTGATTTTCTTCTTAAATAATGCAAGTTGTTCTGGAAAAAACATACAATCACGATTAACTGATAGTCAAATCCTTGGTCTCTAACATACAAAGCTCCACCACAACTAATAGAGTGGTTTCATTTATAGAGGTTTCATTTGAGCAAAGCTTACTGCAGCATTTTGTAGTTGTTAGAAAAAAAGTGTTCTTTGTGCGTGCTGTAGTTCAGAGCTGTAAGGTCTTTGTGAATGGTTACTCTCAAAGCGCTACAGAAGTTCCCCGGTTCAAGGTGGTTCCTGGCTCCTCGGAAAAATGAATGTGGGGTTCCAGCCTGGGAGGAGAGAAATAAGTGAAAAAGGAGCGTCCTTGGGCTAGGCAGGACAGGTCTGCTTAGTGCTGCTCCGCAGCCAGGACCAGTCAGTGCTAAGCTGGTTCAGAAGGAAGAAAGGTGAGTGTAGATCCCAGTAAACATAAAGAGCATCCATGAATCCAAATCATCAATCACAGTAAAAGCTCCTCCAACCTTATTTGTCAAAGCAAAGGGATTTTCAAATTATAAAACCAGGAGTCACCATATGGTCATCTAACCACATAATTTAGGACACAGAACATCCTTGAATTTGATCCAGTTTAAACTTGAGTACATTTTTTATATTATAAAAACCAAAAACATCTATTCTCGATTTAAAAATTGCTAATGGTAGAAAAGCCACAATAACCTCTTGCAATGCACACCAGTAGCTAAGTATTTCCCTGGTGAAATGTGTAGCCTTTTCATCATGCACATTTGTCCAGCTCCAGTCACCAGATCTTTTTATAGCTTTACTTGCTAAATTGGAAGTGCGTTAGTCCTGAAGTAAATACTTACCGTCTATAACCAAAATCCTTTAACTTTTTCTTGTACTTAAACGATTGTGCACCTACCCTTTCTACCAGAAGATGCTTTCTAGCCTTTAGGTTGGTCTCAGAGCTGTCATCTGCACCTGCTCTGGTTTTCAGGCAGTCTGCAAGAGTGTCTGTGCTTTAGAGCTCAACATACATACAGGGAAAATAAGGCATCCATGCCAAAAACATGTATTCCCGGTGTCACACTAGTTTCCGACCACTTTTGCTCCTGGAGTTGACACCCATCTAATGCCCTGGACACGAACCAGTGTGTCCTGTTTAAGCCCACTGCTCCCTGGTGGAGGGTGCTCCCTGCAGCACCCACAGACCCTACAACTTGTTTCTCTGAATCTGATTTCACTTTTACCCACTGGATAAATTACTGCTACTCAGTCATCCACCATAAAAAAGCAATTCAAAATTTTGCTTCTAAAGGTCCTTTAATACTCACTAGATATGGTAACTATAATCTTTGTAATCTTTGTAAAGCTTTAAGTGATGATTTTATGCCTCTAAAATAAAATTTGTACCATATTTTTGCAGGACACTGTCAGAAACAAAGCTGCTCACTGCCAAACTGTTCAACTGCAGAAATATTAGCTAGTATCATCATTACCCTGTGTAGCTTCATTTCCCTGGAGTCACACATTATTATTCCCCTAATGTCTAAGGTATTATAGACAGTTACTGTGCTGCATTTTCAGCTCAGAGAGGTCTCTCTCAAATGATGTAAGGAAGGGTAGCAAGTACATGTGATTTTCTCCATTCCTGTCATGCTTTTCAGATGAGAGTAGCAGTTATTTCTTAAACAGCTGAATGAACTAATTTAAATAATATATTCTGCATGCACTAATTTACATAACATTATATATGCAGGTAAAATGAAACCCACAACAAAGATAAATAAAAGTTTCACAAGAATTCAGTCACAGGCCATGAAGAGGACCCTAGGAGAAACAGGGAAACAATTCTTTCATGCCTTGCTTACTTCATAAAGATAAATTCACTTTTTTTCTGAAATTGGTTGATACTCAGTCTCAGCTCTGCATGTCAAGTTTTTTCCACTTCTTTTTCCTCTTTCAAATGTTGAGCATCTTTTGATATGGTCAATAAGTCTCTATTAATCAATTCCTATCAGAGGGCTCAAAAGACACATGTATCATGTAGGAAAAAATCTCATAGCTCTGCTTCCACATGGACTTTGACAAAAATAACCAGTTGTAAACAAGCAGGGATGTATATTTTCCATGATTCATGCTGCAGAACCCACCATAGGCCATGGGACTGTTGTACAGAACTTGAGCTTTCACAGAAAAAAAAATGCTACCGGGTGGCCTGATTGTGAGGGAAGCCTTCTCAAACAGGAACTGAACATGAATCAAGTCAGGATGACTCAGATTGTTTTTGTGATTCTGCAGAGAGACAATCCGAGATAATAGCTGGGTTGTGTGAACTATTGCTATAATTTATTACAATAAAAATTCAAAATACAATGACTTACGGTTGTGAGTTGGGTTTTTATTTTCTCTACGTATATCAAAACCACTTAGATTTCTAGCCCCTCTGTGTGAATAAACACATAGAAAAACATTTATAAAAATCCTCTGTATGCCTCATAGGGAATATGCCAAATTTCATCCTAACAAACACAGCAACAAGCCTTTTGTATGCTCCATGAAGTACATTTGATAAGAAGACAGCAGTGTCACAGCATGACTGAGTTATGGTGGTAGGCAACCAGCCTTAGGACATCAAGGAATTTATAATACTATTGTTACATGTTGAAGCTTGAAGCTTATGACAGAATAACAATACCTTTCTAGGTGATGGGAAAAAAAAAAAGAAGAATTACTGCTTAAATTCTAAATTAGATTTGTGCTGCTTTTGATTCAAAGAAAGAAAGAAACCCAGTCTCTTTGGGTTTCACAAAACAGAATTGCTGTCTAGGTGTTGTAGCTAGGGTACTGTAGGCAGCACAAAGTATTAGTACAGGTAAAGGACATCTCTGATGTTTGTGTGTTGTACATGCAGGTTAAGTAAATGTTTTTAATCTAAAAAAAACAGGTCCCATGACTCAAGGTGAGAAAAATTCTTCTTTAGTGCTGTGCTCCATCTTTTGCCAGAAAGCTGTTCCCAATCGAAACTATATTTATCCATTATTTACCAGTTTAGTCAGCTGGGGACAAGTTGTTCTGGAAATGTTTGTTTAAATCAGCCAGCCGGGCACCAAGAAGAAAAAGGAAAGGAGAGAGAAAACCAATACAGAAAAATGTCTAAAATTCCAGGGAAAATCTTTCTGTTGATTTTATCAGGATATAGCCAAGATCTGCAGTCAACAGATGAAAGGATGGCTATTAAAATAAGGAAAAGAGACTAGAGACTCTAAAGAAAAAAGAGGCAGAGATAGGAAAGTAGTGGGAAGTTCCCAAGTTCCCATTAAAAAGGACAAAATGGTGATGCAGCTGCAAACAAGCAATGGAAGGGAATGAAAACTGAGAAAGTAAATTAAAATATCTATGACCATTGATTTTAACGGGTAGAGGTGTCAGGCACTGGCCTTGTCTGCAAATTCTCTTGAATAGGTTGTAGAGGCACAATTCGGTTTCAGTATGGATGGGATATTGAAATAGCTGGAAAATTCAGAAAGTTATTCATGCCTAAAGCTTTGGGAAGATCTCAGTAGTAGCAAAGGAAAGATTTATCTTCCCTTTTAAATTAAGTTGTTTGGAAATGATTTGAGAATTTTTGTTACGAAATTATTTTTGGGGTCCTCCCTCTGAGCGAATATTTTAATTTCCAATTCTTACCCTGACAAAACAATTTTAGTAGAGCACAATGAATGCAATGAGTATGTATTGGTAATGACTGTGAAAGGACAAACACCACACAGTGAGCCTTATAGAATTCAGGAAGGACAGAGTCTAAGTTTAACCACAAAGAAAGCAAAACGTTAAGAAATGTGTCTGAAATGAAATGACTAGCAAATCCTTCAAAAATCAGTCTTTGGAGGGGGAGTAAATGTGGAAGGCATATTGTCTTCTTAATCCACAACAGATTGATGCATCTTTTGAAGAACAAACTGCAATTCTTTCTAAACTATGAAGCCTTGAAGGGAGACCAGGCATGGATTTACCAGTCAGGGAAAAGGTCCTTTAGCTGCTTTCCTCTTGTCCCAGCCAGACCTCCCCGTGTTGTTCCATTGCCTGCTTTTTTAATAGTAACATCGAAATATGTAGCTGCTAGAGAGATGAGTGGATTACCAACAGATGAGTAGTTGGCAGATAGGGGCTGCTTAGTTTGTTTCTCCTACAGTTTTCTGGTTTCTGATTCAGTGGTTTTATTTCCCTTATCACATCTCCCCATCTGTCCTTTTGGAGTTGGCTTCCAGTGCAGTGCATGGTTACCATACATAGGTAATAATAACTGTCACTGTGGACATGGACAAAGAGCTTCAAGTGTTGACAACCACGTTATAAATGATCGAAGGACATGCTGTTGATAGCCCAGCTAGTAGAAGAACACAGGCCTCAAAACCTTTTCAGGGTTTACTATGACCTTGTTACCCAGTCTACAGACATGAATCAGGACAGAGATGACCCATCACAGCAAATATCTGTTATATGGTCCAGACCTGATTTTTAATGGCCACCATTTTCCTGCAGCACATTCAGGTACCAGTGTCCTCATGAGCTGCAGCATCCTCCTCACATTTGGGTGTTTGCCCATGTTGTAATGTGCCTCCTCCAAGGCCCCAATGGTGCTACCAATGCCCTCCTCAGGCTCAGGTCCCTCCAAGCACATGGGTACCATGGTCTGATTCTCCAGGTGAGCAGTGGTCTTTCACCTTCTATGTACATACAAAGGTATTGTTTGAACAAAACCAAATAATAATCTTTTTCAGAAATCTCCACATTCTTGAGGAATGCAATAGGGAGAACCAAACTGACAAAAGCCACCTTTGATAATGGACAAACTGTCACAAAGTTGTTCCTTTTCCTAGTGTGGAACTGAATTTGCTATCACACTACAGCATTACCTCCCAAGCAGTCAAAGACCCATAGAAGATTGCACAAAAAGTCACATAAAGCCTTACTACCAAGAGGAAGGAGCAGTTGGCAGCAATCTCCCAAATAATTGCACTTCAAAAGCACCAGCCTGTAGGAGTTCAAAACTCTAGCAGCTCTCTTGACATCATCAGATCTTCCCTTCTCCACCAGCAATTGAGCCAGGTTTTGAACCAGCAATGTTTCCACACAAATTAGTAGTAGTAGAAATAATAATAGTAATAATGCCTGCCCCTCCTCATCAGTGCTCCTCATGGAAGGATTTGGAAAACAATCTTCGAGCAGAACTCTGCCAGTTGCACACACACAGAGGGCAGATGAGAGAACATGTTTCAAAGGATGTGCCATCAGCAGTGCAGGCACTGTGATATCAAAGGCCAGCATACAGAAAGGCAACAGTAAACTTTCTGTAGGATCCTGTGGGGTAAGAACATTGTCCCTCCTGTGACCAGAGACAGGATTGTGCAGCCCTTGTCACAGCAGTAAGCAACATGCATCCTCCATCCTGGCGTTCCTGTTTGCTGCTCCACCCATGCTGCACCACACAACCATGTTCATTCACCTCTACAAATATAAGATTGCCAGTGACTAATGTGAGCTTTTTTAATCTTGTTGATGAATGGGTTTACATTCCCAAAGAGGAATGCTGCATCCCACTGCACATTTTCAGCTGTCTTGTATGTTTCTATAAAGTTGGGAGGACGGAATAACAAAAATCCCCTGGGATGATGAAAGGGTTCGACTATGGGTTCCCAAAACTCAGCTTAGAACTAGCTACTAGTACACAAACAGGTGCCTATAAAAGCCAGGTAGGAGCAAACCAGAAGCAGGGGAGTTTCCCTGCTCTGAGTTGTGCCCTCCCGTCTCCCAGCTGAACACAGCACAGTCTAGAGCACCACCAGCTCAGTGAGGACACAGCCCCAGATGAAGTGGTGGTGTGGCTGACACCAGGGCATGGTCATGTTTCAAAGCCCCAGATGCATCACTCAAGCTGGAGCCCAGCAGCCAGCTCAGCTCAGAGCTATGCTGCACTGTGAGAGCCTTCCTAGGTCCCTGGGGAAGCCAACTCTGCTCCAAGCTGTGGGAAAACCACAACCAGACTCCACGTTTTAGGTTTTTACTGCCTGCCCAGCCACATCATCAGACTATCTCATTTTTAGCAAATGATCTAGACATCAGTGAATTCTTCAGATATTAAAAGACTACCCTTCAGCCTGTTACGCCACCTCTGAACGTGACCCCCCACCTAGACTGCAGCCCTTTAAGTTATCCTTCATTTGTTTGTTGGTGTGTTCCCTTAGATCTGCAGATCGCTTTGATTATTTGAACATCTGGAAGTTGTCACATGCTTTTTTTGACCGTGACCATCTGAAATATTACCCAGCAGGACTTGAGGGGAGACACAGTAAGGAAACAAAAACATCCTACGCATGAGAACATGTGGCAGGAATTATCAAATGACACCATCCCAAAGGGTAGTGCTATATATCCAAGCAAAGGTGAACTTTCTCTCCATTCCCTAAAGCCAGGACAATTGTTTTCCATAATATTCACTCAGACATAAATCAGCATTGCACACAAATACCTAATATATTTTTCACTAAACATTATATTATCAAAGTTAGTTGTCTGTTACTAATGGAGAAAAAGCATTTCTTTCATCCTCTGGTTTTTAAAGCTGAAGAGTAGATCCCCTCATACACAATTCTTCACAGAAAAACCTCCCCAAAATAGTTCAGTGCCTGAGTTTATTAGGTTGCTTATTCCAGGTTAGCCTGATGTCCTCACAGACAGAGTGCGGGTCCTTTGGTAAAGATAGAATGGAATATATAAAACTATGAAATAAAAAAGGTTGAAATATAGAGTCAGAGTTTATCAGCAATCTTGTTACAGGGACTAGAGGCTCTGGAAAAGAGGGGAAATGCAGACCAAAATCAATACAGATGTGGAGGTGGGAGCCTCCACATCAGGCACAGTTTTCAGATTTGGTTTCTTATTCTTATCAAGATACAGATAACAAATGAAGCATGTAGACACATACAAACTGTACTGCTGCAGTCTGGCAGCTGTTAACCAGTTATATTTTGGCCTTCACCAAGAGGTTGTCCCTAAAACCAGTAGTAGATGGCAATGGATTTCCTTCTGACCAGCCTCTTTGCTTACAGATCATGGGACCAAAATCTCATTGTCCTGGAAGAAAACACGAACAACCAGGATGAGCGCTCCCATGCATGACTTCCAATCCCCCTTCCCTGGGGGCTGCCAGCTGGAAGGGTGGTCTCTGCTGCGGTTTCCTCCCAGGGACATGATACTAGTAGAAGCAGAAGTAGAACTAGTTATTCCATCAACCCTCAGCCTCTGCATGTCTCCAGAGTCAAATCAGACCTTGATATACTGGCTTTGCTCTGTGGCTGCCACTGTTCCTTCTTCCTTTGGGGCTATTTTTGTATTTGGTTGCGCAGTGCTCTGATTTTTCTTTCTTTAAAACAGTGCCCATGGTTACTGAAGTCAGTTCCTGACAAGCCAAATATATTTTGATAAGACCCCAACGTCCTAGAAGGAATTCCTTGTAGTGCAGCACCTTTGGTTCCCAGGAATCGTCTTTAAAAGGACTCTCGTCCTCAGGCATAACCTAACAAAAATATTCCATGGTCTTTGTGTTGGGATATGACGGAAGCTGGTTCGTTTGTCCCCTGACAGAGGACGCGGACAGGGAGCGTTCGTGTGAGCGAGGGCAGGATCCAGACTTAGGCGTTGGCATAGGGGCGCTGCCCGCTCGCCACACGTGGGCTCCTGCCCTCCCCCGGCCGAAATAATATCCTCGGGCCGCGGGATCAGCGCGGGCGCCGTCCGGGCGTGGTTCCTGCGCGCACCCACGAGGTGTCACTGCTGCCCCGCCGCCCGCGCCGTGGGAGCGCCCGGCCCCGGCCCCCGCACCCGAGCGGCGGTGAGTGAGGGGCGTTTGTGCTGCGCGCACCTGGCACATTCTTTAGTTGCTGATGCTGGGAGGATTGCTGCCCAGCGACTTCCAATGTCACTGCAGCAGAGGAACATAATATTGGGTTTATTTGTTTCAGATGAATATCGATGAGTTCTCAGCTCATACATCAGCAGGACTCGGCACGGAAGAAAACCAAGACCATCAAACAGAAAGAAGAGGCATACGGTCATTTCAGAACAATTGGGGAGAAAAAAGGAAAAAAAAAATAAATCACCAGGTTTTTAAGACCACCAAACTAGTTTGCTCTACTATGGTAAAGGAAATTGCTTTGTCTTCCTTCCTTTGTTTCTGATTTTATGCTCTGTTTAGATTTCTCAAAGAATGGACTGTAATGAATACCAAAAAAGTCCAGTAAGTTTCTATAATAAATATTTTTCATAGTCAACTTTACACAATTCAAAGTAGTACCATTCAGATTACACATTTTTTTCCATAGCAGAATTAAAACTGCAGCAGTAGTGTAGATCAGTGCTGATACACTGGCAATGCTGATCCTACCGTGTCAGTACCAATAAAACAGAAAGTAAGAGCATCCAGGGGAGTGACCTGTAAAAAGAAACCATTTCTGCATTACATGAACGATTGATGCTGACTGCTGCAGACAGATTTTCTCTGCAGAGCAAGAAATAGGAGGCAGCTGCTGCTGCTGCTGCATGCACAAGATGGCGAGGCCTCAATAATGAGGAGTAATGAGCTCCATCCTGGTGCAGGAGCTTTCAGGAACTGAAAAGGATGCAGCTGATTCTACAGGCAACATCAGAATTCTTCACTATGTGGGGCATGGATAGGCTTTTTCTTCTCCAGCATCTCCTTTTTTTTAGCACAATGCAGTTAAGGTAGCATATTCAAAAATCTTTATTTAGATGTAAAATAAAAGCAGCAGTGTTTTTATATGTATTTTTTATCACTCCTTCCTCTCTCTCTCTCATATTCCTCTAGGTCTTCTGGCCTGCAAACACTTGTTTTTTTCCTTCTCATTTAAACGACACTCCACCTAGTCCATACTGTTGGTGGAAAGAGGTTGTCTTCAAAATCTTTCTAGAAACAAAGGTGTATTCCCAGCACATGCTGTGGTCTGGGGTGGGAGAAGTAGCAGGAGAAATCCAAACCATCTTTCAAAAAACCCCAAGCCCACTCTACTGTATCAAAGAGATTCCACCACTGATATCCAGCTAGCAAGCACAATGGTACCTCTGACTAAAAAGGTAATTACATTTTAAATCCAGTCTTAGCAGTTTCACATCTCTGATTTCAGTGGAAATATGCTGGGAGTTTGGGGCAGGTAAAAAACAGTGAGAGATGCCAACTGAGGCAATGAAAGGTCTGCAGATGCTCAGCATTCCTGTCAGATAGGAATCCCAAAGTGCAGTTTTAACACAGCAATGGAGTTCAAGCAGGTTTCAAATAGAAAACAATTTTTCTGTTGTTACACTCTGTTCTGACCAACAGCAGAAGAAATATATAAAATTCTTATCTTTCATGGTTGGCTTTTTGGTTGGTTGGGGGGGGGTTTAATTTTTTTTTCCCATAAAATATCTGAGTGTTGATAATACACAAGTATACAGAAAAAGTAGATGATATGGGTCTGTATGGCTGGAAGTATATTGGGAAGAAGCCCTTTAGAGCAAAATAAAAGTATGATGTTTCAATTTTTGATTACAGTAAGAAAATAAAGATAGAAGTGAAAATTCTCCCCTGTACACAAATGCACTGGTGGGAGAGCAGCTGCAGCTACTCCCTTATGCCAAGGTTTCCAACACTGACAGACAAGGAGGAGGAAGACAGTTGAGAAGGAAATCAAGGGAAGAGAGAGAAGGCAAAACCTTACTAGTCAAGGACCCAGAAAGGTGGCTGAACTACTTCAAGAGGGTTGGAGGAAGGAGAAATGGAGTAAACCAAAATCACTAAGGAATTAAAAAACTTATTAGTTCCCTAAAACCAACTTTCTGGAAACCAATTCCCTCATTATTTGAGCATGTCTAACTGTCTGAACTTTATCTTCAGCAGTTTACTCTATCCATTGATGAAATTCCACATTTGTGTCTCCTCCCCAAAAAATTCTACCTGTGATTTAGGCACATCAGTTTCTTTAGGCATGTTCATTGGCTTCCCTGGAGCTAACCTCCCAGACCAGTATGGACCAGGACTTAAAGTATTTCCTAGTCTTGGGCTTTAATCTTCCTTCCTCCCACAGACATTTTCTTTGATAAGAGACAGACACTCTGCATCACTCCGTGGACACCCTCACATCAGTCTTCCCATGAAAGAAACTTAAGCTCCTGATTTATTTCAAATTCAAGTGATGGAAGTGAATGACCCACGTACCTGTCCCCTTCCTTCCCTCAGTCCTGGGCACCAGAGGAGTCACACACCCAGGCTTCCTTTTGCCTGTCTCCATTCAATGCACCTAAGCAAAGGAGTAACTCACCTCCCTCATATCTCCTGAAGTTCCCAGTGATGCCTCCCCACCAGGTGAGGAAGGATGTCCCTACTATGTAACAACACCCCCGCACAGGCACCCTGCCCCCCAGGACATTGCCCATGTCCCTTCTCCATCAGCTTGGGAGAGCAGTGGCCTGGAGGAGGAGGAGTGAGCTGATGAGAACAGGATGGGGAACGAGAGAGGCAGACTTCTGGGAGCAGGATGGTCCCCTGAGATCTGACCACAGTCAGAAGCAGTTTCTGCACCTGCATCAGCCCCTGCCCTACCACTGGTCTGCCTTTCCTTTAATAATTTCTGGTTTGTTTTGTTTGTTTGCTTGTTTTTATTCTAATTTCTTTCAATTCCAAGAAGGAACAGAGAAGATGAATATAAAGAGCATTAGTGGGCACCATAAGACCATGAGGGAGGGATCAATGGAGCAAAGATCAGAGGAACAAAGGAAAAGAACCATAAAAGACAGAGAATCTTAAAAAAGATGTTCCTGAGGGGGAGGGGGAGAGAAGAAAGAGAATCTAAAAGAAAACTTCTATAAAGAACAGTGCATCAAAAGAGATTAACTGAAAAAAGGTCATAGATTTCAGGTTACACATTCCTCTCAGCGAAAAGGTAGAAAAGTAAGTTACATTAAATATGCCATTTCCACTCATCTTTTAAGGGAAAGGGGTAAAGGAATAAAAAGATGGATAGACAAGATAAATGCATAATGAAATGCCTCATTTATGTGATACGCGTGCTGAAGGAGCAGCTGCAAGGTTAAGAGGAAGGGTGGGAAATAGTACCCCTTTTGAAAGCTGACAGCTGTGATGAATCTAACAAGAGATTTCAAAATCTAGTCAAATCAAAAAGAGAGCCAATGAAGGTGAGTGCAGCAGAATATATTTTTGGAGCAAAGAAAAAATACAATAAAAATTGTGCAAATGCCACTAACAAGGTAACATTTACAATCGTGTCTTAATATTGTTTGATATTTACTGTCCATGTTCACACTTGTAAATAAGGACTATCATCTAGCATTTGAGCAGGTTCTCAGAGTTTATTATAAGGACAATTTTTCTTTACAATTTACACATACAGATCCCTTACAGCAAATAGTGATGATGGTACTCACTCTCATTCAAGTGTTTGTGTTAAAGAATCAGGCCAGCAGATTCCTCACTCTCACCCACACATAAAGATACCTGTATATAAAAGGACTGCAAGTATTGTACAGGTAGAATGAAAAAAAAATTACCCTTGGGAAAAGATAAAGATGGTCTGAAAAATGAGGATGATAACTGATGGACTGACCCAAGAAGAGTCAGCTATACACAAAGGGGAATGATCATCTACGTTAGATTGCAAGGGATCTGGGCACCATCCTCCAAGAAAGTTGGAGCGATGAAGTCACTCAGCACTTCAGAAAACACCAGTAAGAAAACCAAAGGAGACTGTAATGTTAAAATGTCCATTTATGTTGGGAACATATTATAATAGTGACTGTAGCAGCCTGGTCAAAAATAAAGGGATAAATCAAAGCAAAGATTTAGTTTAGATATTAGAAAAAAAAAGTTTGTAGTTTTCTTTGTAGAGATAATGACTGTCTGGAGAGACTCTGCAGCCCTCCAGTCGATGTCTATAAAAACAAAACCCATTTAGTTGTACACATGTCATTTGAGGACTCCCCAGTCTGAAATATCATGAGGAGGGGGAATCCAGTCTCAGAGAAATCATCTTCTCTTCCACTTCACCTCTTTAATATTGGGACTTCCGCCTATTTTCAACTCAGGAGACAAAAGCAGTCTGTTCAGCAGTGAGATCAAACAGCAGACTGGTGTGAGTCACAACCACTTAGCAACTTGCTTAAATGAATTGTGGACACAGAATATGTTCAAAGAATTTGTTGATAATTTCCCTTGAACTTGTTGGAATTAGAGCCTTATTTTATTTAAGTCCCTGTAGCTATTAAATTTCCTTTAGTAAAATTCCTGTGTTTTATGCACCTATGTTAATAAGACCAGTGTTAGTTCTATGCACAAAATCTTCAGCTAGAAGGGACATAAAAAATATGACAATTTAAAAATATAAATTCAAACAGCTGTTATTCACTATGCATAAAAATAAATAATTGGAAGAGCCACAAATAAATCACTGGCTTTCCCAACTCCTAATTCCAGTTACCTATAGAAAACAGCCTTCTCTCCCTTTGCTGGTCTACTTTGGTTTAATTTTTTTTTTTAATTTTTTTTTAAATAAATAAACATCTTAAATGCATTCCTCGCTTTGGTCTTGTTTCTGGTGCTGGTTGTTGCCCTCCTATTTGTTATTTCTTAGGGGATTATTTGGCATTTATGTCTCATGATTTCAGACAATATTAGAGGTGCAATTTGAAAAAGGCAACTCCAGAAATTTGGTATTATTGCTTGTACATTATTGCTTTTTAGCTGAAAAAAAATGTAGTTGTTGTGTTTTAAAAGACCAGTCACAGTTGATCTTGCCTGATTTCCCGGGTTTTAATTCCAACTCACTACGACTGTGGCCAACAGGCTGGCAATCCACCAGCTTCATTCTGCCTCTCTTGCTCCTAATTGCTCTCCAGTACTCCTCCCTTGTCGGTTCTGTTCTGGTCACAACAATTAATTCCTATTTCTTAGTCTTGTATTCACCTTCAGCTCATTAACTTTTGGCCAGTCTCCACTACTGTTTCAGCTTAGCATTTCACAATTTATCACTGTTTTAAGACCTTTTTCATCCATCTTTGGTTTTGTAGGCTTGAAGAACAGTTTCTAATTGCACCTCACAGAAGAATGGGCAAATATTCTGCTGTTGTCAGTTAGGTGCCAGGATAGCTTCTCCCTCTCCCGCCAGCCATTTTTCTTCACAGGTTGGTCTGGGAGCACAAAACCGTCTGAAGTGTACAGCAGCACCATCAAACACTTCTTTCCCCTGTAGGCTTAAGAGCTGTTTTATGAGCAAGGATGCATGAGAAGAGAGACTGTCTAATGAAGCCCAAGTCTCAGATGGAAGTTCTGAGCTCCAAGGGGTTATTTTAAGGAATATTGCAATTAATATCTCACATGAGGGTGTTTTCAGCTTCCTGGACAGAGTCAGGAGGCACTGACTGATGGCTCTTCCCTAGAAGACAAGAAATACGGTCTCTTCATATGGATTTTCGCTCTTGGTCCTTTATTTCTCTACAGATTTGTGGCCTCAATGAAATCCCTAATGGTAAATTGTTGTGTAACCAGTCATACTTCAGCTATTTGGTCATTGTACAAGCATACCTTAATCTGAGTTAATCTTAATTCTTTGAAGTGGATCTTTGTGAAATTTGGAAACAAACATTTAGGTTTTCTCTGTGGGTAAGTAAAAGGAAGTTTGTGCCACTTGGAGTTTCCAGTCCAAGTCTATTCTAATGGCAGATGACAGTGAACAGATAAAGCATCATAACATTGCAGATAAACCTTTTAAAAATCATCTAGTTGTAGGATTGATCTTGTTTGGGCCAAATTCATTCATGTGTGATGGTGGAGTTGTATCACTTGGAACTAAGCTCAAATGAAACCTTAATACTGCTCCCTGACTACTTTGAAATCCTTATTACTAGTGCTTGGTTTTACTTTACAATCATCACGTTAAATCCTGGGCAAAACAGGGAAAGACAACCATTCAATACAGACTTCATATTTATTGAAAAAAAATGTCCTGGCTTTGGCTGGGATAGATTTCACTTTCTTCCAAGTAGCTGGTGCAGTGCTGTCATTTGGATTTAGTATGAGAATAATGTTGATAACACACTGATGCTTTCGCTGTTGTGGAGCAGGGATTACCCTAAGTGAAGGGTTTTTCAGTTCCCCATGCTCTGCCAGGGAGCAGGTGCACAAGAAGCTGGGAGAGAGAATGGTCAGGGCAGCTGACCCCAGCTGGTGAAAGGGATATTCCATACCACAGAACATCATGCTCAGTATATAAACTGGGTACAGTTGGCCAGGAGGGCATGATCGCTGCTCAGGAACAGGCTTGTCATCAGTCAGTGGGTGGTGAGAAATTGCATTGTGCATCACTTGTCTGTCTTGGCTTTTATTCCTCCCTCTCTCATTTTCATTATGATTACTATTATTATTATAAATTAATTCAATTATTAAACTGTTCTTATCTTAACCAATGAGTTTTATCTTTTTCCTCTTCTCCTCCCAATCCCATTGGAGGTACAAGTGTGTGAATAAACAGCTGTGTTGTACTTATTTGCTAGCTGGAGCTAAACTATGACAGGAAAGAACTACAATAAATACAGAATGGGTTCAGGAATACAAATGCTCCACATCTTTTTATCAACCAGTTAGTGTTGCAAAGTGATTTAAAAAAAAAATTCTTAGGATGAAGTTGCATGAAATGCCTAATGCTTGAATTTGAAATGTTAGCTATTTGAAGGAAGTCATTATTTGAAGCAAACACTGGTATCTAATTGGTTAACTGTGAAGGCAAAGCAGGCAATATACCAGTCGATGCAATTGGTGGCAGTGGGAGTTTGGAAATAAATATCTCTATTTGGCACTGAGAAGTGAAACAGAGCTCAAATTTCTGTTGATTGCCTGGCCCCAAGTTCATTGCCTCAGAGCTCACATTTCTGTGGTAAAATTAAATCTCAAAGCTTAAGATCTGGGATTCAGTGTGGCTGTTTATTAAAATTCATCTGACCTCCCTAGGTTTTGAACATTTTAAGTTGACCTAGATGGAGCTCTTGATAAAATCAAACTCTGGGGCATTTCCATAAAACCTTAGTAGAATTGTGCTAACAAAAATGGAGACACTTTAAAGCAGTGATTGTCATCCTATCTAGAAACCAGAAACACAGTGGCATGTGAAAACAAAGAACAAACAGAAATCCCAAACCTCAAGAAACCTCATCTGAGCAGAACATGGAGAAAAGCCATTCATGGTGATTTATAATGCCTTTTGTACTGGTTTCACTCAGACTGCCTCTTTAAAGATGCTGCATTCATGGCTACGGCTGCACAAGGCTACTGACAGAGCCAGTGGAGAAGTGAGGCAGAAGGTAGCTCAACTCCCTTCTGCCCATTGCTGGTCTGTGCAGGAGTCCTGTCCTTAGTGGCAACAATGCAGACAGGTATCGGATGTTAAATGAGATTACTCCGGTATTAGTGCATTCAAACTGATTGTCTGCTTGTATCTATGACTGTCCCACTGTGTGTGTGTGTGTGCACATTTTTAGGGTCGGTAGTCCCTTCAAAACAAGATTGCATTTCTCAATATCAAACCAAAGTCATCATGACAGATGGTACTAGAGTTGGCTTTCCTGAGTCTATTCTGTGCATTGCTAAAAAGGCTTGTTTGTCCTGTGCGCCCTATGATGCCCTGGAGGTATCAGCATTTTATCATTTGACTTAGTTCCCATCTTTGCTTTTCTACTCAGAATTTCTGACCAGTATCCTTATGCCACCTCTATCAGTTGAAAGTGTTGTTTTTTAGGCTGAGCAGAGATTTCTGGTTCCAGCTCAGATTAGCTTCAGAAGCTCCATATCTGCTGTCTCATGGGCAACATCTGCATGCGCTCATAAACCTGTCAACAGAACTCTGCGTGAGTAACCTCAGCAGTGGACGTACAACAGCACACCCAAACAGAGCCCCTGAATTAAAATGATAGCCTCCTGCATTACTACTGGAGGTTTACACTACAGACTGTATACTTAGTACTACCTTTTCAGCTTAAAATGTTGCTTTGTATCACAGGTGACAACAAGAAGAAAGAAACACTGCCCTTCCTATTCAGCAAGTATACTCTTGTGTTCTTGGGCAGAATTGTTTCATGTCTGTTCCTAAGGAAATGCAGTTCAGTTCATCTGGTCTGGGGTAGCGACTGAATTGCTGCGCAGACTGTACTATTATAGAATGGGTCTAGCTTCAAGAAAGGTTTGCTTATGAGATGATGAGCAAGCTGGAAAATCTCTCTGCTGCTAGCTTGATAAAGAGAAAAGAAAAAGTAAATGATTAGCAATAAAGTGTGCTTGATTAGGTGTCACTGAGAGAAAGAAAATGCCATTTCATGTCACCTTTTTAGAAAGCACAAGGTGTGTAACTTTTGGGGATCATTTTGCTCTTGACTAATCTTCAGATTCAATATTAAAATCTCAAACTTCCCAAAGGAAAGAGATTCTGCATCTTTTAATGAAAGATAAAACAACAATATAAACATACACAAATTTACAGAGAAAGGATCAACTTTAATACATCTGGAGTAAAAGGTGTTCTTTTTTAAATATGGTATAAAAATAAATGCAAGAAACATTAACAGAGAATATACAGACAACAGACAAAGACACAGGCTTTCTTTCTCAATGTGAATACATCAGTGAAATGAAACCTTCTGTGCTAATTTATTGTGCAATAAATGTGATGCCATATGTATATTTATTAATATATGCATTTTTTACATTTCTTCCAGTTTTTGATTGACGTATTTTTTTAAATAAACTGTGCCTAGCAGAAGCTTTTTTTTCACTGTACTTGAGCTTGCAGAAAATAAAAAGACACAGATCCAGCTTGATATGAAGGAGGAAGTGAGCAGACAGTTTTCGAAATGGAGGCATCGAAAGGCTAGAGAGTCCCTCGGAGTCTGTAATGCCTTAGTATACACAAAAGAAAACAAGTCAGGTCCTTGCTCATGCAACATCTTGTTCTACTGTCCTCTGAGTCAGGCAATCAGTGAGCTACAAAGTATGTATAATGATTTGAGTCTGCTTCCATGCTACAAGGTGATCCTTTTAGTAGGACTGCACTAGACTGGTTAACCTCTTTGATGTGAGCGATTTCCCCTGAGGAAAAGATAAAAACAAAAAACAAAAACAGAAAACAGAGGCATGATCACTGCAAACCTGTTCATCAGCAACCACTCAGTGTTGCCACATCACCCTCAAGTAACTAGGGGCACCAACTGGAGCCTGTGAAATCTTAAACCACAGGAAGTCCTCACGCTTAAACACCTGCACTGCCAGCTGGTCAGATTGTTTCACAGAACAAGCCAGCAAATTTAAAGACCATTTTTGAATGAGATTGGTTTTGGCTGATGAGAAACTGATGCTGAGGTTTTTGCTGTCAATTGTACCCAGAACGTGAAGAAGGCTACTGCAAGAGTGCCTTGTGCTTCAAAGATGAATGTGCAAACTGCAGTAGCTCTGTCAAAGAAGACAAAAAGCTACTTTCAAGTTAAGGTAAGAAAGTAAGAGGCAAATTGCATATAGGCAGGAAAACAGGTTTTTCATGAACACAGCTATAGGCTTGTTGAGACCACATTTACTATTTATAAGAAACATTGGTCAGGTATATTACATGTGACTGTATAACGCTTCTTTGAAGATGTTCGGATTTCCATATTATTGTTTTCCTCATAATTTCTCCTGTTGCAAGGATGTGGTTTCAATTTTTTAGCAAGTTCTTTTAATAAGGTGTAATGACTGTCCCACAAGAGCTAGGTCTACAGTGTGAAGAGGATGATATGTCACCATGGTATATTTCAAGCAGATTTGAGCTTTATCTGAGCCAGACAGGAACCACAGAACAGGAATTAGCTCTCCTACGGCCACACAGAAGGAGTTAGCTCTCCGAGGGCCATCCTACCGTGGCTCTGATCCAACAGAGGCAGAGCTGGCACAGCAAGCTGACATCATTCCTCAAAATATCACAGGCATACCCTGATAATGTAACACAAATATATCATAAAAAATTAAATGGAAAATGACTCTAACTTGCCAGTTAGATATTTAATACTTACATTTATTGTATTGTTCATTTTAAGTGCCCAACTCCGAAATATCAAACTGATTTCAAGGAGAATACATTAGGAAATACTGCAACTATGGAGAGATACTTCATTTTATGCAGTAAATGCTAAATGAACTTCTTTCGCTATATCAATAAATTGTTACCATCTGCAGTATTATAACTCAGTGAAATTACACAATGTAATATCTATTGTCATTATCAATTAAATTTATGCTCACAGGGATCTGTAAGTTGGTTTTGAGCATTTGCTCAGATGCAATATATCACAGTGGTCTTCATAAAAGGAAGAATAACTATTTTATTCTTTGTGCTCTGAAATACAAGTTGAACAAATTAGGATGGATACTTCCCCTACAATATAACTTGGAAGGGAACTCATGTTTGCAATGTTGGGTTAGGCTGCTCATCCATCAGGTTCACCATATCAGCTGACAGTATTAATACTTGCTTTGTCAAAAGATGGAAAGTGTCCTTCCTGGCACACTGTATTCCCTGTATCTGTCTCTTTCTACCTGTATTAAATTCACAGCTTCTTGACACTTGTTAACCCTTAAATTATGTTTTGCTCTAATGCAACAGGAAAGTTGTTACGATAAGACATCTTTTCTTTTTAAATAGTTAAAAAAGCTTCAACAGCAGTGTAGCACTGGAATACAATTTAAAAGAGCATGTCCAAAATTAAGTGTTTTGTTAGACAATTCATGACTGGCAGTCTCAGACATAATCTCAGAAAATATTGAACATATGCTTATCTTTGCCTTTCATTAAGTTATGTGCATTTAATTTTACAGGTCTACAGGTCTGGCTACCTTCTGTAAATATGTATGGGTTCCCTTTAATACTTAACTGCATAACCCACTTAATTAAAATAAGAAAACTAAGAGTTCTCTATTAGCTATTAAAACAACTTTCTCAATACCACACTGGAAAGCTGCATAAGCTCTTGTTGTGGTATAAAATCTGTGAAATAATTTTTTATTATTATTTGCAACAATTATTTAGGAGTTTTAAAATTGATGGTATTTTTAAATTAACCATAATTCTAACATCTCAGGAATTAATTATGTTATCAAATAAACTAGGAAGTTTTGACCTAAAGTCAGGCAAAAAAGTAGTTATTAGTTGATCTGATTTGTATAATCTTTTTCTACATGTTGTTTGAATCGTCTCCTAGAGACACAGTGAGTTGTTATGACAATTTTTTTCTGCATTCCACACCATTTGCTCCCAAGATATTGCTAGTTTTTGGATACTTTTTCTCCTAATCCCTACAGTGATCAGGAATTCTCTGGGTGGTCCTCTCCATCATGTCCCCTCTCTGCCTCAGAGAATATTACAGTTCTTACAGATACAAACTCTCCATCTGAACAACAACATGTGGTCTTTTTCAAGGCATTAGTAGTTCTAATTTATCTTATAGTTGGAAAAGTGACAAGTTAGAAGATACACCCTCCTTAAGAGATCCTCTCCAATGTTTATACTGAATCATACTAAGTTCTCTGATTAGGAAAATAAACTTTTAATACACAGAACCCACAGCAGCCCCAAATATAGAATTATCACATCTTCTTATTAGAGCTGCAGGGACTTGTTATTTTCCACATTACAGAATATTTCAAGCATACTTTTATTTTACCTCTCTAAGCTAGTGTTTCATAACTATCACTTCAAGGAGATTTCCAGATTTACTCAATTTACAGTCTGATGTAAGGATCATCTGTTGTGGCTCATAATTTAAGAACTGAGCCTAGATATTTCTTGAGATACAATGTTAACAGCATTTCCATAAGCCAAATTTTGATTTGGGAACCTGTATCTAACAGTCCGGTTTTCAGAGGTGTAGCATATGAGTCATCACGCATAGGAAGATGTTTCCTGTGCTAATGAGATTAAAGAACAACTGGGGAAAAAAAGTCAGAAGAAGCAGTAGGTGTTTGTCTGAATAATGAAAAGGAGAACCTTAATATTTTCAATATATTCTTGCCTTCAATACTTAGAAGTAAATGGCCAAATTCTAAACAGGATTAGGGTTTTTTTGGCTGTATTAGTGCACTCTGGACATATGAATTGCAACTTTTTAAGAATTTTACTAATAATACACAATCCGAAATGAAACCCTGCACACATAACCTGACAAGGGAGTCAGAGTACAAGGAGGCAGGACAGCAGCTGGAGCGAACAAGTGAAAAAGTACATCTAAGAGTACTTAAAAGGTACCTTAAAAAAGTACTTTAAAAGAGTACTAAAAGTATATCAATTGGCCTCAGCATTCAGTCCCGTGTATTAACTGTTTAAAATAGAGTTGTACCTCCAACTTTATCGCTACAGAATTTAGGGGGAAAACTACAAAGCCATGTGCAGGTGTATGAGTGGCTAAATACAATTATGCTGACTGACCCATTTATGCAGTATGACATTAACTCCTCAACCTGGCAAACAAATCAGCAACAACCTCAGTACATATCTGATTTATAAGAAAATTATATGAAATGTATATAGGGGCTGGAGTGCCTATATTTGATATAGATATATAGATAGAGGAAGAGCAAGTCTTTTCGTTTTAGAAGACTAATTATCCTCCTTTCTGTTAAGCAATCTCAGTGGTTACTTTTTCACGGTTTTTTATTGCCAGTGCAGATGCTACTCCCCAGGACCGATACTGGTAGAACTAAAAATGAAAACTCCATGTAATCTGATGGGGAAAGGGAAGAGGAGAGTGAACCCCACTGTGAGCACAATGAAATGTGGAGCAAGAATTGACCCTCCTTGCTTTCACAGTTCCCCATCTGCTTGTGTGAAACACCTGCAGCACACTGGCAGCTCATCCGGCATCAGTGGGGAAAGCTTCCAAGTGACATTGCAGTGCACTACACACAGAGCTGGTGTATAAACTACCCCTGACAGGAGCACAGCTGGAGAGACATGGGAACAGAAGAGGTAAGTCCTTTTCCAAATTTAGGCAGCCCTTGCTTCACTAGCAAAGGGGAATTGCCTTAGCACTGCTCAGGGGATCAGAATTCTGCTTCAGTTTCCACAGGAGCACAGGATGCTGCTCTCAGCCACCTGTGCAGGTGTATTTTTCTTTCATATGTGAGGAAGGGAGGAGGTTAATATTTACTGAATTTGGGGCATGAGTTGTCAGCACAGCTGCAGCATTAAGTGTTTGCATGTGCAGGGAAATCCTTCCTCCTCTGGCTGGGATTTAGCTGTCTCTTCCCTATTCATTAGGGCCATACTCTTTCCTGCAACGATCTGAGGACAGGAGGCAGAAACTGAACAACAGCTTTCCTGTTTTGGCTCATTCTATAACCAGTGACACTCTCCACTTCTTTCTCCTTTTACACTTATCTTTACACTTACTGATGAGTTGTTCTCACTTGTGATTGACCTACAAACTCTTGCCAAATGGAGTAGTTTGAACTTGAAGTGTGGGTTTCCAAGGGACTAATGCTTAGGAAAAATATTTTTAATATGTTTGTCCTGGGCCCAACCCCTCAGGTTTCCATATCTGTCTGCAGTTCTCACTCCTGCAAACAGCTTAAGAATCAGGTAAGTGTTTGTCAGCTGGAAAATGGCAGACACTGGCCTAATACCTGACCAGTCCTTGCTGGCCCCTTACTTAGATGAACCTGGCTGTGCAAGTGCTACTCCTCAAGCTCCTCTCTTCCAGTACAACACACAGCACCTCAGCTCCAGGCACAGCAGAACAGCAAAAGGAGGCCAGTCCTTACTGGCATGTCCTTCATGATTTTCCACCCCTAAAAAAACCCTAAAACTACAGGGTTTTTGAGTAGTTAGTAGTTCAAACTAAAAATTTCAATTATTTTATTTGTCCTTTTTAGTCAAATATCAATAAGATATCTCTTTTCTGAAATGGAAAAAGCACATAGTTATTGTTTTCATTCTTGTTTTGTATTGGTCAAATAAGTAGCTTTGTGATTTATTTTTCTTCTCACGAGATTTTTTTTGTTGTTTAAATTTTGGGAATAACATGTAAGTAAATTCAAAATGAGATCCTTTAGCTGATACTGCATTGAAGTTCTTGGGCAATGCTATGCTTGAGAAAAATCTAGCCCTTGGCAGAATTTCAGGACTAGATGGACTTTTGGTCTGGAACAGTAGGGCCTTGTGTACATAAATTTTATCTGTTCATAGAAAAATTTCTTGATTAACAGATGAAATTCATATATTATCTGCCTTGTTTCTCAATAAATGGACAGATTTTAACACAACAAGAGATTACACTCATTTAAGCATCTAGAAAGTCTATGATCCACTGATAATAACAGGGGAAGCTATTTTTATGAGTTGTAACTTCCAATTCTAGGCCATATTTCACTGTGTCATGTTAAGACACATTGGATTCTGTGAAAATGTCAATGTGCTCTGTTCAATGAACTTGGCATTTTGCATCACTTGCATTAAATAGTCTGTTGTTACTTGTTTGGAGGAGGAAAAAATGAAAGGACTCTGATCAGCAAGTTCTTCCAGGTAAGTGGAAGAAGACAGCTGGAAAGGGTATGTGTAATGTAAGATATAATGGGTTTAAAGTCGGAATTATTAAATGGGGCCTTGTTTATGAGGTTATGAGTGGAGATATCTATAGTTCAATGGGTCTCTAGTTTAATATATGAACTGTTTGGTCTGTTTTGTATCTCCCCCCAGGCAGCTCTAAGGAGAGAGGCTACAACTTCTCACCCCATTAACTTTGTTCCTGGTGGGACAATAAAATTTGGATGGAGTGGAAATTAAATTAGCCCACTCTCCTGTAAATCAGTTCCCTTTGTTTCAAGGGTTCCAGACAGATAATCAGAGTTAAGCACCAGGCTAGGGCTCACAAAGTTGTCTTGCTCAGTCTGCCTCTGTCACAAGTCTTGCACACATGAGAAATTGTTCACAAAATTGTTCCTTAATTGTTCCTTAAAAGACCTCTTTGTTCCCATCAACATTACCAGTGTATATTCCCCTGTAATGCAGATATTAGTACTTGAGGTAGAGCAAGTTTGCTGGGCTTTTTAATTTCTTTTTTTTTTATATATATATATTTTTTCTCCATGTGAATTCCTTGAAAGAATTTCAGTTTTTAAACACCACAGAAACAGTTGATTTCTGTCTCTCTACTGATATAGCATGTGATGAGACCCTCCTGCTCCCTGACATAGACCTTTAGCTTCTCTTGGGGAACTGCAGGTGACTGGACCTTTATTATTCTCAAAGAGGAAGCTGAGGGGCTGATCTAGATGGGGGGGGGGGGAAAGCACAGTGCACACTGTCACTGCTCTCTGTGCCTCAGACTCAGAGCTGTGACACCTGTGGTTGCCAGTGTTACTCCAAGGCAATGCACTTATCTAACAGCTTCATTCCAGTAGTGCTGAAGTGTATGTGTTCTATATTTTCACACAATACCCAGGAGCGTGAGGAAATGAGGCAAACCAAGAATAGCTGGGGTTACTACTCGGATGCAAAATATAAAGTGTTCGGTAGTAAAAATTACATGTTGCAAATGCCAGTTTGCTATTGCTTCTGTATATTTATGTGAATGCAGTCCTGTTTCTAACACCATTCATACTGTTTGTTGCACTATGCTGAAGGCACTAGCAATTTTGCATGATAAAATCCACAGAGCAAGATAAATAGTGTTTTTAAGCTGAGCATTTAGGGCTTTCGTGAAGTGCCCCAACTTATTGAAAGTTTTCTGGAAAAAAAACTCTTTAATGTCAAAGAGATACAGAGCTGAGCCTAGTGTTTTTGTTTATATAGATTTGTTTATATAGATCACTTCTATTTTTTCCCCATCAGACTAGAATAGTGACTCATTATAATAGGTTATTTCCACATAATTAATGAAATAGTACAGTGTAATTGCCCTTACAAAGTTTCTAGTTTAACAAATTCTTTCTGTAGCAAGTATAACCCAATTTCAATTAACATTGATCAGGAGCCTCTTAGAGTCACCATCTTAACAAATCAGGTTATGAATTACATGGCCATCTTCTCAGATTGAGTCCCTAGACACAACCAAGGCTACTGGGGTTTTTTAAACATTTCAAACGGAAAAAACTGAGGTCTAATTTAGTTCAATCCAAATCCACTTTGATATAAGTGACAAAAAATCCAGTGAAAATTAATCTAAATATTGTAAACCATCAGAGGAGAAGAGAAACTGTAAATTTCATCTTACTAAATCATTCAGAGATGACAGCATTTATCTAGGTTGTAGAAGACCTATTTCACACTATGTTCTGTAGAACAGATCTATTCTACAGTCAGTCCCTCGCTTCACAGTTGAGCAAGTTAATCAGCACACTGTAGGATATTCTGAGAAATGTTTCCCTCATCCCTGCTAGTTGGAACCAGTGTACCAACGTAGATAATTACATATTATAAACTCATCACAGCCAAGAACAAGAGTGGAAGAACAAGGATGCCTTGTGGCAAGGGGTCCTGAGGAAGTGGGTAACATGAATTCAGTCATCTGAATAGATCCAATAGAGACATGTTTTTCTTTCATACCTGACCTGACTTGACAGACTAAAAGGCAGCAAAACCACAGATTTTATTTTACAGATTGCTCTGTGGAAAAAAAAAAAAAAGTCTCCCTCTTCTACTGAAGTACTAATGCTTCTTATCCAGAAATCCTCATTCTCATTTGTAGTTCACAGCTGGTTTACTGGGCCTGCTTTGCGTTTCTGGCATCCTGCTATTCTGGTACTTCTGCCCTGAGATTAGCACAGTGAAAACTGGGCATGGATGCAGGGCACAATGCTCCCATATTTGTGCCCAGAACTGCACAACAGTGCTCTGGGAGTGATTTCAGTGTCTCCAGTCTGTCTTCACTTTTTCTCTCTTTGTGCTGTATTCTCCTCCCATCTATCTGCAGCTTGCCATTTCTCTCCTCATAGCCACCTGTTCACATAATCTTTACCATAGCCAACTCCTGACCTGTGGGCTGTTCAAAATGCCGTGAATAAATGTAGCATTGCAGCTTGCCAGGCACCATGACTGGGAAAAAGTCTGGCTCTCAGAGATCCTGGATGTATTACCCACTCTCTGCACTCTTTTTTATAGACTTTTTATTAATATGGAACTTCCTACAGAATTATAGTGGAATTATGGATAAAGTTATCATGTACAATCTTGTTTTATAGATCCAACCTGCTGAGACAACACACAAATCACACTGCAACATGCTATGGCAACACCACCATGCAAAACATAGGGGTTTTTGTTTCAAACACTGGGATAGTTTCCTTTGTGGCTGTTTATTTACTTTTAGTGTCCTTTACTGACTTTGTCCCATTGAATCCAAATTTCTTCCTGATTACAGTGGATTCAAAGCATATTACAGGAAGCCTTTACCTATAAGAAAGTAGTTAAAGAATTACTGTTTTGTTTTAAAATGTGAGATATTCCCACAGCCTCACAAAACTTTTTTCTTTCACTATGTTTTTTTCTTTTTTTTTTGATTACTGGAAAGTATTTATGTATTTTTTTAAATACTTGAGGCAATACTCTTGAGCCCCATTGCATAGGAGGCGGTTTTTGAGAACTGCTTCTTCTTCCTTAGAAACTAAAAAACAAAAACCATGATCTTTGCTGAAAGCTCTCATAATTTTCATTTCAGTGCACACAGCTCCATTTACCAGGTCACAGAAAAAGCCACAGACACACGCGCACACACACAGCAGCGTCACCTACACAATTCAACAGACAATGCAGACAAACTTGAGTATAATCCAAGATCTTTCTACCTCTTTTCATAACAGGTTAGTGCTCGCCCTCAGTGTTGGTGTACAGTTTTTATGGCATGGGAAAATTGGGATGTTTCTGCCCTACAAAAATAAATGCGTTGAATTCTTTAGTTTGAACTTTCACAATGCAAAAAAAAAAAAAATAATTCCAAAGAAACTGGATAGGTAAAAAGAATCCCACATATCAGGAAATCAGTGTATCTTTTGGCAGGTGGCAAAAGAATGCTCACACCAAACCTACCAGCCTCCTTTTTTTTTTTTTTACGGTCAGTAAATAGCTTAAAAAAATTATATATTGAAAAGAAAAAATCAGTTCTTTTAATCCATTATGAAAATTAATCCAAATCAAACCCTTGCACATCAACAGCATGAATTCTTTAATCCTGCAGAAGCTGTGTTAGACTTTAAGGAACATGGGGAAATTATTATTGTTTATTTTTCCCTGTGCCCAATCAAAAAAACCATGATGAAGCATTTTTCAGTAAAATAAAAAGAAAACAGGATGGAAATCCAATGTATTCAACTGTTTTAAACTCAGTATTTTGGGAGGCACCAGAAAAAGAAACAACATCAAGCAGGTTTTCACAGATTCTTTACTAAAATTAAAGCAAAAAAAAAAAAAAAGTGACTAATTTCATGCTTCCTAATGCAAAAAGCATGGCTCCCAAAGGTCCATTCCTCCATGTGTGACTATTGAGATCATTGGGAAAGGGACTAGGAGGAGGAGTTGTAATGAAAGCACATTATAAAGCTGTCATTCCCAGGAAAATCCAAAACAGTGATGAATACACTTTCAACTGTCAGGTTAGAGAAGCAAAAAGGGAAAGTAGGGATCAGTGAGGGGAAGGGGAGAAGGATGTCCCATCAGGCTTACTAGTCTTCCGAGGCAACAAACTTACCACATTGCGTGTGAATTTCTCAAAAGATGTTCGACGATCCAGAGTGTTTTCCAACTTAAATTTAAAAAAAATAAAACAAAAGAAACAAAAAGAAAAAGGAGGGGAAAAAGAAAAGCGAGAAAAATGGAGTAGAAAAGAAGGATTGATGAAACAATGGACTGCAAAACAAAGTCTGTATAAATCAGGAAGCAAACACAGATATGAGGCGGTAATGGGACTTGGTAAAACAGGGGATGGGCAAAGCAGATATAGTACTAGACAAAAATAATTTTTCAAGGGGATCAAACTTCATGGTTTGAATTTAAAGAAAAACTGAAAATAAAAAGAAATAATGAAGTGCACATCTTGTGTTAATGAACTGACATTCACAAACTTAAGGACTTCACACGGACAGTTGAAGCTTTCTGGTTTTTTCAACATCTCTCTCTATATTGGATCTTCAGAAATCAATGTTTGAACAAAAAACAAAATCACACAATACTTTCATATAATTTTAGGTTGTCATTGTAAACAATAGAATCCCATGGTATTAATAACTACCTTGTTCCGGTAACAATCAGGGCCCTGATTTTGCAAGGCACAGGGTTCCCAGCTGATTCTAGGAGATTACTATTTAAAGCCCACTGATAAAATTATTTATCGTTATAGAAATCTGCAATGCACAAGCTGCTCCATATACTCTGGGCTGTGGCTATTCAGAACTCATTCCATAATCTGAACTTTTCTAAGTAAATATTACATACCAAGACATGAGCTTCTGTTTGCCGAAGTGTGACATGATCAGTCTTTCAAGTCAGATTCCTAGCCTACTCAAAACTATTCATGTAATAATAGGGAAAGAAACAAAATTAGGAAGCCCCTATATTTATAGTTGAAATTAGAAGTAATCCATAAGAATAAGATTGTTTCTAAACACATTCTGTAGCTTTTATAGATGGAATAAAGAGAACAACAACTATTACATAAGCAAACTTGCAAACATGAAAGACTATTCTTCTGGGATTTTATTTTATTTTTTTTAATGTATTTGTAAAGCACTTTGCAATTAAGGTGCTTCATAACAGAGAAAACAGTACAATATGGGATGTAAAAATAAAAATAAGTTTTGCTAGATTAACTTATTGAAACATGCCCGCATGCAGGATATATACACATATATGTATATTGAACTCCTGTGTGTATGTGACCCTCCAAACACGCCAAGCTGGTCACCTACCAGATATCCAGTTGCACTGGCACAGGGGAGAGAAGACTGAGTATTGTTGCAAACATAACCACTGCTTTGCACAGTGGCAAGACAAAGGCAAGATGGACCAATACCTTTTTCTTGGCCTGTAGCAGCTCCTGGTAGGCACTGGATCGTATAAAACGAGGATAAGAATCACTTTTCATCAGTTTGTAAATGTGCTCCTGAAAAGGAAAGAGGGAGCTGTTATTCCCATGAAAGAAGACATGTATAAAATGGGAGACAGTCGTACATTTTGGTTGTGGAATGTATACCAGCTAGCAGTATTATGAATAGGAAGTATTATGGGACATCAGGTTTCAGTTCTGAAGCTAAGGCTGAATTGCTTTCTATTCTGAAACCAGAAATTCCTCCCATTTGTTATGTATAAATTACACAGCACAAGCACATCTTTCTTTAATTTACAGACCTAATTTCCACTAAAAAATTATTTTATAAGAATTTACAACTGAGCCCTAACTTAAGGCCCAATTTCAAACCTTCCTTACATTAGTCAGTTTAGCTAACTGACTAAATTAGGAGCTGTGGATCCTTCCTCATCAGATTTTCTGAATTAGTTTGTGGACATTCTCTTGTGACTTCACAGGCAGGATGAGAAACTCAATTCAGCATCATAATTAAGTGCTAAAGTTAGCGAGGATATCCCCTGGCTACTCTTGAAAACATCCTTTGACAGACATTTAGTCTGCTTCCCAGATAACAATATAAAAAGGAAAATACATATGTAAATTAAAAAACAGTTCGAGGCTAATCTATTTTTCAAGATGTTCATTCTTCAGAGGGGTGTGAAAATTTTAAAATCTTTATTCAGAAAACAAATGACAGAGCTTATAGTTTTTCATTTTGAAGCATTCTCATTTCTGAAAAAGATTAAAACCAAAAAATCTATGATGTAGGACGCTTGATAATTCTAGTTCTACTATATATTAGAAAAAGATTTGTAGAAAAGCAATCAGAATAGGAAGTGCTCTCAAAATAATTTTTAAAAATCCACTGAATTGTGCTGGCTATTTTTGTGGAGCTTTTCTTTTACTTAAACTCTATTTTTTACTGTAGAAAACCCGTAGCACAGCAATTGGGAAACAGCAAAGAAAATGTAAAGTAAATATTATTTTTAGGCTTGGTAGTGCATAAAATTAGTGAATACAAAACAAACCCAAACCCAACCAAACAAACAAAAAAAAACCCAAACCAAAATAAAAACCAACATAAAAAAATCCAAAAAATCCCCAAACCAAACCAACCAACCAAACAAACCTCCCACCTTCTTTGAAAATTACTTTTTGCTGTATTAGAAACTCTAGAAATGATTCTAAGTGTCTTTCATTGGATTTCTTACACTAAGCGGAGAAATTCTGGTATATATTCACAACTTAGGCTGGTTTATTTAGGGAGTTTTTATTCCACTCCCTATGGAAGCAAACAGTGCATTCAACAGAGAGCAGAAAGTGGTGATAAGCATTAAAATGTTATTTCTGTACAAGAAACAGCCCTGTAAAAGCAAGAATAGATTAGGCTTAGTATTAGTGGACACCTTAGTCAGGAATTGAGGCTGCTTGTTATTTAACACAATCAGACTATTTTTACTTATGTATCCCTCTCATTTGACAGGGAGCTTTATTGTTTCGTATTTCAAGTCCAGAAATGCTTTTCATACATTTTTAACCACAATTAAGTGACCTTCTGGTTGCCAGAATGATATACAAGTGGTCTCTTTCCCAGCTGGCAGGCGACGAAGAGCCTGTTGTAGAGGCAGAGCCCTATCCTGACAAAACCCTGCCACCTCAGGTGGGACACTCTGTAGAGGTCCTAAAGCTTCAAGTGAGACTATGACAGGTGCAGCCTGCCCCCTTTTCCAAGACAAATGGCTTCCAGGTTCAAATTTTGTTTGCTGAACTGGAGGAACTAAGCAGAGATCTGACAGGAGGAAAAGTCCTGCTTACATAAAGACTGGATACTTCACAGCTTTCATAAATGAAGGAAAAAATTATAAGAAGAGAGATCTGGAAGTTGGTGCTGAAATTTTACACCTATTAAAAAAAATAAACTGGATACTGCAAAGGAATTTAATTGTCCTTTAGTGATTCAGCTGCAAAGACTTTTTTTTAAGCCTTTAATCTTGCTAGATTATTTGTGTAATTTATGTCTTCTCTATATGCTGCATTCTTAAACCTCCAGGGGTTCGCAGATGCAAGCAACAATTGTTTGTTTGGTTTAATGCACAATACTTCAAAACAGTGGGTATGACACAGGGTCTAATGAAAATTTTATTGTTTCTTCATAGGTTGCTATCCTCATAATGGAAAAGTGAAAATGTGGTAGAATTATTCTCCCTCTATTTAGGGCAGAGGCATGCTCCTGAAAAGTAGAAAGCCTCAATTTAATTCCCTTCTCTCCTTTGTGAGGCCTGTAGCAGCATCTCCTGACTCCCAAGAGGATGACCTAATAATCAAGCTGTAGGAAATTCTGCAGGGATGTGATTTCAATCTCTCCTTTTGACACCATTTCACTTTGCATTAATAATTAAATTTTCATCACTGAACTGCTGATGAAAATGGAGGGTGATACCAGTTCTGCTACTTTTACTGTGAATCCAATTCTTTTCTATTGCTTTTCTCAGAAGTCTGCAAAGATGAAATATTAAGTTATAAGTTCACATGAAGCATTGCATTTAATACAGAAGTACTTCATTTTATCTTCACTATATGTTTCGCTCTATTTGAAGTCCATTTGAAGACTTTATATCAAGCACAGAAGTTTCACGAAGAACTTCATACGCCTCATGAAAGAAAGAATGTTACCCATTTGCATCGCCAAAATGACACCGTAGGAAATAGGATGTTATCATTTAATTCCAAATATATCTCTTTTTCTTAATATAGAAATACTTCAATAGCCAATATTCTATTTCAAATGTCCCTAAACAGGATTGCAAACTGACCTGAGCATCCTCAAATGTGTATCTTCCAGGGTCCTTCACATTCTGAGTGGTTTTGTCATAACTTTTTGAATCTAGATTGATAGCGCTGGGTGCACCCGGAGCAAGAAATTCTTGCCAGATTTCTTGGACACGAGCAGGGACTTCACGGATAGGCCTCTTCTTCAGGTCTTCTACTGCTAACCAGAACCTATGGCACAATGCAACATCTTCACTTCCATTTCAGGAAAATCATTAATGAAGTGCTCACATTCTTCCTTGCTCTTAAAAAAGGAAATTAAGTAACTGAAGTTTTAATCTAAAACATGCTAAACCAAGAAAAAGCTGTATTTTTGTGTTGGGATCAGCATTCTGTCTCAAGGCAACCAATCCACCTTAGCAAGCAATTATTAGAAGACTCTTCATGAGATGGATAGGAAATCCTTTATTACTTACGTATGGGTAACTTGCTTACAAGAAGATTTCCATTTAGCTGGAATTAAACTGAGACTTCATTTTGGCTGAACCACAAGGGCTTATACTGCTTATAAACTGACTGCTTTTTGACATTCCTTCAAAAACTAATAACTTATATTCTTGATATCTACATGAATCTCTGAGTCCTACTAAATTCTAAACCGTACAACTAATTTTGTTACCCACAAATCATGCACGAACTGGAAAAGCATTTGTTTTGCTCATTATAATTTAATTTCTTTCTTTAGCATTGCATTTCTATGCACATTTTCGCTAAAAATGCTGAATGGAAACACATATTCTCTTTTCTTTTCTGCTGCTGAGCAAACTAACATTGGGCAATACATACAGTGCTGGCCGATTCATTGTGTCCTTCTCATTCAGTCTGGAGAAGGAAACTAAAAAGGTCTTGAGCACTTTGTGATCACAGCTAGCTAGGTATAACCTTTATTTCATTATTTCTTCTATGGGTGTTCAGGCTCTCTCACTTCACGAAATAATTCTAAATGCATTCAGTATCCCATGCTTAGGCATTGTGCAGACCGGTTAGTTCTCCCCCAAAGCTAAGAGCTCAATGAAATTGTGACTTTGTTAAACATGCAGTATATACCGCGACAACTTCTCAATATTGTTCTGACACAGTTGATCCTATGAAATAGATAAGCTGAACCTTGAAGTGATTTATCTGTGAAATCAGTTGGATTTTACAGGGCTTACAAATAAATTGAGTGCACCTTTAAAATGTGGTTTCACCCTGCTCACACAGTGAGATCAAACTGAGCTCCTTCAGCTGAGTTCAACAGGGATGGGACAGGAGAGAGGAATAGTGAAACTGTACTCAGACCCCACAAGGAAGCAAAATGATACCACCCTCAATCCAAATTCTAATACAGTTATTTCAACGACTATGAAAAGAGGATATAAAGTGTAGAAAACATTACAGTATTCCTACCATAAGACATTCTTCAATTGAGATAATTTACCTTTCAGGAAGCAATTATTCCTTCACAGTCCTGTTTTGAAGCATCTTTGTAGCACAGGTGGAAGGAGCCCTTCCTTATTTCTCACAAGGCATTATGGTCAGCTTTACTCTACCAAGATGACTATTTCAGGTATTTCTATACCCTTCAATTTTTCCATCTAAGACTGTCCGAGAGAGAGAAGCAATATTGTCCCAGTTTTGCAAATATATTAATAATGTAATAATATAAAGTGGTTTCTCTAAGGTCACAAAGGGAGTCTTCTGCCAATAAAAGAACTCCGGTTTCAAAAATTCCGTGTAGCATCACTTATATATGTGAACTGCAATGTGAATTGAACACAGTCCGCATAGAGCCTGGGGATGTATCATGAGAATCTGATGGCAATGCAGTAAGAATAGAGGCCTCATAACTCAAGTTTAAAAACTGCATAGCTCACAAACTCTAATTCAGTTCACTCTGTCAAATTTGGGCAACCTACTTTGGCTTCCTTAAGCTGCTTTCGATATTTGCATTTAAAAGCATATATCCTGCAGTGCTAACCCCTTCAAGTGCATCTTCTGGGACTGACTGATTACTTATGTGTCTTGAAGTCAGGTAAAAAACAGAAAAATGAAAGGGAAGGATGCTCTTTGTAAATACACATTTTCTACTACCCTGCAGACATCCTGAGGATCTAGCTCAAAGATGTCACTTTCTTGTTTGTTCCATTGCATCAATGTCAATACTTCTGGAAGTCACCATAAACATGCCTTAGGATGCTATTTTTCTTTGCAAGTAAGCTGTTTCCATATAGTGGGTTATACTCAATTATGGGGAAACAGATGGGAGATAAATTTAAATAAATTTAACTTCTTTGCTTCCAGCATAGAATAGGCAGGTTGTATAGACATACATTTAGAGGGTGAACACAGGTTCTTTGATAGATTAATTTTATTTTACCCTTTTAACAAGGGCATTCAAAGACCCTATAAAAAATGTTAGATTTTAAATATACACACCTCTCTAAAAGTAGGAAGAAAATGCTGATTTCTCTGTTGTGTTATGTCTAGGGTACTTACTTCACAGTCAACACACATTTTAAGATTTTAATCTACTTACTGATCTCTTAAGAAAAGATGCCTGCCTTCCTCCCAAAGAGAGTTTAATTCAACTATTTAAAGTTAGAAGATGTCAAAAATAAGGTTGCCCCCTCTTGCATTTTCAAAAATAACTTTTCCAAATATCCCATGGCCTTCACAGATGAAGTTGACACGGAGTCCACAAAACCTTAGCTCAGGGCCTCAAACCAAAAGAGCTCCCTGTCCCTTTTTATAGCTCGTAGCCTCGTGAGCTGTGACCAGAGCAAGGGATGACTCCTGTAGCAAACAGCACACAGTCTACAACAATAAATACGTGTGAGGGCAGGACACAGCAGAGGGAAAACTGCATTTTCTGGACAATAACTTAGTGCTACTTTGTGAAAGGAACTAGAGCTCAGTATGGCTGCCCTCAGATGAAACTGTATTTCCTGTTGGTGGAGCTTTCCTTTTGCCATGGAGACTTTCTACAGAAGATGCTCAGTACTGTTGGAACAGAGACCTGACCAGCTGGGTGTAAACCTCGCTCCTGTTTTCTATCCCAGCATTTGGGCTGCCACACACTGGGGCACAAACCAGACATACAGCTAAATGAGGGTGTATAGTATATGGTAGTAGTAGATCCAGCTATATGAACTGGTAAGACACACGTTGCACTGTATCTGGGGATTATGTCCTCCATCTGGATTACTTTTACAGTGATGGTGGCCTTACAGGTAAATTGCACAGCTACAACACCACTTCTGTCCCATTAACTGACCTAAATGTCAGGTGCAGCCAACAGCAGATCCCAGATCAAACCAATCAGTTAAATTTAGTATATAGGGACACAGAGTGAGAGAAAGGCTACAGTGGTTCTCCATGAAATGTGTGAGATACAGTCAGAGTGTGATAACAGCAAAGTGGGAATTACATGGTCTTGGTACCCAGTGCATGTGACACAACAGGACGGAGGACAGACGTTTCAGCATTTTCAGCAACAGAAAAAGAAAATAAAACCTTAAAAAGCTCTATGAAGAAAATCACCTAATATTTTTCCAGGGGCAAGAAACACTACTCTCTGATTCCTAGAGTCCACCTTCTTGCCAAGTACAACTTCAAGCTTCAAGACATAATAGAGCTGAAGGACTTCAAGAAAATGACACAGAATAATCATTAAATCTTGCAACTAGTTCCTTCTCATCTAATCTGCAGAAATGTCAGCATTGCTGGGACTTGGCATTTAAGCTTGAGTCTGAATGAGAAATAACACACAGGCAATTTCAGATTTGAAACAGAGCCTCGTAATCACCAGTGTGAAAGATAAAAATCACCAGTGCCCATACTATGTGTGAAAGTGTCATCACCAGCACTTCTGTTCAGACTTGCAGGACAGACATCAAGGACAGTTAATCAATTTTCATTCATACTTTGTAACATGCAGAACTCACTCCTCCACCATCAGTGGAGAGAAATTTGCACTTGAAGTCATAAAGAGCGGTGATCAGTAATAAAGAGCAAAAAAAATGAAACAGTTTGGCTTAAAAAGACTTAACCTCTTGCAGCATTCTCCCTTTTCCCTAGTAAAAGTACTGTAATGGTATGTTAAAAGAACAACCAGAACCACTGCAGTAAGTGAAAATAAAACCCTACAACCAGAACAGTTTTTAGGCAACACTGCAAATTTTTAGTAGTGTATGTGTGGGGTTTTATTTATTTCTTCTATAGAACATAACTGAACCCCCTATCTCCAGTACAGAACATTTCTACAACAAGTTAATTGGATGAGTCCAAAATAAACATCTCACAAAATCTCAGCTTGCAAGGGGATGGTCAGAGAAAATTTACTGAGGGAAAACATCTAAATCTAGCTAACTTCTCAGTCCTCTCTTTTTTTCTGGACAACGAGAATGCAAAGTCTCTTTTCCCTATTTAGTCACACATTATGGCAGCTAATAAATGAGGATCAAAGGAAGGGGCAAGGAGTCTGGTGGCTTTTCCTTCTGTGCATCGTGGAAGATATCTTGTCACCACTCTCCCTTCACTAACCTAGGAGGTTTTTGCAGTCCTAGTGCTGCCTTGGAGATCACATCTCTAAGCACTACAAAATGATTTGGACAGGTTGGCAGGCCTGAAACAATTTAGACTGTTTGTGTTTTTTTTTTTAAAAAGGCTGCATTTTTTACAAAATAACCACTTGTAAGCAAATGTACAGTCAGTATACAAATATTAACTTTCCAAAGAATTCTGCTGCATTATAGGCAAAGGAAGGATAAGGAGAGGAATACAATTTCCCACAGGGATGAAAGAAATTAGGTCTCCAGCTGCCATGTTGCAGAAAAATTGATTTCAGTACCTCACTCTGTTTGGAAGTCTTTTTCTTAGTGCTCAGACAGCCCTGTGACCCATGATCCAGTAGTACTGGATCATGCTCAAACTTTAGTCTTTTGAATTTTAAACAATGGTCACCATTTTTGTAATAGGCAGTGAGAATTTCATAAATCTATTATCCAAATCATATGTTACTTTAGCTATTTGTGCTGTGTATTGAGCAGCACACAAAGCAATTCTTCAAAAAAATCTGCATAGTAACAAGAAATCACAAGTCACAGCCCGCAGAATCCAATCTGGGTGTTAGCAAACTACAGTCTGTATTGAAGTTACTGCACTGACAGAACTGCTTACACAGTTGCTATGCTTTACGACACTCCTTTAGAGAGCAAAATAGTGTTAATCCCAATTTACAAAGAAAAAAGCACAGAGATACAAAATAAAATGAAACCTGGCTGTATTCCTAATCATTGCACAATTCTTAATTTTAACTCACAGCTCAAGTTTTTTCATCCCTGTTCTGTTTCTTAAGATAGGATCTATATCAATCAAGAACAAGATTCTCAGGTAGTTTAGACACTCTCAGACCAAGTTAATGAAACAGTAACACTGGGACTTTCAGCTAAGACAATCACGCTTGAATGGAAATGGTGTATCTGGTAGACCTATCACTTCACATTTTTTGTATTTATTTCACCAAAATGAGGTATAAGGCACCTAATCTACTAATATTGAAGCTCCTGTTGTGTCTGCAGTCCCCACTGTATCCTGTGTGCTGTGCTCAGAAGCTTGAATCCAGGGTCCCAGCTGTCTATCCAACTGTAGGTTTGACACTGTTTGTTGTAAATTTTATCATGATCAGATCTGTAAAAGGACAAGAGCCAGCTACTGATTTCAGTTCAATTAGTTGCAGTGGGAAGATGTGGGTGGAAATAAATATTTTTCTCAAGGTGGCTGTCAAAAAAATAATTAGAATTAAAAAAATACCACTCAAAAAAACCCCAAATTGCCATGATGGAGTTAACAGGAGAGCAAGGAAAGTGGTGGTCTTTTAAAGTTTATTCAGTGTAATGCTTGAAACCATCAGACTTTTAATTTTTGTTATTGAGATCTAAAACATTTTGACAGCCATTACACAAGTTTTAAAAACACAACTTTACTACATGAGCCTGACGTGGATTGATTTTACTACAGTTTGAGAACTTACAAACATAATTCTGAGCTTGTGAGACAGTTTTTCTTCCGGTAATTGTCACGGGAAGCACCTTTTCAGAGCAAATTTTAGCCCCTGTTTGGCCTTTAAGCTCGCCATTACTCTGATATTATATTTTAGAATTCCAATACAAGAATCTAGAGTGAGAGACAGAAGAGTAGGTGGCATCTCAAAGAATCAGCTCTGAACAAATTTCTTGAGGGATTTTTTCTGGATCAGTCACTTGCAGTTTGCCTGTGGTTAGTGTTGTAAATAGGATTAGACGAAAGAGTTAGGGATTATGTGAGTAACAGTCTAGTTGGCAGAGAGACAAATTAATCACAGAAAAGCACCAGAAACTGTAGCACACACTGGGCTCA
This sequence comes from Corapipo altera, assembly GCF_003945725.1. Lineage (NCBI taxonomy): Eukaryota > Metazoa > Chordata > Aves > Passeriformes > Pipridae > Corapipo > Corapipo altera. Next base: position 4,407,388 of record NW_020884923.1, read on the forward strand.
ATAGGTTCATGTTTGAACAGCTGCTCTGCATAACAAATTACCAGGATGCTCTTTAAATAAAAAAAAAAAAATTACCTTTCGTTTTCTTGGTATTATTCTGATTTTTAAAAAATCATTTTACCTGCTGGACTTTTTATTTAAAAAAATAAATCTGTGTATCTGTGACTAATGAAGTCATCAACATACACATACAGATCAGGCCATATTTGTGATGCAAAATTAATGTTTGAAAACGAACATGGTCAGCAACTTAGAGAACTCCATCTTTAATTATTCTGCTGACAAATTTAAATTAACAACAAGGAGATCTCTGCAAATACTCAGCATTTACAAATCAACACCAGAAATGTTAAATGCCTCCTTGACAGATGCTACAAAGGTGTAATTCTAATATGAATGGCTATGCTGCACCACTTCGGAGTGAGAACTGGCAAAGAAAAAATGTAGGTTAGGATTCTTCTGAGTTCTAGAATGTAAATGCAAAGAAGATTTTATACTACTTATGTTATTGGTCAATGGAAAGTGAAACGACATCTGACTAGAAGGTGGAATAAAGAGAAAAATATGTACTATGTATAGATTCTTATCTATAGAAAGGTAGTTATTAATCCTTCTGAAATAACTCCTACTGAAATATGACTTTCTTAGAACTGTGACAACAAAACATGCTATTAGCCAATGGATGAACCATTGCATTTTAAAATCAAATAATTATTCTTCTCACTTAAAAGTAAATCTGTAAATATATTTTTTAAAAAATACACTATAAACTTTATGCACCAAGAACACGTTTCCACTTTGCAATAAATGAGGAATTTGAGAGCTAGATGTCACCCTCCTTCTGTTGTGTCAGATCCACAAGTACTAGAATCTTGGTGGAGATTTTCAAAACGATCCCCAGGAACCTCACCAAAAGCAAAAGTCTGTGAATTTTACTTTTGAATTCTTTATTTATGTTTTAACTTTTTTCTTTTCACTTTACTCTTCTCATAATATTTGACAATTGTGGTGGGTCTGGCTGAGCCAGAATTTATTTCCCCATAGTAGACCTCACAGTGCCGTGCTCTGCATTGGTAGCTAGAGGAGTGTTGATAGCACACCCATGTTTTGGCTACTGCTGAGCACAGCACCGTAACATTCCTTCTTCAGTCGAGGGCAAGATCCTGGGAGGGGACACAAGCAGGCCAGCTGACCCACACTGACCAAGGGGATATTCCAGACCATATGACGTCAACCCAGATATAAAAGCTGAGGCAAGGAGCAGGACTGGAGGCACTCATTGTCTCTGGTGGCTGCCTGCTGACAACTGTTACGTGTGCTGGAGCCCTGCTTCTCAGAGAAGTGGCCGACCATGGCTGCTTGTGGGAAGTAGAGATTAACTGCTGGCTTCTGCTTTGTGTGCACACACGCTGCTTTTGCTTTCTTTTTTGCACAAATATAAACTGCCTTATTGCAACCCACAATTTGTGTTGTTTTCTTTTCCCACCTTACTCTCTCTCCTGTCCGGCTGGGAAGGGGAGGGATAGAGCAGGTGGGTGGGCACCTGGCATTCAGCCAAGGTGAACCCACCACACAATAAAAGATGCTGAACAGGTTTTGAGTGGGTCAATGTTTTAAAACTGTTTAATAAGACGAGCTGAGAGAAAACCTCTTTCATGGGGAGTTTGACCAAGTGCTGGACAGGAATGGAAAAGTATATTCATGCGAGTCTCAGTTAACTATATGAATATTTTCCTCAGCCTGTATATGAAACTAATTTGTATGAGTGGATTCTGAATGGAAAGGCACAGGAAAATTTTTGAAGGCACAGAAAAATTTCATTTAAAAAATAAAGAGAAAGGTATGGGGAAAAAAAGAAACAACAAGCAACAACAACAACAAAAAAAATATATCTTACAAACTATTTAAAAAAAAGTGCCTCTCATTTACCTTAAATTTTCTGAACTGAATTCTGACTCCAAGAATTTCAGAAACTGCTCTCTTCCCACAGCGTCTTTCAAAGCTTCATCCATGCCAAACCCCCATCGTTTCACCCTCTGCTGTCCTGGCTCTTTGCTACAGAGGAAAAAAACCAACAGAACCCAAAATGAGCAATATTTCAGTATTCTAATATTCTGTGTTCATAATTTAGACTAAGTACTAAAGTTCAACCACAGGTTTCTCACCTTCTAGGTTGCTAATATCTGTGAAATGTTCAGAGATAACAGACTGCTAGTACTTACACAGGATGAAGGTAATACATGTCTTTACACAGAAGAGTAAAGACTTCCACCTAGAAATGTTATCGGATTTTAAAAGGTGTCCTTTTTTTCACCGTACTAGAATCCTGTAAACTGGTTAATGTAACATTTTACACAGATTTATTAATCCAAAGCACTTCCCATCTTACAAAACTGTAAAGCTGGAAAGAGCAAGAAGATGCTGCATTGCCCTTCTACCTCAGTATTTTTCTGCAATACCTCTGTCTGAAATCTTCACATTTCCAGTAAGCATGTTACACCCCCTTACTGTCAAAGAAGAAATAAAATTATATACCTTGCCTCCAGTTCCCAGAAAGTGGTGTCATCTGATATCCAAGGGTTTGATGGATCAGGGGGCACAAGAAAAGGATCGTATTCCAAATACTGCTCTGTATAAGCTAATAGACTAGGAAAACAAAAGCATCAAGCATTGTCATGTCAGTAGCTGTAGTAACCTGATCAAGCTACCCCAGTTAACAAGTTCCCTTGCATCAGCTGAACCATGGTAACCGTGTATGCAACACTCAGAAGTTAGCTACAGGCTCAGGGTAAAATAGTTTTGCTAAAGTCTTTTAAAAGTGGATCTCTGAAGAAGGAGGGGTGGCTCAGGTCTATTAAGAGTTGAAATAAAATAAACTTCCCTAATACTTTCACGTAGCTCCTTTTAGGGCGTTAATTAGGCACTAACAAATTAAGTCAAGCAACCTCTTCCATGCAGATTTGTTTTCATAAATGAACATGTTTTATACCCCTATGGTTTTAATTATCAGTTCCTTTAAAATCTGTTCTAAAACACTGCATGCCATGTAGGTCATATTTACGGGCCCTATACCTGCTAGGACTCCTTTTATCCTCTCTTAAAAACAATTAATATTTTTATTATTTCCTAATCCAATGGCACCTCTCCCAAGTTTATTGTTTTCCAAAATAAACAGAATCTTTTTCTGAAATAATTTGGTATTCATTAATGGGTCTGACTCTATTAAACACACTAAAAACTTTGCTTGTATTCTCATAATTTACATCTCCCATGTCCTTATTCCTGTTTTCTGTTTCCTTTGGCCTCATAACTTTTGACAGGTGAGGACAACTATTCTTTCTTTTCATTTCAATTCATATTATATTAGTCAGCATTCTGTTTTTATGGCTCAACAAACAAAAATACTTAACCTGCCCTCTTTATAAATAAATATATGTATTTGTATATGTATGCATACATACACATATATAAGTAGACATACATGCACAAACGTATATGAGAGAATAAAGAACAATTTGTATTTGGCTTAGTTTCCTTTACTAAGCCTTAGGCAGCTGAATTTTCTGCAATTTTTGCTATCTGTGTATTTGATGTGTAAGATAGAACATTTGTTTTCTCCACCTCTTCTCTACATAAGCTGTAGTTAGTCTTCCCAAGGGACTTTAATTTGACAAATTAAATTTGCCAAATTTTGGTCCTATCTGGACAAAGATTCCTACTACTGTAGGAATCCTCTGACCCAAAGTAAGCTCAGGCTCATTTTTTTCAAGCTCTAATACAAACTTTAAGCTCTACACCAATCAGTTCCTTGCTTTATCAGTGATAGCCCTTTTGAAATAGCAAAAACAATAACCCCAGACCTATTTCCATTTAGCCTCCCTGTCAATGCAAGATGAAACTTGTGATCACTTGGTCCGAGGCTCTTTCAGTTACTACTGGGTTTATCAGAAATGTATCATGGAATATCCGGGCCAACTTTTATTAGTAATAGAACTTCATACCTCCCCACTTAAAGTAAATTCTCATAAGTTATTTCTATGATGTCTGAGCTCCCATGTCTCTTTTTGAAGAGCTATTTGCTCTGAAAAGCTCTTTGAAGCTATTTCATACTGACATTTTCCCAATGGTTATCAGTCTAATTGAAAAAGCAGAAAATGTGACAATATACGTACCTCTCTGCAACTTTTGACATTTTTAATCTATGTCTGTCTAATTGCATTTGCCAGTGCTTAATCTGTAAGAAAGGAAGGCAAAGAGTTTTATGAGTAATTTATTGCTTGAATCTATTTCTATAACTTTTTTTTTTAGGGCTATAATTGAACCTTAATTTATCCTAGGGCACAGAAGAGAAATATATCAGAATTAAAACAACATTTCAAGAGTGTAGTTCTAGAATAAATGCAATGTTCCATTAAAGAGAAAAGACAAAAAATGTGGCCAATATAAAATTTTCCCTAAAGGTTCATCATCAGAAATCCAATTAGCCTTTTTCCTTTTTGATATTTGAAGAGAGTTACTTATTCATCAGCCATTTACCTTCTCTGAATTCTAACATCTCAGGAAAGATTAACAAAGCTTTAACAGTAGATAAATGTGTGAAACTATATATGCATACATGTAGTGGTAAGTATACCCCCAAACCTCAAATTAGTGTCGAAAGGAAGAGCAAGCTGTCTACTGCTGAAGGGGCTAATGGGCTTAGCTATACAAAGAACCCACTTACTGGCCTGCTGCTCACTGCCTTTAGATGCTTAATGCAAGACACAAAAAATGTCAAATTTTGTCTCATTAGTTTTAATGAAGTTACGTGCCTAAATCCACATGTCTTGAAACAAAGAAAAGGTTTATTAAATGTTTGCTAGAGCTGTTTTGAACAACTTCCCAGTTAAAATAATTTTTGGTTTAATACCTACTTTCCTAGAAAGTTCATTTAAAAGTACAAGTTTGTAGTTATGTTTCAAACCTCTTGGTGTAGTTCATCTTCTGTGGGTGGCTTAGTCTCTGGTACTGGCGTGTGGGTAGGGCTGTGACTTCGAATGTCATTTTGTAAGCCATAGACAGACTATGCAAAAAATATGGAACAATGATAGTTGCTTTCAGACAACGCTTTCTACAAATATTCATAGTAGCTGTGATGCTTTAGTAAATTGTGCTCAAGATGTTAGCCAATATCATCTTTTTTTAAAGAAACTGCAATAAACCATGCCCTCAGATAAAACTGTGCATCTATAGTTAGGTGTAAAACAAATACTCCCAAATTCCCACAATTTCAAAATGCCATAGAACAAAGGATGTACTTTTATTATATCTCTATATTAACAGCATAGTAAGCATGAGGGGTGACACTGAGAGATGCTATTACAGTAAGTGGAGATGACTCGTAGTAGGAGTACCCTGAAAGGTAGACTATTGCACAGACTATTTGGATGACTCTCAAATTTGCAATTACTGCCTGGTAAATACAATAATCTGGACCTTTCACCACCATAAATAAGGCAAACTAAAACTTTCTCTAAATCTACTTTCTTTTTTAAAACAGACTTTTCTATGGGTCAACATGAAAATATACCTCGAAGGAAGTACTTTCAAGTGGGAGTCAATCTACGTTTCTATGGAGCAAAGGATTTAAAAAGAAAGTTTTGAGACAATCCATCTATATATCCCTAAAAAAGTTACACTGATCATGTCTGGATCCTAATTTAGATGAAACGAATTTCCTCCACTATTTCTGGTCAACCATTTTGGGCATAATTGTCAAAGAGAGACACCCTTTTCATTAAGAGCAGGACAAGAACTATTATGCTGAATTTTTAATTTATTTTTCCTTAATTTCTGACAGAAACATTTTAACATGTTTTATTCAATGTGCTAAACAACATGAATGAAGCATGCAAAAATGAATTTTATTTTCAAAATCTTTGTATATTTCTCCAAAGTCTTATGTGATAGCATTTGCTTAGAATTAACAAATTTGTTAATACTAACGCAACTAAGAGCTTATGAAATATTAACATACGTTCATGCATTTGCTCCTTGCAGCTGTAAGAAAAAAAATTCTTTAAGAAACTATGGAACTTCATGCTATAGATTTCCTCCACCTCCTGCTTTTGATATAATAACAGTACTTACCTTTCTTGTTTTATGTGGATTTCTCATTCTTGAAGATTTTTTTATATCCACTTCAGTAGTGTTTACACATCCAGGCTATTAAAAGAAAAAGAAAGGAAAGCAGAAGACTAAAACTGTGAAGGAATTCCATATAATTTTCATTGAGATACTCCAGTGTGTAAGACTAAAAAATAAATAAACAGAGATAATAACTTGATGTCCTTTTGCAGTGGTCCCTGTAGAGTCTCTATGGAATGAGGCACTGAAGACCACATGCTTAGAATGTATGACAACGCGAATTTGAAACAAAATAAATTCTCAAGAGAAGTCAATCACGTTTCTTCTTTGGTTTTGCCAAGGAAGCCATACATTGCATTACAGATATCCCTATAAGTAGCACAGTTGACCTAATTAGACAAAATAAACAGAATTCTGCAATACTCACCTCAGCTGTGAACCTAAGGCTCCCTTCAGGAGCACCTGATTTTGGGTCAATTTTTAAAGATGATTTCTTTTAAAAGAAAATGGGATTTGTTTCTTCAAAAAAGAAAGAGAAAAACCCAAACCAAAACAACAAAACAGGCTTCTGCAGCCTAACCAGAAGCCTAAACAAAATGACTCTCAACACATTTGATTCGGCTTTCAGTGATTGAAAACTCTGTAGCATCCCAAAGTACACAAGTCCCCTAGTTTCTCCTAATTCATCTTCCTTTGACACTTCCCCCAAGTGTATAAATCTGTGCATAAATCTATTCTTCATGTATTGCTGGAAACAACTAATAATGAGTTTTTCCTATTGATTTTAGAGGGATTACATTTGAGACTTAGAGCTGAAAGTATAGGTTTTTAGTGAAAGTAGATTGTTGGTTTTTTTTTTTTAATGGAAGTACTTAGATATCAAATTTACTTGCTCAACAAGCTAGCTAGACTTATTATCACACTAATGATACAACCTCTTTCTTCTTATCATCATGTAAAATGCTTGACATGGCTGTAAATTTAAAAAATTTCTTATATAAATAGAGCCAAGAAACAAATAGATTTCATTAAACTGAGCAATGGTACTTTGCCTTTGGAAAATACTCGAGATAGACTGAGTTTTGAATTTTTTAACCAAGTATATTTTTAAATCAATAAGTTTTTATTTTAAAGTAATAAATTAATGTGCATTTGATTATATTTAATTTGCAGTATAAACAATTCCTCATGGCTAAAATTAAAAATAGGTGCTTAGATAATATTCTCAAGACTGCATCTGACACTCCTATCGAGCTACATTTGTGAAGGTATCCTTTGTGCTTCTGAATGAAAATGGGAGTCTTTAAAGTCAGAGTAACCTACAACTCTCAAAGAAAAAGACAGGCTGAAAAATAGAAAATTCTGCATGATGGTCAATTTAAAGGTAGAAAGCAATTTCCCAGGACAGTATACTGAGATATAAAGTTTAAAAAAAACAACAAGCGCATCTACTTTAGGATTACAGCAGCAGCTGGCAGTGAAGAAGAAGGGCTTTAAGAACATCTACAGCCTTTGAATGTAACAACTTGAATAGCAGGCACACTTACATAAGGCACAAACTGTTATTTGTTCAGTTTTCAGTTACGGTTTGTTAAAAGCATATCCTAAAAACGGAGAGGGAAAAAAAAAACAAACAAAAAAACCAACAAACAACAAACAAACCTCATCGGAAGCCTCTTATTTTTAAAGATTTCGAGCCTACCAGCAGTAAATAGGTACAGACAGATCTTGCACCCTGCCTGTGTAACTTACATGCCAGAATTTTGCAGGATGATGCAAAGGACACAAGAAATTCTGGCAGATTTTTAGAAATTAAATAAGGGCAAAGCTTTTATTAGTTGCAAGGAAACCCAACCCAGTACTGACCTACTACAGCACCTAGTGGATTCTTACTGAAACCTGGCTGTTTATTACCTGATATGGCATACTTCAGCAGGGGCACTCAGGAGAGGTTCTAAGGGCAGAAGTTTGACCAAGGTGTGACTAAGGAGAACCTGACAGGAGAGCACCAGCAGGAGGAGGTGCTCCTCCAGTAGAGGCCAGGAAGTATCAGGAAGCTTTAGGGTAAAAGGGAAGGCAGCTAAAGGGACTATCGACTACTCTGACAGCCTCAGGTAATGATAGGAGTTTAGGACATATATCACTACCTCTATACAATACCACTCTCATAATTTGATTTATACTATATAACTGAAAGTACATAATGTAACTGGGGCCACAATTTATGTTTTCTTCTCAACTGAAGTATTTTATTACAATTATTTTTAATATGAGATGGAATTTATTGCTTCTCTGGAGCTGCCACACTTCATCTGTCAATATTTAGGAATAAATATCAAACATCTTTTCAATTAAAATAAACACAAAAGCTTGCATTATTTGAACATTTTGCTAAAATAACTCAGAATCTTTGTGGGAAAACCCTTGCTGGACAACACTTCATTTTATTTGTATACCCCCATTAACATAATAAGTATGTGTTTGGATACAATTATATCCAGCTGTGTTTTGTTTTTGTGTTGTTTTTTTAACTGGACTACCATAGTTCAAATAGTGAGATGCCTGTCAGAATGCTCTGCTGCAAGATTCCCATTTAGTGTGTAGTAGTATATAATTTGCATACTAATACTGTAAATAGTTTTCAAACAGATTTCCTGGAAGACTTGAAATTCTTCTATATGTGTAAATAGAATGCTTATTTCTTTCAGGATTAATATTCTATATGAGAACAGTTTCCCCTCCACACACACAGAGGAAAGTCTTGTGACCTTGTTGAAATTATCATACAGCAAGATCATAATTAGGGTAAAATTTGGCCCTCATCTGTTTTTAAATGTCTGGGTGAAAAACTGTCATACATTTAAAGGAAACTTAGTTTTTTTCATCTATCTATTAGCATGTCCTTATCTGAAAGAACAAATGCTACTGTATTAATTTTCATCAAATGATATGTCAGTCCAGTCATGATAAATTCACTGCTGAGATAAATAGATGATGGTAAGTAATATGAAAAACCCACATATAGAAGATTTTTTGATCCCTACTTCAATTACTGGATAACAATGTCAGTATGAATCCCAAGCAGCACAGCTTTCTATTGATGCTGTCTAGGAGGCTGCATAATAGGATTCAGACAAGAAACATAATAGAAGGAGGAAGTCTGGTATATAAGCAGAGGAGATACAAGAATGTACATGCTTGGATCTGGCTATCGCCAACTTTTGAAAACAACCACGTGAGATTATGTTTAGTTTAAAAAATATCCAGCTGATATTCATATTCTTTTCCTGATAACTGTGGTGACAGTAAATTAATTAATTAAGCCCTTGTAATAGTGCTACAGTGAATTAATTTTATGGCACCTGTAGAACTCTTGGGAAGGATTAATTATTTACATAAAATAGCATACTTAAGCCATGGTACATTTCCATCTGCATGGTGCATATTTCTAAGTATTTATAGTCTGTTTGCTGTTCAAAGTTGCACACTCCAAGGGCTCTTTTTATTGCAGGGCCACATAGCCTAAATCAAGTGTTATGAATGCCTTTTTGTGCAAAAATATCTTTGCTATGATGTAATTATAATAAGCATGAAATGCTCAATAGAAAGTAAATTTATATTTATAATGACATCAGTTTAAGTTTTGATGGCTTTTTTTCTTTCTCAAAGATGGAAATTTAACTGTGAATCTACTTAAGCCAAAATAACCAGAAGTTTTCTTGTATCTGAGACAAATATACCCCTGTATGTGGGAGGGAATAAGCTCATGCATTCCAATAGGCTGGGAACTGTCTTTCTGTATTGCTGCTCACTAGGAAATGATCTGAAGCTGAACATGAGTCAGCAGTATCTCCTTGCAGCAATGCAGACAAACCACATACGCAGCTGCATTAGTAATAGCTTAGCCAGAAGGCAAAGGAAGTGCTTATTTTTTTTTCTGCTCAGCATCACGAGGAAATATCTGGAATGACAAGACTACTTTTGAGCCCCACAAATCACTCAAGAAATATATTCAAAATGGGAAAGTCCAGTAGAGGAACAGACTTTATTGTGCTTGCAAAAGGGGAGGGCTAACTCTTGTCTTCTGTGCCTAACTGTGGCTTGCAGAGCTAGACCTCTTCTGGAGGTGCACTGTGAAAGAACAGGGGATAGTAGCCTGAAATTGCAGTAAAGGAACTTCTGGTCAGCTATAAAGAAATATACTTCATAATAAAAGTGAGAGAGGCTGTGGAATGTCCATCCCTGGTGATTTTCAGTGTTTTTTTAACCAAGTGGCTGGATAATCTTATTCAGCTTAGAAGTTAGCACTGGTTTGAGCAGGAGTTTGGACTAGAAGACCTCCAGAGGTCTCTCTCAGTCTACATTTCCATGGTACAGCCTACTCTTCACAAGCTGCAGATAGTGAAATTCAAATAATCCACTTTACAAAACAATTATTCACATTGGTGTGAAATTCATCTCCCTGCCTTCCCCACCCCACAACTGCAGAATGGAAAGACAAGATTGGTATTTGCTTCTTTGCTGCTGCCTCTGCCCTCTGGCAGCCTGTGGTGTGCACTCAACCCATACAAAAACAAACATGGGGTTGATTTAAGGAAATGCAATTTCACAACCTCTCTAGCTAAAAACACGTAGGTGCTATTTAAAATAATTACCTCATTTCAATATGCACACCCATAAATTCAGAGTTCATTAAAACAGTAAATATTTATGCAGATTGATTCACACACCTTGTGCAATTTCATTGCATTTCAGTGTCCATGCACTATGAAATAGATATTTTTCCTTGTTTTGCAGACATTGGCTAACTTGTTAAGTTTCATTGCAAAATACTAAATTTCAATATTCCAGGCTTTCAAAATTTAAAGACTATAAATTTAAATTACAGACATGGATACAAACATGACAGATCTTCTCTTCCAGGGGAAAAGATAAGGTCAGACACACAAACATAAACACGAGGCAGAAACTGAAAGCTATCTTTTACATTATGTGTAACAGAAGACTATCACAAAAAAGTAAGCTTAAAATTTGAAATTTCCTGAGTGTAAATTATTAGTTTTGCCTTCTGAAACAATCTATTCTGATGTTTCTGTCATTGCTGCTATTCCTGTCATTTTTCTAGGAGTCTTACAGTCACTATTCATATCACTCACTTGTAGAGTAGAGAAAGGAAGCTAATCAGACAGTGAGTGATAAGGAGAATACCACAGTTCACTTTTATTTGTAGTTTTTATATTCCAGTTTACTTGTGCAACTATCTGAAGAGTGCATAGTTAAAAATCAAGGAGAGATAACCACAAAAAAAGAAATGGAAGATTACAAAAAAAAAAAAAAAGAAAAGAAATTATGCAAAAAAATTAAATACCAGTGGTACTCAGCTGGAAAAAAAAACAAAGGAGTTACTAGCTGGAAAAATACGCAGTTTGATTTTGGTTACGTGGGAAGGATTATTTTTTTCTCATACATAGTCTAACATTAAAGGAGACATTAAAATCCTATATTGAGTAAGCTGTCAGTAATGGAGGCTCTCACAAAGAAAAACATAGTCTGCATTCTCCTGCAATGCACCAATTTTTCATTTCCCAGAGATGGAAGTTATTGGAGTGTGCAGAATCTGCTAAGGCATACAAGGAAAGGTTGAGGTTTAAGTATAGATTATCTAGGTATTTGGGGGGTTTACCTCATTTTACACACTTAGGGATTGACAAATAAAGAGGCTCTTGGAGCAGTAGAGCTGCACTATTAATAAGTTTGCTGGTGCAATAAAAAGTCTCGGAGGAACATTTCAAACATACCGAGTACAAATGGTCAGCTCTTTTAACAGGATTTGGAAAACCACCTGCTATCTTAAGGTCCAGTCAAAGGACAGCAACATTTCAAATTCAAGTACAAATTTCAGAAAACATAGTGGATATCCGATAGGACTTGAAAGCTCTCTAAAATGTAGCTCACTTTATAGATCTACGAACCTCAATTAAGAGATGAAAAAATAAACCCAGAAGCCATAGTTGCCAAACCTGCAAATATGTAGTTCATTGATAGTACTGATAGGGGAGATCTCACCAGCCTCTGTTACACCACCCAAGGCAGCAAAGATAAACCAGTGATTACAGGGACTGGGCTACAGGAACCATTTCCTTTTGGTTAGAAAAAGATACTGCTACTTACAACTGAAGCACTTAATCATGGGTTTAATTTACAATCGACTAGGTGTGCCTAATCTGAAACACTCCTATGAACTTTATTAGCCTCTCTTAAAGTGTATGGTTTAATTACAATTTCCATTTGGTTCAGCAATTCTTTGAAAATAACTCTGAGAAATCAAGTGTGTGAGCACTGGGACTTGACAACACCTCTAGTCACAAGACCCTCAGTAAATTAGCAGATGTCTGAAGAAAGAGGAAGAATATTATGTTGATTTTAAGTATTAGGATACAAGTGATGGACTTTTATTATTATTATTGTTGTTATTATTATTATTATTATTTAGTATAATCAAATAACTACAAACTCTAAACTAAGTTGAATGGGTATCCCAACTGTAGGCTCTAGCTATTTAATATAGTATATAATATGATACTACTTATAGTGTCATACAAACTTATAGTACTATATATATGTCATATATATATATATATAATCACATTATATGTTACTTATAGTAGTACTATATTCCCAGCTTCTGCACAGTTAATTTTAGCACAACTACCTCTTTGGAAGCATGCCTTTTTGATTTAGTTGTGTGACTTTCAAACAAGAACTGTGACTGGAGTTTCAATACCTGCTGTTAGGTTACAGTGCTTTTTATGGAGGTCCTACTTGCATTATACTTCTAATAAGAAGCAAACACAGAGAGACAAAGATTTGGGTTACGGTCCAATGGCCTTGGTAACCACATATATAAATTGTAGTAAGTAAGTTCGATGACTACTTTGTAAAGAGCTCCTATCAAGTTTCCACCTCTCTACAATTCCAGACCAAACCTCTAAAATTAGTTCACAGTGTTTCTGGGTTTTCCTATGGACTCTCTCTTCTGTCAGAAATTACCTCATGTGAGAATTACAGCTATACCTTTCAATGACCACCTATAAAACATACTTAATTTTTAGGAAGCAAATCTCAAGATTGTTTTCAAGTATAAATTCTGTAGAAGCATGCTTCATTTTTCATTCCCAGAGGCCTTATAAATTTGGCAGATAACCATGGAAAAATTATTAAAACCTGCTTGTTCTACTGAATCATTAGATATTTTCAACAATTTCTACAATCTTTTCATCATATATTTTATAATGGATATGTTATGCTTCCAAATACTATCTTTATGGAGCACAAGATAGCATAAATAATTGCAATGTATGGATACAGTGTGATACTGAAATAAGTAAATACAACTTAGAGCTGGACTTGCACACAACAGCCTCGTATTTGTTTGTATTTCTTAATGTGAATATTTTTTTAAAACAAGTGATACACCTGGTGATATGCTGCAAATATACCTGAAAACAGTGATCTATGGTAACGAAGTATAATGGAAACAAATAACTTGTACACAGCTTAACTGCTAAAACCAGCTATCAGCTGATACTGGCTTTTAATTAAGTAAATATAGCTTTTCATTTTTTCTCATTCATTTACTGAAATGATATTTCAGACCACAGAATGTTCAGTGTCAAATCTTACTGAACTGCTTCCTTCAAAGGAAGGGAATGTCTTAATTCGTAATAATTAATCAAAACTTTGTTAGGATTAAGTGTTCTCTTCTTTTGAAGGCTTTACTAGTGAATTATGCAGATAATTCATAAAATGAATTTAAATCCTCAATACATGTCCTCGATAGTTAATTTCATTTTGACTTATTAAAGAAAAGAGATAAATAATAAGAAGTTACAGACTTATTTATTAAATTAAAATGAATGAGCCATAAACCTGATTGTTTCATACACTAGGAATATATTGATGTAAAAATAATGAATTCTGCATTTCAGCATAAGAAATATAGAGAGCCCCACATGAAGGACAGAAAACCTGCCATTGGATGAATTGGTAAAATCAATACGTGCTTTATTCAAAGATTTATTAGAAGATCACTGACTACTATCAAAAGAACAGTAGTTCCACTGCTGTTCTTCAGTGGATCGAATTGAAACATGGACAGGTGTGCAATTAATGGATAAAAGTTTAACTATGAGTTGTTTCTCTTGTTTGGACAAGACAAATGAGGTTCAAAGACCATGAGACAAAGGAGAGACAGTCGATCAATTAGCTTGATCAAACTTTAATTATGTTTGCAGCAAGTAAAACTCAGATGATTTTCAGGGGTGGGAAATCTCACTTAGCATAGAATTTAGGATCACTTAAAATTCCAAGGATTCTTTCCCAAAAAAGAAGCCTACACTCTACCAATTTCCTTTTTCTTATTTATCTTCTCAAACTGCAGTTCACCTCTTTTCCTTGAGTAGTATCAGACTTAAAAGGAATTCCACTGGCTATGCAAACCAAGGACTTACTTGAAACATGAGAAAAGAGACATAGAGAAACTTTCCAGAAATATAATACTAACAAATGAAACCATAAAATTAATCCAAAGGAGATAAACCATCTTGAATTTTGACAGGGATTCTCATGTTCTCACATATTTGCTTGTTTAAGGACAGGTCTTATTCAAAGCTGGGCTTTCACCTTAAGGAAATAGGATTTTGTATTTGTTTTCTTAAAAAGTTCTTTTAGCATTCTGTGTGTCAGAGTATCACACAATATGCAAAACACTTATGAAAAGGATGTTAAAATTTAATTTTTGAGACAAGCTAAATGAAACTTAACAAGAAGCTGTACCAAAGAATATACTACCGCCTTGATGAAGTTATATTCTTAATTCTTTTTGAAAGTTAATTTAATTTCTAATTACTCTTAATTTATGATATATCATTTCAGGTTTGTAGTAACTGTTTTTCAGAACCAGAAATTGTTGGACAGCAAATAGATCCATTGTGTTTATTCCAGTGGTTCTTTAGTAGTATCAGTTTTATTTAAGGCTGTATTAATGTGATTTTTGTGTATATGAAGGTTCCAGTATTCGCAACACTTTTGCAGAAGGAAACTTGTTAAATTTATCTTGTTTGTTGCCCCTATGCTAAATGCTCACATTCATTATTGCTTTCTCTTTTTTTTTTTTTTTACCCCAAAAGGCAGGAAACTGCTGTTTTACAGATTCTATACAGAAGAATTTAGGTTATTCACTTGAAAAGAAGTGACAACAGGAAAATCTGACACACATCTCTGAAAATGTTGATGGCAAATATAGGTGAAATTTATAAATTGATTATATTTCTTTTGATATATAAAAAGATCCTTGACAAAACGCTTTGGATTAAAGCAGCAGATGTAATCCACACAGATACAAAAATCAATGTATAAACATATATGCACTTATTAAAAAATTCATTATCCTTACTACATCAGGTTATTTTCCTAGTTGATTACAGAACTGAGTCTTACTAAAAACCTATTGTCATCTCATTTGAATGTGTCCTTCCATCAGTTAGCCATTTTGCAATTCGTGACCTTTTCATAACTTTCAGTTTTAACTTCCAAAAATTCAGTTTGTTGCACTGTTGCAGGGAATCTGGCTTCTTTTTACCCATCTGCCCCACTTTTACTCAAGTATTAGACTAAATAACAATGCTGAACAATGTGAATACAAAATCTTCCACCAAGGTTTAGTTGGCAGGCTAGCTAAAAGATTTATAGATACTTGTCTCAAATACATGAGAATATGGATCGTAAACATTCTAACCATGGAAATTAAAACATTGTACAAGGCTTTGTTTCATTACCAGAAGTGGAATTATCTGCAAGTGACAATTGCTGTTTTGGCTGCATTCCCTGTCTGCTGGAGAGGGAGCTCCCTTGTAGGGATATATGGTGAAACAGGTGGAATAGAAGACATGAAAATTGTATGTGGATATATCACTGGAGAAGTTGGATGACATGATTCACATTTGCTTCCTGAAGATTTTTAAAAAATTTAGGAAAATATTATGATAAAGCAGAGAGAAGTGTTCTCTGGCTATTCAAATGACTGGTCCAGAAAAGTCTAGCATATAGAGTGTGAAAGGCAGGATGCACCACCTTAACCAAGTTAAATTCTGTGTTTTGCTGAGTCTCTGAGGCTTTGAAGGAGAGGATGGAAAAATCATTAAAAAATAAAAGCATCCACTGCCTGGCCCTGAACACCTGATAATATTACTTACTGGCTCAGATGCTGAGGGTCATGTTCAGATCACATAAAATACAATTTAAAAATATCAACAGAGAAAATTAAATTAATGGACATAGAATCTCATAAAAAGGAGAAGCAAAAAGTGTGGGATGTGTGACAAAGTTTAAAATATTTGAAGATACTGTTTTCCTAGTTTACTGCTAAGAAACAATGGCAAGAAGCATCCAAATCCAGAAACCATTCATATTTCTGAATTACTTCATCAGTGAGTTATCTTAAACCCACCCTCACTCTTAACATTATTGCTGTCCTTACCAGATACACACACCCTAGATACTTTGTCTTCCTCTATGAAATCACACAAATATTGCTGTTGTTTTTCACAGAACCATTTAGGTTGGAAAAGACCTTTAAGAGAGAGTATAAGCCTTATCAATATTTGCTATCCACTTTTTTCACAAAACAAAATAATCTTCATCATTCAGCAAACCCATGGTAACAACAGGAATACAAATCTTGTGGATTGGAAAGCTACAAATGGCAGAATAGAACTGGATCACATCTTGACTGATGTTCATACTTTATTAAATCACAATTTAGCTAAACCACAGCCAGTGTTTAAACTTTGGAGAAGAACACACACCAGTTCAGTTTTCTAGAACATCTGCTATGTATTTCCCATCATCCTTTTAAAACAACTGCACACAAATCTGCTAAATGTGACTGCAATACAACTAACATTCTGACTGATAACAAAGGTCAGAGGCATTGGAGAAAATGAGAAGTTTTTTTCAACTTACGATTATGAAGTATACAGATGACTTTCAGGAGACAAGGACACTTCCCCCACTATCTTCTGAATTAATCTGAATATCAAAAAAGTACCCAAAAGGCCTTTTTTATTGTATGACTGTATAACTCACAAAGAAATGTGAATCATTTGTAGCAGCAAGACATCAGCTGTCTTGTTTGTTACCTAAAAGAATTAAATTTACAGCAAGCCACAGCTACTCTGCTCCAAATGTATTTCATGTGGGTTTGAGAACGTTTCAGGGGATTTACTGCTTTAGTACCTGTTTGTCCCTTTTCAATGAGTATAAGATCACAGAGTTTAAAAAGAGATAATAATTCAGGAAAGCTATAAGTTCTCTTATAAAGACTTTAATCAGGAGCATGATATTTCTTTTTGAACAAAAGCAGCTTCTCAATTTCTTTCTCCTGGAAGAAACTCACTTCTACTATTTAGCTTGATTTGTTACTGGTTTTTTACTAACTCCCTAATCCTCCTAACCAATTTTTGTTTATTTCCACAGTCTGTTATTGATAGAAGTTTCAAAATTATGAAAATAATACACATTCTAGCCAGGTGGAAAGAAGATAAACACTTTTCAGGTAGATTTATTCAGCCATCAAAAAGAGAAATGCATCACTCTGTGTGAATAATATTAATCTCAGACATATGTTAGGCAATGGCTCTACCGTAGAAATAACAGCATGGACTTTATCCTAGGTCTGCTGCTCAGGATCACAAAGGAGTTTGTACAGCTCTCCCTGACACAAATTTCCATGTTTTTGCTATGATTGGTATCTGAACTAGTAAGATTAAAACTTGTTCTCTGCATGCTGCAGTACCTACAGCTGAAGTTCTGTCATGCTTTTTCTAACTGCAAGCTAAGATCTTTCTACATAAAGCTACAGAAATGGCGAAGATTGCACTCCACACACGCATAATCCACTCCAAGAAAAAAAAAAAAAGGCAAAAATCCCAGAACCCAAACAAACTGTAGTGAAACTGCAATTAAATAAATATTGGAATGGAAACTAAACAATGAGATAACAAAGCGGTTCTCTTAACTGTCTCTCAGAAGAAAATCAAGGAACAGATGACTATTTGAATAAAACTCCTTTCCAAATCCAGTTTCTCTGGTTCATCTCCAAGCATCACCTCAGTCTGAAACCCTAGGAAAAATTATGAGCACTAGCCAGCTAGCTTATAGAATGTAACAGCCATGATGACTTTCAAGTATTTGTCTCTCAGACTACGGCATAAATCTTCTAGGACCTACCTCTGTAATCATCTACAGGGTTGACTTTGACTTGGGAACTATGAAATAAACCTGGGTTTTGAGGCAAATGCTCTTTAAACATCAAACTTTGGTTCATTTCACTTATTTTAAACTTATCAGTCACAGTGATATTTCTGATACCCAAATCATGCTGTTTTTCTGCACCTACACTCTCCTGGTTTCACTATCATACAGCTGTTCTCTTATGTCTTCCATTCCTGCACTGCTGCACTGTCCTTTAGAACTGATAGTTTGCTTCCCTCTTCTGTACTTTTCATCAACTTAAAGTATCTCTCTTTTGAAATACAATGCAAATGTAATACTCATAGATTATATTTTACATGTAAAGGTTTCGAATCAGCACTGTAGCCAGGTAGGTAAGAAATAAAGCAACTATAGACCAGGATACCTGCAGAAAATTCAGGAAAAAATATTTATTCACTCACCTAAAAAAACAAAACAAAACAAACAAAAAAACCCAACAAAACCCCAAAACAAAACAGAAAAAAAGCAAAAAATGAAACATCTGGTCCTCAAAATTAATTTTCATTAAAAAAAATTACATTGGGGTGGATTTTGAACTATGTTGCCACTGCCCCTCATCTCTGAATTTTTATCAAAAAGTGAAAAATGGTAAATAAAAATAAGAACTATACTCAAATTGTCATCCAAACATTGCCTAATTTTTAAAATATTACCTTTCTAGAGTTGCAGTACTATTTCTGGGAGTTTTTGAGGGGCTTTTGGGGAACTTGAAAAGCCATTACAAATTGTAATTGGCTTTAACATCACCTTCCTTTTTTAAGTCTGTTCATGTTTTATCTTTTTTTTTTTTAATAGAATCTACTGGCTTTTACTGTGACAGTAAATTCACAACAGTGTTTTCAAAAATATTAATTCAGTGACTCCTGAGAGGAGCAGGTTAGGCAAAGTATGAACCTCTCTGTTCTTCTATTTCTATGAACCTCTCTGTTCTTCTATCTCCTAAAGCCAGGATCCCACATTGGTGACTGTAAGCCAGTCTTTTGCCTCAGATACTTCCTAGGTATGTTTACAGCCAGATTAAAAACATCTGTTGGACCAAGCAGATTTAACACAGTTCAGCCAAAGCTCTTAATCAGATTCAATTTCCTCTTGTCCTGGTTCCTTTAACTGTCTTAAAGCTTCAACAATTCATCTCTTCCAAACCTGAAAACGACATCTCATTCCCAGACTCAAAACCTTTAGATCCATTTCTACAGTAAATATAAAAGCCCTCTGCACCTTCAAATGTCTGAGATCCACATAGAAACTTTGTGTCTATTCTATATGTAAGCCCCAATCAACATCAGGTGTCAGACTGCTTTCTGTTCTCCTTCCTTATTTTATGTCAGTGACTAGACAATAATGTCCCATTCTTCTTGCACCTATTGCCTGTGGTTTGAATCATTCACTTCAAATGATTTTGTCTACCTGACATTCTAAATCCTACCTAAAAATCCTTTTTTCCTACCACTGCTTCAGTTCCACGGTCACAAATATAAGCTGGCCATGTTCAAGTTTATTAATTTTTATTTAAACTTTCTCATTCCGTTCAACTCTTCTACAGGTATCATCACCTAATTTTACTTCCCCCAGTAAAAGTAGCTTTTCCGAGTGTCAGAGTGAAAGATAGTCTATATTTTATTTCATTGGTAGTGATACTAAACCCTGTACAAAGAAAATGGAAGTTTAACTCTATGTAAGGGAAACAGATATTATTCTGTAGTAAAGGAAAAAAAATATTATTAATGGGTTCTTACAGTTTATTTGGAATTATCGTGACAATTGACATTCTTTCTCAAAGTTGTAGTTCTTAAAGGTAGTTGACTATACAAGAACCTTTCTTTTTTAAAATTTTGTTTCAGATGGACTTTGACAAAGAACTCAGATAAATCTTGTTTAGGCAATGTGTGACTCCCACAGCTCAAAGCCAACAATATCTAACCTTTATGTGCATCAAAAATAGCTTGGAAACATGACCAGAGTGAAGTTGAAAGGCTTAGCAAGCAAAAAAGCAGAATAAAGAAAAAAAAGTCAGATTTATTTAAAGTTATTTTTAGTTATGCTGATAATTTTGGTTGTGTGACTCATACCTTGGGAAACCTTTGAGGTGATAATAATCAAAGATGAGTACCTTCTGATTCAAGAAATCAGATGCAACAAATCCATTCACCAAAAAATCCAAATTGGATGCACACACATCTGCAGTCTACGATAGCAGAATCATACAAATTTTAGATCCTGAAAACAGGGAGACAAGTCCCAACCCTTGGCCCCACTGCTTCCTTACTTGTTCCCAGACTACCTCAATGCTTCACAGAGGCTGACCTTCATCAGTGGCCCTGCTCACAGCCCCAGCAGCCCCACCAGTACTCACCACTGGACGGTGCACATCCCAGAATGCTCGCTCCTGGCTGTCAAGAATCTTCCTCTCTATCTTGTCTCTCTTCTTGTCAACCCTGTCAATGTTATAGGATATTTAAAAGAAACCGTGTTGATGACAGCAATTTTAAATGCAAGAAGCATCCCATCACTTTTCCCTCCCTTCTCCCTTCAAAAAGCATGCAAAATGAAAACCCCTCATCTCCAAAGGAACTTACTTTGCTTGTGCTTCAGCTTGCATAAAAATAAACTCCCATTTCCGAGCAAATGCTCGCTGTAGCCTGGCCAAACTCTCCTGAAAATATATCACAATTTTAGTGGGTTAGGTTGCAAGTTATTTGCTCTTAGCTTCTGACTTATCTTTCTCTCTTCCTCCCCACCAAGATGTAATACGAGTCATGATATTTGTCTCAGTGTAAATGTACTTTAGTTATCTGATATAAAGTTTTTGCTTGACACCAAATGAGATGGAATACTTTTGAATGCCTTGACTGTTTCAGTTTTGAAACTCTGATAAAAAGGGTGGATGCAACTTCCAGCAAAACATGGGATTTCTGAAGCATTTTTATAGAATGGGTGCTGGCTGAGCAATTTTGAAATAATGCAAAGAAATATTCTTGTTTTGAAAGTACCTAATACTGAAAGAGAACAGCTGTAATTTCCATACTGGATTATCCACATAACAATTGCCATCACTCATCTACACAAGCGGTTTCCCTTGAACAATTTTGGCTGCCATTTTTGAGGGTGTAGGAATCTTCCAAACCCCCACAGCGATCCTCATTTAAAAGAATGCAGACTACAGTTCTTCACTACTGTAATCTTAACAAAATTCTTTCCTCCACTGATGTTGGAACATTTTCACTGTCTGTAACAGAGCTTTCCCTATCTCTCCCCAGCTGAAACGGCAACAGTATTCAGTCTGTAACATGGAGGCTGAGATTCTTCTCTTCCACCAAAAAGACCCCAGCTACCTTAATGTACTGCTTTTACTGAGACTAAATTAAAATTGACCATAAACTTCCTAACAAAAAAATGTATTGCTTTTACAGTAGTTCTGTGCATTGTAAAAACATCTCTATGCAATTCTTACTGAAAATAAAACTGCAGAGAGTGAAGAGGAGACTTTCTTGATCTTGTCAATACCACTAAAGTCTCTCATGGATTATATACTTAAGGGGAATTTTCTAAGGCATATGAGCATAAAATTATGCATACCCTACAGTGCAATACACTGAAGAACAAGTTTGTTCCAGAAGAAGCAATTAAGGGCATCAGCATGGTGCTGTGGCTGGAGTGTGTGGTATGGTGAGAGGCCTGGCTGACCATCCTGCTATTGGGTCACAGAAGAACAGCTGGACAGCTTTCAGTGCAGAGCCAGGGATGTTTGTGAATTTTATGTAGACATTCTCATAAAAAATTCAGGAACTTTTTGGGGGATAGAGATGGAATTCAAGACATCTCTCTCCTTATTGAATGCCATCCTCATCAGCTAATCAAACTCCCTCTTTTTTAGGCTCTTCCTGGCCCCAGTTATCTTACTTTGCCTGAGGCACAGAACAACTGTCAGTGAGTGGGAAGTGCCTCTAGTCTGACCCTCTTTGTCTCTCATCTAGCTGATGGGAAAAGGCTCAAGTGCCAGCATCACTTTATAGAATGAGATTTATATTTCTACATCTATCAAGTGCTTTTGGAAATGTTGTCAGAGATCCTTCATTCAAACTTAAATGGTGTAGAGAACAACTGCTTTCAAACACTCATGGTGTATCTGGGATTTGTGAACAGTTATTTGTGATACTGGCATGGTGATCTGACCAGAGTAATATTAGAGATGAACTGAAATCTCAGCTTTTGTGCACTTAGCGTTCACTACAGTCTCTCAAACACCACACTAAGCACTGTTAGACCCACATGCCAGAAAATGTGGATAACTAATAGATTTTCACACTCAGTGCCTGTAGTTCTCATGCTTAACATTATTTCACAAGCTCATAAGGCCCAGTAGAGAAATCTACTTTTTGCCAAGTACTTACAGCTTCATAGTCTGCTAGCTCTAGCCTTGCTTTGTTTTGCATTGTCCGCTTGCAGAGGTAAACAGCTGGAACAGAATAAAATAACACAGAATTTGCTACTATCTCACAAATACAGCAGATCAGAAATCTAAAGGCTTCATCTCTGTTTTACTGCTAGATTTTTTTGTTTTGATTTCTCCCTCTACTCGAAAAAGCTTTAAATATGGGATCAATGCTACCAGTATTATAACTGAAATGATGGATCAAATACAAAGGTTCATTAAATGATAATAAAATCTGCTTTATGCAATAGACATCATATGCAAAATGCATGAGATACTCGAGGTCAGGTTTTTTTAATGGCCAGGGAACTAGCACGTAAAAGAAAAACAGCAAAAACATTTGACAAACCGTTTATCTATAAATCATAATGCATAAGAGTTTTAGCAGGATCTGCTGCTGTATTAGTCAAACAAGTTTTTAAGAACACGAATACATGGTTTTATTTATTTTTATTCTATATTTAGTAATAGCAAACTTTCAGCCTAAGAAGATTTTAGCTAAAAAATAATTCCAGAAAAAATTCATGTCTTATACAGATTAGTCTGCTATAGAGACCAAACAATGAAACAAAGCATATAGTCTATTAGATATAAGAAAAAATATTCTTTCATTTATTTTCTAAATCCAAAAATCCTTCAGCAGACCTGTTCTGCCTCCACTTGATTCAGACAGAGCAGACTCCTTGCTAATAAAATGTTGAAGTACATTTCCAAAAGACTTTATTTAGCAACAAATACTTCACAACAACTCTGAATATTTTACAGCTTCACCCACCAGTAAGACAGTGAGTGCTGCACAACTCCTTATTGTGCAACATTTACCCACTACATTACTTCAGAGCACCTTCTCGTGTGTGAGATGGAGGAATCTTTTATCAGTGTAGGTAGGAAAACCTTAGCATATCTGTTTTCTCTAACTTAGCAAAAAGAGCCCATATTTGCTGCTTATGGTTAGGAACATTCCTGCTTCCTGACTGCCAGCTTGCCCACTACAGGAACAAAGAGAAATAACTTCACATAGGAACCTAACTCACAATCACTAGGAAGAAAGAAGTGCTTATTTTAGATATAGCTTTGATTATTAAGATAGTCAAACCAATTATAATTTACAATTCCACAAAAATATTTATTTCTGACAAGTCACCTGCAAATGCATGCAAATCCACTGAATGCCCTTTTAGCTGAACTGATTACAAGCACTTCTAAGAGCTTACAGACGTTACTTGATGTAAAACAAAGTTATATTTTAATGCAATTTTTGTCTTTTTTTTCCCCTCCTCTTTTTGTGTGTGTTATCTGGTCTGTTTTCTTTCATAATATTTCACTTTCCACTCTCATAAGAAGCCATGGTCTCTTTCTCTATTCCTTGCACTCCCATATGCCCTCTGGTTCCAAAGCAGTTTCTGCGTCTGCAAAATCTACAGATACACATCCATGTCACACACCAAGTATAGTAGACAGTTTCTATAACCTCGGTTTCCGTGCATTTTAATATTACTATACAGTACATTAAACATTCTTGGGCAGGATGAGCTCATTAGCCTCCTGGCAGTCATCCTAGGAGAAGGACAACTCCAATCCCAAACCCGGGCAAATGGAGCTCGCTTAGCCCTGTAAGGCCATCCATCTAAGAGAAGGTCACTCTAATCAAACCTACGTCCTGAGGACCTCACTGCCAACGTCCAAGCTCGCTCGGCCCTGGCAGATGAACCTCAGGATTAAAGGGTGGGTTCAGTTCCGCGCACACTGTGTCTCACCTAAAAAATTCCATTGCGCAGGCTTGAAGGCTTTATCCACATGCAAAAAGTCCTGTAGCAACGGGCGAGGGTCGAAACGGCAGGTGAAAGGTGCACTGGGAGCCGCAGACCCAACCCTACATGCAGGCGGTTCAGGATATTGGTCATTTGAGACTGACCGGAGATGACAGTCTCTTGGGGCAGCACCCTGAACGACCAAGCAGCCTTTTCAAGGACAGCACTGCTTGCTCCACTCGGAGAGGGGCCTAGAAAAGGTGGCCTAAACAAAGCTCATCTCCACTTTCACCTGGTTGGTTAACCACAGGTCAACGGGCATCTTCTTCCAATGCGGTCGCACAAAGATCAAAAGACAAAGGTATGCACCTGCCTCCAAAGGTGTACCTAAATTAACTCTAGCATGTTGGAATATCAGAACCATGCTCGAATAATCCCAAATCTTTGTTCGCCAAGCCTAGCCATGACAGTACATTAATGCATTAGCATGCATGCTGAAATGTCATAAAAAGATGAGGGGATGAATTTTGGACCTTTTGTATCTAGGTGGCATTCACAATCCATACAGTGGTGAGATAGTCTTGAGGAGAGAGATGATCTTTGTCATTTAGCTGCTTTTACAGTGAAGCATTTTCCACTCTTCCTTCAAAATTGCTTATTTCATTGAACAAGAAAAAAAACCACCCTAAACACATTAAAAATATTAGCAATAAAATACATACTTAATATAAATGTGTAGGCAATTCTGAGAAATCCAGGGGTCAAATTTTGTCTCGTCCAACCAGTCTAATACCACTTAGCAGAAATAAAACAAGCTCCCTGCTCCTACACTTGATTAAGCCCCTGTAAACCACATTCTCACAGTCCCAGTACAGGCACTTTTAGTTAGCTTAGAGCTTTCTTGAGTCCCACTGCAGGCAAATTTTGGGATTAGCATTTCCTGCTAGCATCAACAAAAATTGTTGCTGCAGAATTGGCTGACAGAAAAGCATCTTCAGACAACGTATTTCAACACTGGCGAAACAACCATTAAGTCACCTCGAGCAGGAGAAATGAATTAGCTTGCCACACTATTAATTTGATACAGTGTCTAAGAAATCTCTTCCCTTCACTGTGTAACTCTAACACAGTATTTTCTCTGCAGTGTTCTTTTAATGACTGTCCTTGCTCTCAATCCATAGCAAATAGTCCATATAATAATGTTTGGTTTTCATTATGTGCGTAACTTAGCCAAGACTCAAAAAATCATGTTCATCCCTCAGAGCTTTTATTTATCTGAAATATTCAAATCCCCTCCCCTTCAGGAGCCTAAAGGTTATAACACCTGTGCCTTGGATTCTTTATCTCAGAAATGTTTCTATGTGCCACTGTGGATAAGGCAGAATATGCCCAAGGAAGATTTAGTATAGTGGGAAGTATGACATATCCACTAGTATAGAGGAAAATAGTGCTGAAGGACATTCCTACTCTGCCTCAATTTGTTGTCATTGTTATGTGCCAACAATTACATCCTTATAAAAGTGCATGTTTGAGGTTTTATGTAGGAGCTAATTTTAGTGACATGAGAGGCTGGCAGCATCTCAGGAATTTGAGTTCACCAGTTTACACTCTCATTGTCGTATTCTTTGGTTTATCTGTAAAAAATTCACTAGCATGTTGGAAAGAAAGAAAAATGTGAAAATCATCCTCATTTTCAGCCAGACCATTTGAAGATACAGAATAATGAGGTTTTGTTCTTCTACTTTTAGGGCAATGAGACTTGAAATATGGATACTGCCATCTTTCACAGCTACCACCCCTTTACTGCACCAAATCATGTGTGAAGTAACTGTGCTTGTCCAGCAGCCTGACTGAGGATGTCAGTCAGTTTCTCTCTCAAAGCAGAGTTAGGAGTCCCCAGAAATTCAGCGAACGACAGCGTCTGCTTTTCTAATGCCACGTGTTGACAGTGGTTTTACAGCTTCATACAGAAGTACAGTATGCAGGAAGGTCTCCAACTCAAAGCTCCTTTTTTTCTGTATATAGTTCTCTATTTATCTGCCCCTCTAAGGTCCTGGTCAGGGACCAGTATACCAATGAGCTGTAATTGCCCTAAGCAGCCCATCCAGGGACTCCACTGGGGTGTCCTGTGCCCAGGAACTGTGCATAAACCCAGCTACCTCCCCTGGCACAGGCTCGAGCTATATCTCTAACCAGACCTGTAACTTACCAGCCGTGTAATTTGCCCTAGCTTCCCAGCCTGACCTTGGACCTTTCTGGTCAGTTAAGACTTTGGTGGTGAGGACCTTGCACTTGCCTACACTGTTGCCAGCCTCAGTTCTTGCTTACCTTTCCTTGCAGAGCTTCCTGCTCTTTTTGCTCCCTGACAAGGGTGCTGAAAAATGCTTACCATGGGGATGAATTATATGCAAGGAATGGGGTCTGAATTAATAACCTCATCTTGCTAAATATGGACTACCATATACACTCTTATTTTTAGAGCCAGTGTATTCTGATGGATTTTGCAATCAACATAATTGCCTCTACTGAAGTGAATTATATATTAGATGCTATAGCTTGTGCTTTAGAAGTGACTGATTACCAAGAGAAAACAGATTTGCCAATAATTTTAAAGGTCATATTAATATGTAATATTTCATAATGAATGATGGTCAGTGATGTTTATAAATGGGTATTTGAACAACAAACCAGTATAAAAACACACTTTGGTAGCTGTGCAGTAAATACAGACTACTCGATCTTGAAAATTCTGCTCAGGCATTCACAAAACGTGGGCAACATGAGAGTTTCAAATGAGACTACCAAGTGTTTTAGTGAGAGTTGCCTGTGTTTTCCCTCCTGCGAGTTTTTAACAGTTAAACCCCAAAACCAACCAATTTTCATGGTTAGCCACCTTTGTTTTCTGTTCTTGACTGTTCACTTGCACTTGAAAGCTCTTAAGAATTATAGAATCATATAATCAACCAGGTTGGAAAAGACCTCTGAGATCATCAAATCCAACCCTTGATCCAACACTGCCATGGTTACTAGACCATGACACTAAGTGCCACATCCAGTCTCATCTTAAAAACCTCCAGGGACAGTGAATCCACCACTTCCCTGGGTAGCCCATTCCAATGTCTGATTACTCTCTTTGTAAAAAATTTTTTCCTAATATTCAACCTAAACCTCCCCTGGCACAGCTTGAGACCATGCCCTCTTGTCCTACTACTGGTTGCCTGGGAGAAGAGACCGACACCCAGCCAGCTACAACCTCCTTTCAGGGAGTTGTAGAGAGTGATGAGGTCTCCCCTGAGCCTCCTCTTCTCCAGGCTAAACAGCCCCAGCTCCCTCAGCTGCTCCTCATAGGACTTGTGTTCGAGTTCCTTCATCACCCTTGTTGCTCTTCTCTGGACCTGCTCCAGCACCTCAATATCCTTCTTGAACTGAGGGGCCCAGAACTGGACACAGTACTCCAGGTGCTCTAGGTTTTTTCTTTCAGTAAGATCCTAGAGATTATGACAGGCTTCATTCTAGACTCCAGAAACTGGACTGAGTACATATTATTTTACACATCCCAGAACTTTCACCCAAGGCTTACAATGGGGAATTTTATCTTGTTGCTAAATGGGCTAAACCTTCCCTCGCACTGCAGCGGAAAAAAGCCACAGCTAAATTCAATGGAAGTACAACTGGGCCTCTGAAGATCACAGATTATTCCACCTACACATCCATCACCACGTACACAAACTTAAACGCCTTACATAATTGTCCCAGTGCCAGTGGTGTTACAGCTTGATTCGCGCCAGATGGTGGGTGTGCTTTCAGTGAACACTCATTGTCTCCACTGAGGCCAGAGTACATTTATATACTCTCTGTGAGTCAAAATTCTGATTTCAGAGTCAGTGTGTATAACCCTAGCCCGTATCTAAAGAGCAAAGAAAATAGGAAAGCGCTGCAAGGTCCAAGGGTTTCAAAGTGCCCTGTCGGCAGACAGTTCTCCCTTTACATGCAAGTACCTGCAGCTAATGGAGAATTACAGGACAATCAGCACAAAACATGACTGCAGGGTGTAAAGCATGAAATTAACTATTTTATTTAAACATTGAGATTTCTAGGGCTATTTATGCCATCTTTAGGTCACATCTACTTTCACTCAATAGCAAAAAAAGTTTTTCTCTTTGCAACAGCTAGTGAGTTTCACTTAGTCTTAAAAAAACTATGACAATTCTGGGGTGGACAAATGAGTCACCAATCAGCGTCATGTATCTATAGAAGATCTACAATCTTTAGTAAATGCTAATAACTTTAAGTTAGAAGGAAGATCATGGTTGCTTATGTGCCCTAAATTGCCAAATGGTCAAAACCATAACTTCTGAAACACTCCTCCCTTCTCTCCTTTTTAGTCTTTGGCCATACTCTATAACACTTAAGAAAAGCAATTTGATTATAGATTTACATAAGCTTGCTTACATAAACCAAGGGCAAGAAAGAAACCCAATTTCAAACTATAAAAGAGCTTAAGAATTAGAAAAATGCAAATTCATCTTCACCACACAAAAGTTCCCAGATGACAACGGCCTGGGAAAATCCTGCAGGGTGCCAAAAATAGATATGGAAGAAAGGTCACCCAAGCTAGATGAACTCCAGGATCAGATAAAGAATATTGAGTTGTCAAATGTAATTTAAGCTTGCATCCATTGCATTATTTAATGCTTATTGATATTATCATAATGCTTTCAATTTACCGTTAGGGTTACAGTTTTGGAGAGTCAGAAAGCCTACAGCTCCAGGAACACTGGGACTGGAAAAAGCACATGAAGTAGAATATGGCAGGGCACCAACGTTGCTACCTCCATACCCTTCTAATCTGGGCCACTCATGGTGATGGGATGAGGGGAAACCACATGAGGAAGTGCTGAGGTCACTTGGATGTTCAGCCCGGAGAAGAGGCAGGTGAAAGGGGATGTCATCGTGGTCCACAACTTCCTCATGATGGGAAGCAGAGGGGCAGGCACTGATCTCTCTCTGGTGACCAGTGGCAGGACCCGAGGGAATGGCCTTAAGTTGTGTCATGGGGAATTTAGATTGGACATCAGGAACAGATTCTTCACAAGAGGGTGGTTGGGCACTGGAACAAGCTCCACAGGGAAGTGGTCACAGCACCAAGCCTGACAGAGTTAATTCAAGCAGCCTTTGGACTATGCTCTCAGGGAGATGGTGTGATTCTTGGAGTGATCCTGTGCAGGGCCAGGAGCTGGACTTCAATGATTTCTGTGATTTCCTTCCAACTCAGGATATGTTATGATACCTATTTAGTTTACTCAGCATGGTAATTTGAAAGCAATTCTGAAAATCCTGAGTTATATTTATGAATCTCAGAATTCTGATAAGAAATTTTATTTCTATTTATAGGGGACCTAGATGCAGATTATCAGTGCTTTTAAAATAATGCTGCACAAACATATACTTGGGTCAGTTACCTTTTCGCATGTGTGTATACGAATGCATTGGTCAAATGTATTTTCCATGCTCCACATATTACAGGAATAAGTTATACATTCATGGAAAGAAAAATTCAGGTAAGCACAAAACTGAAGTGGTGAGATGACAGGAAAGCATTTTCAGGATGTCTCCTGTTACAAAGCCCTCACTGCAGTGGTTTGTCAATGTCAGAATTAACAAGAATCAGAACAAAATTCAGGACATGCTTGTTGAAGTGACACTTTCATTTTGTCATTTGTATGACAGAAATAACTCCTAATGAGTGAATTATGTATCTCTGTGGAGAAATATAACAGTATACAAATTCAGAGTGGGGAAAAAGTACTGTAGGTGACCTCTTCCATCTTTCTGCCAATGCAAGTATCTTTCCTAAAGCTCATTTGATTCAGATATGCCCAGATCTCAAAGCAAAGTCACTCACATAAGGGATCATAACCTAGTCTTAGCAACAACTAACTGACATTATCTTCTTAAATTCCTCCTTATTCTCATGGTATAAATTTTAACAAATAAATTTTTATTTATATAAATCACAATTACATCAAAAAGTGCTACTCTGTTACCAGTTTTGCCCCAAGCTATTGACTCAAAATTATGGGTTAATTTCCAGAGATGCTGAGCACTTGCAGTGTTCTAGAAGAGTTCAGGTAAGCAATAGGACTCCATATTTCTCAAATACAAATTGCTTACTAATAACCTGTTGCCAAGGAAATCCTCCCCAAGCATTTGGGCAAAGAAAATATGTAATGCATTCTCTGTATAGTTCTCCTTCCAGACAGTTACTCTATGGTATAGGGTACAACAAGACAAAAGAGAGAGAAAATTCCTGGACTAATCAAATTTCCATAGAGGGATTTGAGGCTAGGCATATAAAATAAGTAGACAAAAAAAATCTAAAGAGAAAATTATATTAAAATTTTCCATATGTGAAAAACATGATATGTGACTGCAGTTACATTTTGTGCATTAGGTACTTTTCATCATGACTGCAAGTCTGGGAGAGAAGAGGAACATGAACCAGGTGTGATGGCTCATGTGTAAACAGAGCAGCAGAGGCTGAACACAGAGAGGTCTCTGTCAGGTTACTTTTAAGTGATAAGAAGGTATCATTAGGAAGGAAGTTTTGTTCAGACTGACTTGTTAGCTGATTATCAAGTAACTTTAATAAGGAAAGAATTGTGCTTTCATAAAAATGAGACAATAGCTTTGACACAGCAAAAGTAAATGGTTTCCTTATCTTACTGTAGCCCAGGTTGGAAAACAAAGTCATGACTGCCTAAAGAACTGCAGGACTTATCCAGACAGATATCTTACATTTTTGAAGGGAGTTATTAAATAAGACTTACCCCATCTCACTCCCGTGATTGCTCTAATTCTCTAGGAGAGTGCGTTTATGTTACATGACTTTACCAGGAAGGCTACTGAAAATATGTTACATTTTCAAAACTTGCCTTTCTTCAGAGCAGCAAAATTTGAGAATTTGCTTTGAATATATAGAAAAGTAGTCTCATTTAGTATCATTTAAAGATCGTGTGGTCATATGATTTTAAAATCATGTTGCATTATCAGTAATTTACTGTGTTCTCCATAACTTACCAAGATTCTGCAGTACTTCTCCATTTTTTACTCTTATGGGAGAAATGCACACCAGTAAAATTACAAGACTCAAACAACATCCTGTTGCAAATATATAGATGCAGTGGACTTTTGTCTTCCAGTATGAGTCCAAACCTTCTTATGACTGTGACTGTGGGACTTTCTAAATTTAATTCTTTCCCTGCTTTGAACATACTTCTATTTTTTTTAATATGCAGTTAACTGTAAGAAATTATCTATATGTCACAGATACTTTTGAGTCTAACCATCAACAAAAGTTCACTACAGTAAATGAGTAAAAATTACTTATTCTTCATATCTTATTTATCTGAAATTTTTATAAACGTCTTACATTGCCACAACTCTGTTAAATTGTTTTCTTAGGCTTGAGCTTAAGGAACAAAAAGAAAAAACCAAAATAATTGATATTTTGTTGTGAATGGAGATTCACCATAACCTTTCATATTTTTTATTTATTAAAAAAAAAAAAAGAATAGTAAGGGACTGAA
Source organism: Corapipo altera (assembly GCF_003945725.1). Lineage (NCBI taxonomy): Eukaryota > Metazoa > Chordata > Aves > Passeriformes > Pipridae > Corapipo > Corapipo altera. Next base: position 4,439,619 of record NW_020884923.1, read on the forward strand.
ATCTGCAAATTTGCAACAACTTTGAGTCACTAAACCTCCAGAGAACCTGACAGGTCCCATGAGAACTGAGGCTAAAGGCACGTGGAATAATTATTAATTATTTAATTAATTCTTAATTACATGACCTGTTTATAATATGTGAGAAAAAAATAATCTGTCAGTTATAAAATTACATCTGTAAGAAAAGAGAACATAATTATGGGTAGGCCACATGCTCAGCCATTAGCCATGCCCAATTCTATTTGTCACAAAACCAAATCATAATTCAGCAACATGACTTAACTCACAGGAAAAACAAAATGACTTGAACTACACTCGCCTTAATAATAATTGTTATTATTATTATTGTTATTATTACTTATTTTCACTAATAAAATCCAACTGAAGCCAATGGGATTCTACACAGAACAACATGTCCTGCCTGGGTGGACTCCAAGACATATGGCAAAAAAGTGGATATCTTCAAAGTGGATGGAACCTAAGAACCTGCCTTTGCAAAAATTATTTGCAGTTTGAGGCATCTCTCAACAACCCTTCAAGCGTGATTTTCAAGAAAAAGGAGAGAGGTTTTCCAGCACTTTATGAAAATTAGAAGTTTTTAGTAACCTCCGAATGATCATACTCAATACTTTGAAAGTTACAATGCAAAGGCTACTTGATTCCATTTTGACATAAAGTAAGTTAATCCAAGCCCTCTTTTTTGCCACGAAGACATAGCATTGCACTACAGCTTTATTATGAGAATGGATCTGCAGTTTTTTGACATTTTGGAAGATTCTGTTTTCATGTCTTTTTTATTAATATTTTCTTCAGATAAATATTTCTTTTAAGGAAAATATTTGATATTAAAAGCTCACGCACAACAAATTATATTTTAGAGAAAATATTAACGAATTATACAAAGACATAAAGATTATTTGTTTCTTAGTTAGCTCTAACACACAGTATCTCAATTTCATTTAATTTCTTGTTTAAGATAAATTATTTTCCTGGCAGTATGCTATGTTCTGGACAGTAGCCCAGCTATGAGCAAGTAATGATGAATCGTTGGGATTAATTTTTAAATTAAAATAAAATTCTAGTGTGTTTAGAAAGGCTTTTAAAATTAGGTTAATGCCAAAGAAAGTGGTTTGCTTTGTTAAAAACATTGATAAAGGAAAATTACAGAGAAAGTCTACTTTTTGCTGTTATTGAGAGACTTCTAATGCCTGCCACACTCATTAGTTTTATAGGGTGCAGTTTCAAGGTTTTTCAGGACAAGTCCATGAAATTGGGAGCACTGCACAGCACTGTAATGCATTATAAGTATGAAATGCATTTGCATATATGTAATAACATAAATTCTATTTACTAAGAAGTAGCAATTACTGTGAAAATCTACAGAACATCTTTGAGGCGTATTTGAGGTGAAATTTATCCTTTAATATTCTCAATTTGTTTCAAATCTACTTTATATTTATTTTGCTTTCTTAAATATTGTCTGATTATCCTGTAATCCTCTGATCACTATTGTTTACAGAGCAAATGATAATTTCTGGGACTGGGAAGATGCTAACCTAATAAAAACACTATTTAAAAGCTTGTTTTCCTGCAAATGCTCTAGCATTATCCAGTTTGGTGACACACAGCCACCTTAGGTAGCTCTAGTGCAATGCTCTGGCCCTGTTGGGTGGGGAAGTTGCAGTGTGTTTCTTAGAGGATTGCACTTTTAGCTCATGACTTGGAGCAATGAGATGGCAGGGTTGGGAATTCCCCTTCCTCTTCTCCCCTCTGCAACAGAAGATCTTAAATTCATCAACTGGAACATATTTTACTCTCAAAAGCTCTTAAATGAGTAAATTTACTGTTCAACAAAGGTACCTCCCCGCATGATGAAGAAACTGATTCCAAGTTTAATTCTGTATTCCTGGCATTCCAAAACTGAACAGATTATACAAGATTTCTATTCACTGACTAAGGTACATAAATCATCTACCAATCCACAGATCAGCTGTCACTAGAAAGTGTCTCCTACTTTAGACTAAAGGACATTAATAGAAACTCTCTCATCCTGATCTCAAACCTGTTAAGCATATAATTATTTATTAAAATCCCCCTGGTAATGTGATACACATTACTGCTGAACAGCTCAATGACTCTTAAAACCATAGTAAATTACTTGCTGATCTTTACCGTATTAGGAGACTATATTGAGTAAATCAAGCATTTCTTCTTCAGCGACTCATATGGAGTGGCTAAGTACACAGGTCTGGTATGAATTACTCCTCCTTGGTAGCTTTCAACAGCTATCTACCAGACATCTTCAAATATCAGTATTTTTTTTAAAAAGTAACATTTTTCTACTTCTATAGGATGAGAAAACTGTCACATTTTCAAACTCTAGCTTGAAGGCACTCAGCTCTGCTGAGAGTCTCAGCTTGAAATTGTTTTATTTAGCAATTTATTTGAAATGAAGCTGTGTCTACTCCAAAAAGTAAGGAAACTTCTATTGTAACCATCCATCCCTGAGGTCCTCAGTTCCCAAAGGCTGAGAAAGAATCCATGTTACAAGTGAACACTCATCTAAATTTCTGAAAAACTGTAAAAAGAGACTTTCAAAGTTTGATGTTTTGAAAACATAAACTACCATGTACATGCTCAGTTACCTAAATAAATGACCTAGATTAGAATTACAGTCTGGATTAGAGTGAACAGGATTCACTTGCTTTAAAAATTAAGTCACTATTTGATGTAGAGAAGCACCTAATTTTGTTATAATTTTTAATTATTTTTTTCTAATACATTACTACTTATTATCTTCACATTTTACTGTCAGTAATTACAGTATATAATTTATTAATAAGTCCTCAAGACACAGGCAACAAAACAAGGTATTTTCTAATATAGTTTGTATTAGAACCATATTAGTTTTCATAATAATTTTCCACACAGTCTATATCTGAAAGAAGAGTTCTAAACTACGCATATCTTTGGGTCTGAATCTGAGAATAACCATTGCACAACCATCAGTAAAGTGTATACTGCTTCACTGAGATTTTTGTCACCGTAAATAATTATACTTGCCGGAGTAAACAGAATATGTAAATGGTAAGGTAGATTTTGATGAGTTTTGGGTTTAGGTTTGGTTTTTTTTAACTTTTCTCCTCAGATCGACTCCAAAATCTGACTTTGTTAAGCTTCTGATAAAATTTCAAAAAGGTAACAATACTTTCACTTCAATATCAGCAGTTCTTGCACAGGAAGTACATGACATATAATTATGTTTTAAACACTGGGATGTTTAAACAAGACAGACTGCAACGACACGTTCATTCATATAACACATAAATTCCAAAAGAAATAGGAAAGGTTTCTACACTGACCATAGTCTGTGTTTTCCGGCTCCCAACAATTAGATGGCCAAAAATAGGGTGTCTGTAGACAAAAAAAAAGTAGGTAACTCAAGTTAGGCAATGCAAGAATTATACAGTCCTTGGATTGATACTGTTTTTCAGAATCAATTTATATTTACAGTAGATCTATTACACTGTTTACAATTTTGAAGTAGGCATCAAACCAGAAAATTACTATTGTACAGTTGTTTTTTACACTAGTATCAGAATGACATTGAAGCAGAAGAACAAAGTATTCTTTTTATTCTCAAAGTTAGAGGAACAAAACCCACAAGGTTAGGTAGCGAGATTACATCTTCCCTAAAAACACACCTCTCACATGTCCTGAAGAATCAGTTTTAGAAGGTGTAAAGACAGAAGATCCTTTGAGGTTCATTCAGTTCTTGATTTTGGAGAGTTTTCATTAGTATAGATTAATAATCAGTACACTTTCCTAAGAGTTATTTGTTTAAAAATGCCACTAAAGTTACCACAGTCTAATTTTTTCTAATTGTTTACCAATTATGATTTAAAATTCTTTTTAAGAGAAAGAAAATAGAAGTACCAGCAATTACTGGAACACTATCCTTGTAAAAACTGTGCTAAATACATTGTTAAAATAATTCACTTCTAACAAATGAAAAGTATAAGACTATATAGGCATTTTTCAAACAAATAACTTAATTTTTAAAATAGTAATTTTTTGTTAAAATGAAAATAATTACAGTATTTTTCATAACACATCATCCCTGTATGGGCTATTCACTTAAAAGTTGGACTCAATGACCCTTGTGGGTCCCTTCCAAGTTGGAATATTCTGTGATAGATTGACTAATCTGTGTATACTTACATAACACATAGATACAGAGAGTTTCATAATATTTCAGCAGTTGAATTAAACTCATTAAATGTGTGGACCAGTTTGAGTGGTATTTAAAAACACAAGTGTTTCTTTAGGAAAAATTTCTGCTTTACTTTCTGTTTCTCAAAGAGCTCCCAGCTGCAAAAATGGAAATCCCTCTGCTGCCCACTTCCCTCAAAATTGTTTTAATGCTAATCTGGAAACCAACAGGGCTGAAGTGTGGCACATTCACAACTATCACAACTATCAAATTAAACATATATTGTGAAAAATCTTTCGCTATTGTGACATTGACCCATTAACTTTAATAGAAGCAATTTAGAATGTGCTATTTAGCAAGCAACAGCAATGAGCTGAAGGGTAAAAAAGGAACTGACTTCAAAGGCTGAGATGTGTTTCTTGCAAATTGTTTTGTACTTTGTAAGGAGCAAGAATAAGTAATTCTCTGATAAATGACTCCTTCGCAGTACCACTAAAATCAAAGTGGCCAGTTGAAGCGCATATAAGCTCAAATGGAAAAAGGGGAGGAACCTCTAAAGAATGACTTGCAGTACTCAGTGAATTTTGAAGCAAGAAGCTATAAAATTAATTTAACACATGTTAATGTGAGCCATACAAAGCAAAAAGTCACCATCATTGAAATATAGAGTTTACAAATTCAGAAAGGGAGAACAGTCCTTTCTTAGTGGCATGAGGTGTATCTTGGGAGAGGCCCAGGAAGGAAAGCACAGCTATATCATTTTTTGGCTAACAGTAACTTTAACCTTTGTTTACAGATTCAAGATGAGCTTCTGAAAAAAACTATGAAGGGAGGGTTACTAAATACATAGTATTTACATATCCACTCAGGCAGTGTCTCAGCTGAAACTCTTCCAGTTGTGGATATACTTGCTGCAAAATCCATATTAAAACTCCTCATGCATACTTAGGATTTCCTTTGACAAATTACATATACTCCATCCTGTGGCAATGGATTTGCCATATGCAGGATGGAAGAAGTCCTGTCAGAGATGGACTAGTGAAGAAAATGAAAACAGTTCAAATGTTATAGAAACCAAAGTTTTTAAGGTGGCAGGTTTTAAAATGGTTTTTACCTTTTTGCAGAGTCATTGCCCCTTCTTCCCGACACCCCCTGAGCTCCCACACAAGGTGTCCTGGTCCTTGTTAACCCCTTCCTATTGGTTGTTGACCCTTCACCTGATTGTTTTTTTCTATGTGACCCTGAACTTGTCATTGATCCCCTTTTGACCCTCCTAAAAGCCTTATAAACCCCTACCCCACAATAAACTTCCTCTTTCGTCCGTCCCTCCCTGGTGGTTTGTGTGGGCTCCTTGCCGGGTCGCCGGCCAGGTGCTGGGGTGGGGGGAAGGGCATTCACCTCGCAGGTAGTGGGCCAGCAGCCTAAGGCCCTGGAGGTCTCCCCCATCCCACTAATCCGTTGGACCATCCCAGCTGAGATTAAAAAATAAGTTCCATCTTCTGATTTAGAGAAAATCACAAAATTGCTTCCAGCATTCATTTCCCATAAGGCTATAAGGAAACACTATGTATTCATGACTACATGTTAATGATATTAGAGGAAGACTGTTTTTTCATACATAAATGAAAAGTTACACCCAGACAGCATATTGTTTTCAGTATTTAGTTGAAATAACACATTTAACTTCTATTGGAACTTGCACTTCAGTGGTGAAGGCAGTGTGAGCATTAAACACAATATGGGAAAGGGAACATGATCTTCAGTGTTGTGAAATATTGGCACCTTAGCTCACAAGGAGGCAGAGATGGCCAAGGCTTTTCTGAAGGATAAAAAGAGGCATCCTAATGTTAGAACCTGCTTCTAGTAGAAAGACTCCATTCAGACCAACACTGAGAAATGTAAAAATGCACGAAGGACACTTTTTCCTTTCCAAAGGTGAACAAAACTTATGAGGGAACAGACAAAATAGATTTTATTCCATTAGAGAATACCTGACCAAAACTATGTGGGTGTGTAGTAGTTGGAGTGAAAGTGACTGTAGGATGAGGCTGGTATTCTGCAAAAACAAGCACAGCAGCATGAGGGCCAGCAGGCTCAGAAAACAGGCAGAGGAGATCTCCTGGGAAAGTAATCAAGGGACAGAGACGGATGGAAGATAGCAGTTTTTGAAAGAGACTGTATGAAATGTCTGAGTATCTCTGGAGAGAAAGTACAGAGACAGGCCAGTGTAACCACATTGGCAATTTCCAATGAACTAAATGTGGAAAAGAGATCATGGAAAAAGCATAAAATAATGCTACTAAGGACAAGTCTAAGCCTCCCTGTGCCAGGGAGATAAAAGCAGAAAAGTTAAAACAGACCATGAGTTTTAATTAGCAAAGCACATGATAAGCCATATTAAAAGGTTTCAATAATGTGTGATAAGGTAAGCCAAAAAGAAACCCCAGTAAAAGGCAAACATTACAATATGAGAAAGGGGTTCAAATAACAGCGACTACAGATAAGTTCAGAAAATTATTAAATGCCTTCTTTGTTTGAGTCTCCAGAAGGAGGGAGAGACTGTGGTCAGACAAAGGTCTTTGTGCCCGGGGAATGACGTGCAGGCACGAGCTCTCCCTTCTAATGCTCTGAACTGGGCATGCACAAGCTGCCTCTGAACTGCAGGCCATGACCCTGCCTTCCTGGTGCTCGGATGCATTTAATGGGACTTGCTGAGAAGCGCAGCTCATCAGCTCCGGCACTGCAACATGGCCAGAGCTGGCCTCCAGCCAGCTGGCTCCCAGAGGGATCAAAGTTCAAATCTGCCTGCAATCAGCTCTGCGAACATGCCCAAAATTAATTTGGACATGAAGATAAAACTACAGGGCAAAGCACAGGGCAAAAAAAAAAAAAACCAGGAAGGGGAATATTTTTATGAGGTCAGACAGTTCAGGTTAGAACGCTGATGAAATTCAGCACAGAATACTTAAGGATTTATTGTGCTTCCATGTGGGTAAACTGTGTTTATTTGTGAAAAAGCAAAAAAAAGCCTGACCAAACTAAAAAACAACTCCTAGTTCCTCAGTACTGTGATTTATATGCATGTGTAAATACTATGATGAAATTCTTGCTCCGCTTATTTTCTTCTCTGTCTCCACCCCTACAGCAATTACTATTTAACTGATGAGAATTATCTGCATGATGTTTAAAGGGGCTCAAGTTACCTGAAGGGCAAGTTATAAATGGAAAACATATTCCTTTGAGTAACTTTTGAAACATGGGCAGTTTTTTTTAAAACAAACTAAAATCACATAAGGCAGAGGAGCTTCAGAAGACTACAGCAAGGGGAAGAACTACCTTTTCCAGAAAAGGGGAAAAGATTAAATTTTCTGTTTTATAATCTTTCTAGATCTACTGTCTAGATTGAATAATTGTAATACACTATCTATTTTTAATCTTTAAAAGCTAAAGTTTACTAATACTTGGATTTTTCAAAAAGAGTGTTAAACCCCTACTAGATGACAAATTAACAGTAGATGCTATGTATTTTGACCAAGGCAAAGTCCTACATTACTTTCTTACCAGTAAGTAAAGATTTATGTTATCACCCTAAGATATGTGCTCAAAAGCAGCTACAGCTGCTGATAAAGTTGTACTCAGAGTAGATATCTATTATTCGCTTTCATAGCAGAAAATGGCATTGATGTGTGCAGAGACAAGGAAAATTCCCCTAAAACCAGGTACAAGAAATAGGGGTAAGGGACAGGATTAAGACTTAAAGTGAAAAAAAGTCCAAAGCATCAAGCAAAAAAAAACTTTAAAAAAACCTAGATACTGAAAAAAAAGCATGATACAAAAATCAGTTTCCAATTAAAGGATTTTTTTCGATGCTGTGATTGTATAGAAAAAAGCACCAGCAATAAACTTGTGTGTAGTTAACATGACTGATGTTTTTCCAAAGGAATATTCCACATTTTCTTGCCTAATTGTTTGGTAACAAGAGTCATAAAGTTCTAGTCTTAAGCTGAAGTTTACTTTGTCCCTTGTTATAGACCTCAAACAGTTTAAACACATAACATGTGACTATAATGTATGTTCTGTTTCCACTTCTGTTTCAAAGGTCTCCACACAATTTCACACTCCAGATATTTAACAATCCCTTAGAATTTGCTGAAGTCATCCATGAAGAACTGGGGGAGAATGATTTGCCTTGCTCAACACAGAAAGATTAGGAAGACAGAAGAGTTTGATGAGAAGATCCGTGGTCTCATGGAATGAGGTCAGAAATGAGAATAGGAGGCATGTGCAAAAGAGAAAGCTGCCTGTTCTCATCTGATCTATTAAAAAAATTCCACAGCAATGCAGAGAGGCTCTGCATAATAAATTACCTTATCTATAGCTGGACTACGCAAACAAAGCTCGGTTCAATTATTTGTTACAAATCACATATGCCAAGTACACAGTAGAAGAATTAGAACATCCCCTGCAATATCATATATTCCTATGTCACAAATATTACACAATCTGTGGGCCTTGTTTCATGATCTAGAAGTCCATAAGTGAAGATTTTATCCAGGACAGCTACGGATTTGGCATAACATGTTGTACTACAACACCACCACTTTCAAAGAGAAGATTATGAAATACCAAGGGTGTTGGGGTTTTTTTCTGAAACATAGAAAACCTGAAGGAATTATCATGCTTAAGAATTTTACTTTTCCTCAGAAGGAGGAATACTCCATGAAAAAGTATTAAACAGGGAACATTTGTCATTTTGCCATGACATCCCACTTATAGCTGAAGGAAGGTGGGTGGTAGAACGGCTTGGGGAAAGTCAAGTACTGTTTATCAGCCCAGGTAGAAATAATGCTGCCAATTTTTATCAGTACACTTTTGAGGCACTTTGTTTAATTGTAGATGTAATTTGAATCAGCAGTCGGGACAAGTCAGGAGCTAAAGAAATAAGGCTTAACTAGCACTGCAGATGTAATTGTGGAGACATTTAAGCCTTCGAAACAAAATAGGTTGTTACAAGGATCTTTCTGCCATTGGCAGAAAACTGATTTTGTACACACAAATGCATACTGGTTCTCTTGCATTATACATTAATATCATTAAGTAAACCTAGCCTTGGAAATCCATAATTCTCCTGTTAATAAAGTCATATGAAACAAAATCTTGTAATATAGCACATATTCCACAATAAACAAATTGGCATGCAGTGGCTGCTAAGCATCATAAGCAATCCTGTGATAAAGCAAATAGATCTGCCTTGGATCTACCACAAAATTAATCAATAATAATATCTGAGCTAATGAAACAGCCACTTGTAAAAATCAGTGTTTCCCACAGCTTTTATAAAACATGATTAATTTCTATGCATTAAACTGTATTACAGAGGAGGGAAATCATTAAGCACCTTTCAGCTACCCCTCGTTGATAGTAATAAGAAAAGAGCTGTTGCCTCTGAAGCTGTTCCACTCCATGGAATTTTTTAAAATCCAATTACTTGGATGGGAGAGGAATATTCAAATCACTTATAAACACTTGCATATTACTGCTATTCTTCTCACAGGCACCAGGGAGCCTTTATAAACAGTTGAAATCAAGTCTTTGCAGAAAAGTCGTTATGCACAATCTCAAATGCTTTGCATGATGGATGGCAAAATTCATGGGCATTCTGTTTTAAATTAATTGCAGTTGACAGAAATGATCTCCTGGTAAAGGAAAAGGGTAAGATTGTTAGTCTAGCACTGTCAAGCCCATAGAGGAAGGACGCCAGCAAGTAGTGCTCCTTGGTTAGCTCAAAATTCTTAAAAAAAGAGTTTTAGAAACAAAATTTTGACTCTGTGACTTCTCTTTTCTAATCTGAAAAGGGGATGAGCATGGAAAGCAGTGTGGGGGAAAGTGTGTTTGCCTAAGGAGTTAATAAAGAAAAAAGGGCACTGATGAGGAAGTCAGAAAGACACGTGGATTTGAAATATTTTTCCCTCTGAAACCTAAACAGAACCTGTATATGCTGTATTTTCTCTTCAGCCTGAGCTGAAGAGAAAATGAATTAGTCATTGCACCTGCAATTGCCAAAGAAAATCTGCCAAATATTGAATAAGATAACCTTTTCCTTTTTTATTTCTAAAATCTGGCTTCCAATAAAATCCTTCCCTCAAGGCACAGTAGGTGATCCAGCAAGGCTCTGGAGAGTGGCTGAAGAGCTGTGATGTTCAGCCACAGAATCAGTACTCAGAATGGCCAGAGGCTGGCTCAGGACTGAGCCAAGAGGTAGCTAGGCAGGTAAGGATGACTCAAAGAGATGCGTAAAGCAATGTCATTCCACTTGAAACATGAAGACCCACAACACTTCACACTCTAAGCTATTTTGCAGCAAAGACATTTCAAGATCCTTACAGTAATTGCTGTATAATTCTAGCCCCAATTTAGGCACAGGAAAACAAAGCCAGTGAGGTTAAAAGCATTTGTCAAGAAAGCGGTCCCAGTAGTAGAACAGGAAAAGACATCACAGTCCAAATCTTTGTCTCGCCAAGGTCCATGAGTTTTGCTGCTATCTTCATCAGACTCATGCTTTCACAAGAAAGTGTTCCCATTTTCACACTTTTTCTCAGTTATTTGTGCCTTTCATCTTAAAAGTTACAAAACAATGGCAAAACCTAACCCTCATCTCTGAAAATTAATTTATTAAATGGAAGTGTGATTATCACTAATCTCATGTATCCTAGAAGTTTGTTTAAAGCCAAAAGATATTAGGAAGATTATATTTCATTATTAACATTGAGACACTTAGTATGCATTTGGAACTTGTAGAGGAAATCAACATATTTTTCCTGGGATGCTATTGCAGAAGCTTACCAGTTGAGAGGGTAAGTCAGGCATTCCTCACCAGGACGAATATATGTGGACAGAGATGAAATGTCTCAATGGGTAATCCCTGGCCCAGGGACAATCTAAGGTGCAGCTTGCTTTTCTTATTTGGGCCCCTCATATCTATTTACTCTCAGGTAGAAGAGGGTGGTTAGAAGGCATTCAGCTCCTTCTTTGGTCCAAGGCTTAAATTAATAGGAAAAGGCAATGCAGCTTTTCTCATTTTACTTATTGAGACTAATAAAAAAAGTCATCTCTTAATAAGGCAATTAATATTTAGATCCACCTCCTTTGAATTAAATTGATATCACATAAACTAACCTAATTAACACCTGAGTAGGTCAAAGAATGATCCAGAATTATTTATTTCATATTATTTAAAAAAGCAGACGTAACTGTACTCTTGCCTCCTGATGGCAAGAGTTATAACTGAAAAAGTATAATTTTTGCCTGGAAAAGGGCATTTTCCCAAATGAAGCAAAAAATCTCCACTGCTTTTACCTATTTCTATAAAAAGAAGGTTGTTTAAAACAAACTGAACGTAATACTATCAGGAGGGAATGTGTCACCCTTTGGAAAACAAAACATGAAGTGCATGGAGAACATTATTACAGTTAGTCTGTTTTTTGTAGGAGAGTTCTTTAAATTGCAGAGATTTCTCTGCAGGGATGGCTTCTGAACTTTTCAGTGCTGGCAGGTTCACAGTTTTCTCTTTCTATTAAAATATCAGAAATCTTAGAATCCTGTCCAATACTCAGAGGGTACCATTTCCAAAGCACCTGAACATCTGTTCTAGTGCAAAATTCACACATTTGCAGTCAAACTTTCCTCCCCATTGACTATGCTGTCTTCATCTTCCAATTTAACAGCTTCAGTAACAGATTTTATACAAGCCTTACTTTGGTGGGGAACATGGAGTTGTAATCATATGAATTTTGCTGTTATAACTCCAGTTAACAGTATGACACCACTATGAATTTTTTTCTCATGCCATACATTGACAGCTAAAGTTGTATTGTTTTATCATTGTTAGCATAGGAATAGCAATGCAAAAGGTACCACAGAACAGCAAACAACACTGCAGATATAGACTGAGCAACACTTGAGGAAAGCCATCTTATTTCATACATGTTTGTCAAACAGGTGCCGAATTCTTAACCTATGTAAATAAACTGATAAAGTTTACAGTTTGGTCCTCACTGAAGCTTCATGTCCAAACATGTAGGTTCTAGATCTCTCTGAGGAAAGCTCACACTGAGGAAAGCTCACAGCAGTGTAGCTGCAGCAGTCTCAGTGGTTCACAGTGCAGCTAATTCTAGCCTGTACTTTCCTGTACTTTTCCTGTACTATCATGTCAGCAGAGGTGCTTATTTCCCATGCTTGAGACAGAAGCAGGCCAGCAGCTGGACAGAATTCAAAGGCTAGCACTCCTATGAGTAAGTACTATGCTCTGCAAAATTAAGTCCTTGGATATTTTGTCCTTCTGACTTCTGCTTATGCAGAGACAAGCCAGCAAGTGGAGCCTCAATCACTCCATGATTTCTTTACATTTACCTCATCAATAAGCCCCTTAAGTCATGGGCCATCTCTCTTCTTTATACTGAATACTGAGAAGAATGAAGCCCCATGAGCTTAAAATAAACCTTTTCCTTCAAATACTCTCACCAGGATCAAAGGTAGCTGTGGATCTAGGGGAGGAGGCTTGGAATGACAGCTCTTTGTACTACCCATATACACATCTAACTTTCCGTTCTACTGAAGGTCAAGTTTTTTGCACTGTATGACTCACAGGATCTAAATATGAAAATATGATAATATTGTTTGCAGGTATGCAATTATAATTCTCTTTCTTCCCAGACTGTGATGTGTGTATTCATGCAAAGATTCTGGTTTAAAAAAATATTACGAGTCATTCTCTTCCCTTATGTGGATCTATAGAACTTAAGCCAAAATACTGAAGAAAGTATCGTACAGTGATTAATATAATACAATGTTTGAGACTATGATTGGCCTCCAGTGTATCACAGTTCTCTTCTGAATTTTAAAGACCACAGTCTTAGTTTTATTTTATTCCTGATGGCTCCTTATTTAAACAATCTTTAAGACATAGTTTATTGTCTTGAAGACAATAGATTTTGCTCTATCAGATACTACTATTCTGTATTTAACACAGTTAGAAGTAACAATGCAGAATTACCAAACTCAATTTCATAGTGATAATCGTCATACCATTTCAAAGCAATAAATATCTAGGGAAGACCTTGGACCAGCTGTTGGTGATACTTACCAGAAAGATTACCTAATAGGAAGAGCAATACAGAACAAAACCACCATTGCCAAAGGTGGCACATGGCAAGCAAAGTTAATTCCTTCTCTAGAATACATACTCTGCCACCATATTTGCTTCAGGTCACTGGCAGTATTGTTCTTCAAAATTCTAGTCTGCTATTCATTATTAGAATAAAAAACCACTCCTGCTCCCAGGCCCTCAGTTTGAAATCTAATATAATAAAACATAACTATGTAGGTATCTGAATAATATACTTGTAATTATAGGCGTACACATACATACATACACACATATAAATACTTCCAGCTTGTTCTGAAGCATCTGTGTGTTTGTTTTATGCAACAGGACTGACAGATAAAAGTAAAAATGTCTCTGCACTTGTTAGAAGAATACACACTGTTCCAATACTATTCAGCCACCAGTAAGGAAATCCACACATAAGAAGGAAAATAAATATTACTCTCCATTATTTATCAGATTTCTGCTATAAGTTTAATAATTAAAATCCCCCTTTCCAAATTAAGACTAGACTATGCAAGGAATAAGGGTCAATAAGATAATTTAATTTGCTTTATTATATTTCCAAAATATTATATTAATTCATTTCATGAGAGATATTTAGCATTATCATACTTTTTTCCAGATATCAAAATGGTCATTATCATCTTAACACTTTGCTGAAACTTTATAAATAAATTCCTTCTACCATTTTTTAATTTATGGGAAATTTCACCATTTACTGGGTTATGTAAGACATTAAGTATGGTTAAAATTTGCTGTGAACCTTCGTGCAAGGCTTTTAATATTAGTCTTCATTTGGGCAAGTCAAGAACATATTGAAAATACCTACCTGGAATCGATAAAAGGTGCCATCATCCTTCAGTGTTAGAACATGGTCTGAGATTGGAAAGAAATAGCCATGTGCTGCCATCAGTGTTCCTAAATGTAGAGCTTCCACTGTTTGAAGAAAAAAGAAAGATAAACTTTAAAAGTGAAATAACTTCTTTTCAGCAGTTTAGTTTTGTTGTTAAGATTCACCTAAACTCCTGTAGATAACCACTTTGTTCTCAGTCAAAGTCTTGCCATCATGAAAGAATTGTCTTTTTCTATGTAATATAATGACACAACCAAAAAAAACCCTGTACTGTCCTTCACAAATAGCTTTAAATGTTCCATTTGCAGCTGCAGCTCCACTACTTATATTGGCATTAGCAGGTGCTACCTCAATGTTCACTCACTTGTTCTGAAGCTAAAAACAGCCTTCATTTTTACTCTGATGGTGCAGCCTACTTTTATTCTTTAAAACAGTTTCTGATTACATGTTAAAATAGTTGATTCCAATTACATATCTTCCTCACTAGCTTTATCAGAGCCACTGTAAAGGAGAAAGATTTCCTTAAAAGTTTCTTGTTACTGGGAAAATAACAAAGAAACATAGGATACCAGAACAGTTGAGGTTGGAAGGGACTTCTGGAGGTCATCTCATACTTGCTCAAGCAGAGACATCTTGAACTGCTCGCTGAGGACCATGTCCAAGTGGTTTTTGTATAGCTCAAAGGAGTGAGACTCCACAACCTCTCTGGGCAACCTGCACTAATGTTCAGTCATCCTCACAGTAAAAAAGTGTTTCCTGATGCTCAGGGGGAACCTCCTGTGTTTCAGTTTGTGCCCATTGACTCTTGTCCTATCACTGGGCAACACTGAATAGAGACTGGCTCCAACTTTTCAATGTGCTCCCACCAGGTATTTATACATATAGATGAGTTTCCACCTAAGACTTCTCTTCTCTAGACTGAACAGAATCTTTTCTCGTAGAAGAGATGCTCCAGGCCCTTAAACATCTTTGTAGCTCTCTCTTGGAGTCTCTTCAGTGTGTGCATATCTCTCTTGTAGTGACGAGTCCAGAACTGGACACATAGAGGACAAATTCAATTCACTTTAATGAAAAAAATTCTAGTATGCAACAGTAAGGTTTATATGTGCTCCTGTATTTTCAGTGAATCACTGTCTAGTACCAGACCCTGAAATCTTTTGCTCAGTATTGTCATTATTTGTCTGATAAGAACACAATGTTGGAAGAAGAGAACTGCAGTAGTTGGAGTTGTGGTCTTGTTGCAGTATTTAAGTCCTTCTATCTCTTTACCATATTTCTTTACCAACCTTGTAACAACTCCAGTACAAATCGTGAAAATATCTGTACAGCAATGTCTGCTTTACCATTAAAAATTTCCAGGCAAAATCTGCTAATATCAGTCCACAACCACCAAAGCATTCTAATTTTAGAAGTTATATGAAAAAGCCATCAGTTACAGGAGCTGGTGCTAGAGAGGACAACACTGCTGGTGAACAACACCAGCAATGAGAAAATTTAAAAGACCAATAAAAAAGCCAAAATGAACACCTAAGGAATAAGGGAAAGATGGGAAAGAAGAGGAAGAAAGAGGCAAAAAACAGAAGGAGAGAGACAAAACCAGCAAGATCTACCTAAAAAAATTATTAAAATATGAAATCAGCATGAATCCATAAAGTATGCAGAATCAGTAAGGATGCATATTTGCAGTAAGAAAAACAGGTTGCACAACCACAAGTTACAGAGATTCATATTCATCTTCTAAGAAGTGCTCATCTTCTAAGAAGTGCTTATTTCTTCCTATTGCCTTAATTTGGCTTTCAGCAATGGCAAGCATAAATATTGCAGCACAGCTTTGTCTCGCCCTGCCTCTTAAAAACATCACTGCCATATCTGACCAGCAGTTACAGCATCATCAGGCAGAAAGAAATGTGAATCCTGATATCTGTGTTCTTGCTAAAACAGAGAGTTTCACTTATGCTTCACCCATCGTTATTTTGAATATGAGAAGTAAACACAGGTTTATTCACTTACCCACACTTATCAGCATCCCAAAAAATTCCATCCTTCACTCTTTGCTCACCTGAAGACATTTACTGGCACAGGAGATACAGGAGAAGCAGTGGGACATCTTTAAACTAACCCAAAGCCAGCAAGCATGTGAAAGGAACAAGAAAGGGCATCTGGACAGTACTCAGCTGAGATCACATAACTCTGCCAGGATTTATTTGATACCAAATAATTATTGCCATTTCTGTGTTGAGCAAACTGGTTCCTGTCCCTCCAGCAGAGCCATTACCTAAGAAAATGCAACACACTCTCTCTGGCAGCGAGCTCTCTGGCCTGCTGTAAAATGCCACAATGCTATTAACAAGCCATTTCCCACTTGCAAGCCTATAAGAATTGTCTCTAACAGAAAAAAGGTAGTTGCTTCACTCCTTGTGTTTGTGATGTCTGTAAATCCCCATGTGAACTTTGTCCTAATTATTATAAGTTCACATATTGTAGTTACTAATTCATTTCAAGCTGCTAAATTCTATTATCCCATGGATCAGAAATAGCTTTCTCCAGTGAGTCAGTTGCTGAGGTTCTTTTTACTTTGGTTCACTTCATCTGCCTTTTAACTGTATTAAGCTTTTCTTTGTTCTTCACATTGGAACTTATTCCCAATTCAAAAAAATTTTATTTTTCCAGGTATTATGTATCTTCATGTGTGGTAGGTTGACTTTGGCTAGACATCACGTGCCCACCAAGCCACTCTATCAACCCCCTTCCCAGCCAGACAGAGGAGAGAGAGTAAGATGGAAAATGACTCATAGGCTGAGGTAAGGCAGTTTACTAAAGCCAAAGTTTACGCGTGCACAAAGTTTATTCTCTATTCCTGTTAGCAAGTGGTGTTTGGCTACTTCCCGGGAAGAAGGGCTTTTAGTATGCATGACAGTTTCTCAGCAGGCAGATATTGTAAACAACTAATGCCCCACTTCCTCCTCCTTTCCTTAGCTTTTATATCTGAGCTGTCATATGGTGTGAGAACATCCCTTTAGTTAGTTTGGGTCAGATGGCCTACTTGTGTTCCCTCCCAGGATCTTGCTCTCAACTGGGGAAGGAATGTTACAGTGCTGATGCTGTGCCAGCACTGCTCAGCAGTAGCCCAAACACCGGTGTGGTATCAACACCTTTCTAGCTACCAATGCAAAGCACAGCACTGTGAGGACTGCTATGGGAAAATGAACTCCATCTCAGCCAGACCCAATACATTGTGGAATGAGAGAAAAACAAAGGAAGAAATGCGCTGACATTTTTTAGAGAAAGGATTTCTTAGACAAGGGTGACAGGGCTTGCCAGGGAGCTCTGACGCAGATGAGAGTTCATTCTCTTCAGATTTAGCAGAAACTAAATAGGCTCCAGATTTGTTTCATGTTCTTCCTGGATTCTGAATTATAATATTTTTCAAGATCACAAGGAGCTTACATTATTTCCCTTTACCCAGCAATTTTTAGACCACATCTGGACTATCATGTCAAGTTATGAATAACATGTCCATTCCAGTACAAGAAAGACATCAACAAACTCAAAGTGAGTCCAGTGGGAGTTCATCAAGATCGCTGGCACTGGAGAATGTACCCTATAAGGAGAGGCTGGAGGAGCTGGGCTAGGTCAGACTGAAAACAATAATGTTTTGGGTGTGTCTAGCAGTACCTTTCCAATGCCCAAAAGGAGATTTCAAAATGAGGGAGCCAAGAACTTTATGGAGTTGCATGGCAATAAAACTAACTAATTACCTAAATAAATAGACAATGGTAATAAATCAAATCAGCAATAGTTCTTACTTTCAGCCAAGCAGCAGGAGAGGTTGCCCAAAGACACTGTGCAATCTGCATCCTTGGAGGGTTTCAAGACCTGAACAGATAAAGTCCTGGGCAAAACATTTGAGTTTACACTTGACACTAATTTGAGTAAGGGGTTGAATTAGAGTCCTCCTGAAGTCCCTCTCAACCTGAATTATATTACTACTCTGTGACTCTAGATGGTCAAGTAGAAGTGGAACATAGAGCTTAAAAAAGGGATGAAGACAACTGGAGAAGAAATTATTTCAAAGCTCCTGCCAGAACAGCCTTTACTCCAGGCAAGGTTGGCTACAGTAGGAGTAAGAGCTTGTATTTCTCTCACTGACCACTGAGTCATAAACATAAGTACATATTCACTACTAGTTCTTTATGAAAAAATGGAAAGAGTGACCTGGCGTTTTTCAGAAGCCAATCAAGGTTATTTAAGGTTTAAATTTTTCCCAATAGCAGCCTACATCTCTTCTCAAGTTATGTATGGAGAGTAAGCTGATTATACGTTTACCTCAGGCAATCTCATTTAGCTAGAATGAATCTACACTAACTCAATGTTAAGGTGTATCCTGTTCCTTTTAGCCACTAAGCATTAATATGGACATATAAACTTGTAACTTCTCTTTTTTTTGTCTTTAATTAATAGATAATTAGTTTTCATTTTTTTACGGTTATCAATTCATCAACTTAGTCCAGCATTACATACATATAAATGCACAAATATACCCTTTTAGTACCAACCTAGGATCCACTGTAGCTCACACTTTGAGGGTTACAAAATTATACCTGGTGAATTATGTCCACAAGACTGTACGTCTGCCTCACACCAGGCTGCTAGAGGACAAATGCTGCTGCTCTTTTTGCAGTAGCAGTAGAATTACAACACAGAAAGAAAAGTCAGCTCTTGGAATGTTTCTAATCTCTGAGCAAGAGGTTGTCCAGTGTATTACAGAGACAACGAAGGCAACACTTTGATATACATCTCAATTTGCTAAAATCAAACTGAAAGATTACTGCGTGAAGCTAATGAAGTAGAACAGTAGGATTTAGGAAACAAAGCCATGAGCTTGAAAAAGAAAATGGAGCCAGCAGCAGACTAATCCAACATGCCTAAATTCTTAGAATTTAAATTCAAACAGCTTCTGTATCCCCCAGCTATTCCTGCGTGTGAAGTTAGAGGATTTTCACTTAAGAAGCACATTTCATCTGCAAAAATGGCACATGTAGATTAGGAACATCAAAAACTTCTATGAAGTGGATTAGTTAAAAAGAAAAAAAAGGAGTCTGAGAGAAATGCTTTAAGACATAAAGGTTGCCAAGTAAAAAGAATAATGTTTATATTTATTCAGAATAAAAATTTTAAAAAATTGGAGGAACAGAATAGAAGCAAAAAAAATACTGGTTTTTTTTAGATGGCAAGTGTACACACATTCATGCAGAAATGTGATATCTACACAACTATTATTTCCCAATCTTCAGTCACTGTGTATAAGAATATGCAATGTGAACTACCTTCTCAATCACACCCAGATAGCCTCATCCAGAAGGCATAATTCAAACTACAGTCAACTACTATACAATGAATAAAAACTACAGCCAGAGACATCACATAAAAAATCTGAGGGAGACAGAGCTCATGGAGGTGTAACTGGTAGAACAGAGTAGACTTCAGCTTCCTCTGCTCTTGACACCGCACTTTGAAGACATTGATTATCTGATCTAAGGTTCCAGATATGCTTCCTTGTAGTTTTACCATGGAAAAGTGGAACAGCATATTCAAAAAACAAATTTACTCAATTCACTGTTTTAATTTTTATAGCTAAAAAAGGAAAGTGCTGTGAGTTATAACAGCTAATGGAAAAGAAACGCCTCAGATGAAAGACAAATGCATCTTTATGAGCAAGTTGCACTTCAACAGGACACAAAGTATTTAATATAAAATCAAAATATTGCTGTGGATGTAGGTTTGATTCTTAATGCTATTGCTGGGTTAAAAGCTCAGAAAAAGCTAAAAATTCCATGGTTCACTCTGCTGTTGAACTTTATTTAGCTGAGTGGGTGAAGTGAACAACACATGTACATAGATTGATTAGCAATCATTTCTGTGAGAAATAATATTGCCCAGCCATCTGCTGTGCCATTACAAGACAGTGATCTTGACAGATTAAATGCCAGTCACTTTTAATATACTTTGTTATACAAGAGAGCCAGATATTTTCAGTGCTTTTGGATAATCCAAACCTGATGAAATCAAAAGAATGAAAAACATACTCTGGTGGCTGAGTTTTGGTTTTATTTTCTTTTTAAACATAGTGCAGTTTTCTCCTTAGGGTAATAGCTACAGCATGGATTGATGATAGTTTGTTCATCTTAAATTGTAGGGTATAATAGTATCAGTGGAACAAATTGTTTCTTATGATAACATCCACAGGAAGGGATTAAAAAGGATGAATATTCCTTGGTTTTCCTTGGAATCAACATGTTTCTGTTCTTTGAAACCCTTAATGGATATGTTTTCAGCGATTAGTGTGGATTCAACTTTTCCTTACACATCTCAGGTCTATAGGTGATGTGGTCTATATATTTATGTTTACTCTTTATGGCATCATACCGTAATAGTTACAGTTTCGCAACATCTGAAGTGCCCTGCAGGAATCTCTGAGGGACCAAGAAAAGAAAAATAGGGTATTTTCCAACTGTGCTCCACTTTCAGGCATCATATTTTCATAGTCTGTCTTATGTTCTCTTGTGCAGCTCAATCCTGGAGAAAGACTTCCTACAAGGAATGTGACTTGGGGCATTTTGTGTCCTGAATATTGTTATATGATGTGAGAAACAGGGAAACACCCAAACTTGCCAGTTTTTCATATATTTTTTGATACAAAAATGTCGAACAAATGAAAGCTTCCCTTTCCACAGGACAATAAAGTGTTTATTATTCTGGGTTATTTGTTGAATCTAAAATCCACTGAAGTACTGAAGTGCCTTGCTAAGCCACACAGCAGCCTGGAAAAAGAAATAACGAGTCAGAACTTCACAAGAACACATTCATTGTAAGTGTTGAACGCCAAGACTTTATCACTTACTCTCACCTCACTCCTGCTGTAATTTCATTGCCAGTGTGAACACAAGCTGCAAAGGATTAACTTTAAGTTAGAGTAATAAAATACAACCTGCTTCTCACACTGACAAAAAGTGTAGGAGAGACTCACTCTCTGGGCCTGGCTGTGGTGTTGAAATAGGAGAAAATAAAACAGCTAGAAAAGTTCTTGAACACCCACAACACTATAACTCCCCCTCTTTTTTGCCACCTGAAGGATCAAATTTGTAAGGGGAGCAGCACTCAGTGAAAGTTATTTCAGTGAGGACAAAACAGTCGGTGAAAGCAGAAGCACTATTTAACCCAACAATTAAAATGAGATTCATACTTGATTCCAAGATACCCATCATAAACCAAAACGAAGTTATCTGTCAACACAGCAGTTTACCTAAATGGGTAGGATTTTGCTTGTGCTAGACAGTGGCTGCCAATGCCATCAGCAGGTCAGAGGCATTGGTAGGAGAATCACTAAGCAGGATAAGGAAGAAAACCTATCAAAGATGGGCCATGAGTCCTCATCTGCCCAAGGCATGATAATGTCCAGCCTGAGCTGATCTATAACATGGGGTGTATTTCAAGTCTAGAAACAATGATGCACACCTGAAACATCTACTCTTTTCCTCACAAAAGCATCCAGCAAAACAGGGACTGTAAGAGTGATGAAAGACAGTTATGCCTTGGTGCATCCTCCGCCTCACCACACCTCTTTCTGCCACTGCCTTTGATGGGCAATGTCCTAAGATAAGAACAGCAGGAGGGTATTTCAGAAGGAACTTCTGGATGCTCACATAATTAATGCATTCCAGGATGGGGAGATGAGATTTTTGTGATTGACTTTCATCCACATCAGCCTGCAAAAGGATATAAAATGCTTCTGAAGACTGGTCCCACTGGGCAAACTGGTCTTATGAGGTTGCAGACAGTTTCCAGATGGAAACCTACCCTCCGCCAAACCCTCTCCCAACCTCACCCATCCCCAGCAGGGACGCCTGCAGAGTACATCCAACCTGAAAGTGGGAACACTTTTGGACAGGTAAGTAAAGTGCACTAAGATCCAGTCAAATACAGAGAGAAAATCCTAGATCAGCTACATAGATGCTTTGTTGCTTGGTACTTGTGAATTCTGCAAGGCCAAAGACTGTAAACCTGAAGGTTTCTAGCCAAACATGCTTGTATTATAGCCCTTTAAACATAGACTGTTGACCGAATCCAAGATTAAGTGGACTTAGCTGCACCTAGAGTTCTCCAAGAAATTTAGAAAGCATGACTCAACAGGAGGGACCACAACCTATAATTCATTGTACTAGATGATACAGTTGCTATTTAGATACTGCACTGGCAATGTTTAGATATTGTATTAGCAATAAATCTAATCATAATCATCCACATAACCACTGTGTCCTACTTCTCATGTGTGATTGAGAGCTTCTCTCATTACTCTGATGCGGAGACATATTACCAGTCTGGCTTTACGTGCTCACAGATTGTGGATGAATTGGGACTGACCTAAATGTCTGACATAACCCTGAGAAACTTTTATCTAGACGAGATCGACAGAAGCCATGTCACCATGAAAGACTGAAGGAAAGGGGAAGCTGGCCTACAGTTTCTGGAAGGAACCAATAAAAAACCAAAAACCAAAACCAGAGCAGAAGACCTTTCTTCACTCACAGGAGAGGAAAAAAGAAAAAAACAAAGTAAAGAATTCTCAAGTCAGAGAAAAAAAAAAAAGATGTTAGTCCTTGAAAAAGAAGTTGCATCTCACTGCTAGCCATACACAAACTCTCCTTTTGAAAAATTTTTAAGTACTGCCTGTTAAATTTTTTATTTGATAGTTTCCCACTGGATTTCAGCTGATTACACACTAACCATTGGTGCCTCCTATTAAAGTTTGCTTTTATCCTCTTAATAAAATTGTACCTTGAAAGGCAGACCGCTGAGACCTCAAAATGTAATGACTTTAGGTGAGCACCATCGTTTTCATGTTGACCAAAAACTAAAAATAATAAAAATTATGGAGTTGCAAACTGAGGTCTCATGAAGCAGACCAACAAGGACTGAGGTGCTGGCATTGAGCAGTGCTATAACTTCACCTCTGAAATATTTGTCTGAGGTGTTTGTTTAGAAAACAGGAAACAGTGCAGCTGCAGAGGATGGAGGAAATCTAGTCAAGCTGTAACCAATAGACAGACTTAACCACCAGGCGAAACAGAACACGGCATAATTTGGTCACTAGATTTGGTCACAGTTCATTCAGCATGCCGTCATGAAAAGTGGCCTGAATGTGTTTAAAAATGGATTTATAGTTTCCCTGTCATCTCTCACCTTAACTTTTTTAAGTAGCTACCAATATCACAGCAGCAATCAGGCCTTCGGCTGGTGGAATTTAGCTCTGTACCCACATTGCAAGTCTGCGTTTACAAATTTTTTCCTCTAATTTCACTATAACTATTCTTGAATTTTTCTATTTTCAATTTGGCAGAAATCATGGGCTTTTTGCTCTTCCACTACTGATATCTCTTGTCTCTTTAAACTGAAGTGATGGAAGGGTGAAACCCAGATTCCTTCGAAATATGGGTTGCCTGTTTTCCTGCTGGCTCTTCCTCCGAAAGTGCAACTTTTTAGTTTGAGCTTTGATTCACATGCTTCTTTAAGGCAAAATAGGGAAAATCAAAACCTGTATGTCTTGCTTTCCCTAATGACTGTCTGAACTCGTGTCCATAAGATATTTCTGAACACTTTGCTCCTTCGCCCCTCCAGTATGAAACTCTGTGCTAATATTTAAAGTCATATGTGCACCTTTTTGAGCAAACCTGCTAAAGACAAAACAAAACAAAAAAATATTCACAAAAAATCCCGTTACTGGAAATACACTGATTTTGAAAGTTTTCTTAGATGAAATCATGTTCCCCAGTCTCAAGCATCTGTAAAACACCCAAAAGATTGGACATAGACTACTTCTATTCAGTAGTATAATTATTATGCTATTATTTCAGGTTTTCTTGTATACTACTTACCAGTTGCTGCTAGCACACCAGATCTTCCTACTTTCTTCATCTCCAGCTGCTGAGTCTGCAAACGTGTGACCAAATTGTTTGGCTGCAAATGTTTGGTGGAAGTATGTAATTCATTCTCCATGACACCCAAGAATTCATGCATGTGAGCATCAGCCAGGAAATGCCTTTTACATCATGATTGCCTCAAACACAGTGCCCTGTATGATGACAAACCTTCCTGGCCACACTATAGTGTCACTGCTTCTCCCTTTCTTTGTCCTACTCGAGGCAAGGCCCAGCTGGTAGCCTGCCAGCTCCCCTCTCAGTCAGCTGTGTTTGGACACCACAGGCACAGGATCTTTTACAAGAGCACATTCAAAGCATAAGACCAGTAGGTACTGCCACATATATATCTGGGATGGGATCTAAAGGGAGGAGACCCATGTTTAAAACTCGGCAGACACAGAGCATGTGAATAACTAGTGTAGTTGATGAACCACATGAATTTGTGGGCAGTGAATAGCAAAAGAAGGCACAAGCTTTTTCAGTGCACAAATTATTTGTTACTGCAGAAACTACAGAAGATAATATTGTTGAATCAGCTACTGTGGAGGTTTTGAAGTTGGGTGAGGGTAAGCAATAGGTAGCACTAACTCTTGCAAGATTACTGCTGGTTAAGACAAATCATGACACTTTTTTAGTTTCTAACTCTGTTTTAATATGAATTGCTACTACACCAACCATTAACTTTCTATCACTGTGATGCATTGCTAGCATAATCACAGAACACCCACTTCTGACCAGGCAGTTCAGAAAATAGAAAGAACATGCAGCAGCCACAGCTAGAAAAATAACTGCCTCTTTCACTGCACTCAAAACAATAAAGAATACAATCCTCTTTATAACAATTTTCATACCTCCAGAAAACTGAGAGCATAAAATGCTGAAAATAATGTATTTTTTCCTATAGGAATAATGCTGTGATTTTAAAGTCCACCAGGAGTTAAAAGCTTTATAAGTACATTGGTGTCATTGAGACACATATCAAGGAAAAATACCAGTAAAGCTCAGGCAGGGTAACAACAAAGAGTGTGGAGGTAGCTTTCCCAGAGAATAACAGGAATACGATTTCCCATGTGATCAGACACAGTTAGCTTGGATGCACATACACAAAAACCCCCAAAGCAGTTATTACAAACAGGATCACCTTTAAAGAGTTCTCTTTGTCCATTATTTATAGTTAATTTCTTTGACTGGTAAGTAAAATACAGTACATTGTGGTCATCAAAATGAAGGATGAGGGCAAACTTCCCAATGTTGCAAAA
Source organism: Corapipo altera (assembly GCF_003945725.1). Lineage (NCBI taxonomy): Eukaryota > Metazoa > Chordata > Aves > Passeriformes > Pipridae > Corapipo > Corapipo altera. The sequence goes on from NW_020884923.1 coordinate 4,465,087, forward strand.
GTCCATTTTATGCCATCCCATATTCCTATTGTCCTCCCCACCCCCAGCGCTCACTTTGCTCCATTCCATGAGACTTACACAGATAACTGTAGAAAACTATCAGTTCAGCCAGACAAACTCTGCTATTAAAAATACAGAAATACTGACAGATATTAACTGGCAAAAATAGCTCAAAGAAAACCCTTTCATAAGTGTTTTTTTTCCACAAAAAGAGAAGAGGCCTCAACGTGTGACCTATTTCTTCTATAGTGGCAGAATCTAAAAGCAGAAGGAAGAGATAGCACTGATGAAAATAGCAGCAGCAAAACTATCAAAGGCTTTAAAATAAATTGATAAAATGAAGAAAAGCATCTAGCTGGGTCAACATAATAGTCAATCTGTGTTTTAAGGCAAGTTAAATATTAGACTGTCAAACTGTTAATCATAGTGTGTAATTTATTATTTAATCACCTTAAAGCTGGAAAATATATCCTTAGGTTTTAGAAAGACATCAAAAAAAAAAGAAATTAATACAACTGACACCCATACAGACAACATGATAAGAACTATAATAAAGATTAGAATGAGTGAAAATAAAGATAAGTGCAACAGAAAAGAAAGACTCAGGATAACTTTTGTTGATGGGTACAATGTCTTACAACTCTGTGAGTGTTCTTATGTAGAATTAGTAAACATATAAGGTTGTGAAAATCTTGTTACATATTATCTTGGATTCCCAGGGAGCTCTTGGCATGATTCCTCCAAATGTTTTCTAAAGGTATCAAGCAGAACATGGGAAAAGTAATAGGTAGAAAGGTGGGAATAAAGGTCAGGCACAGCAGATCAATCATCACACTGAAAGAAGGGTAACCACAGAAGCTGTGTCTAGTAGTTCCTGAACTGTTCATTATCATCCTAAATTATCTACAGAAGGGTGTGAATGATGATATTACATCAGATATAAAATTTGCTGAAAGTATAACATTACTGAGGTAAGCAAAAACTGAGTTGCGAGGAGATGCAGGACTTCATGGTACTGATTCATTAGACAATTCAACAGCAAATAGAACTGAATTTTGATAAATGTTAAACATTTCAAATATGAACCTCCACTCCCCAGGTTCACATGCCCCATAAGTAGCTGCAAAGTAAATGCTGCTGCTCAAGATAAACTAGAGGTGCTGTATGAGATTCTGTGAAAATGTCTGCTCAAATCTTGGACAGAAAATAATGAATTATTAAGAAAGAAACAGAAAACAAAACACAAGACAGTAGCACACCCACATATTAAATTCCAAGCCCTCACTGCAAGAAGGACTTTGCGGTGCTGGAGTGTGTTCAAAGAAGGGCAGTGCAGCTGGTGAAAGATTTGGAGCACAAGTCTTATGAGGAACAGCTGAGGGAACTGACGGTTTAGCCTGAAGAAAAGGAGGCTCAGAGGGAACCTTATTGCTCTCTACGACTACCTGAAAAGAGGTTGTGGCCAGGTGGGGGTTGGTCTCTTCTCCCAGACAACAACCAATAGGATGAGCAAATGCACTCAAGGTGCACCAAGAGAGATTTAGATTGGGTAATAGGAAAAATTTCTTCACAGAAGGGGTTGTCAAACATTGGCAAGGATGACCAGGGAAGTGTTGAGTCATTATCCCTGGAGGTATTTAAAAGATGTGTAGGTGTGGCACTTAGGGACATGGTTTAATAGAGGTGCAAGTGGTCAGTAGCTGGACTTAAAGATCTTAGAGGTTTTTTCCAGTCTTAATAATTCTATGATTCTAACCCACAGTTACCGTGACATAGTGGCTGTTTATTATATTTTTGCTTTTTTTAATTTCGTGCTAGTGGTTTTATTTGATGATGTAAATAATTCTACCATTTCAAGAAGCAAATATTTCACATCTCTAATAAGCTTAAAAGCTATTAAAAAGTTATGTTTTCCAGTTTACCTGAAGTATTACCATAAAATATTACCATAAAGTAATTAAGAAGCAAACTTTCAAAAGCAAATGAAAATTACTTGTAATAATTTCTGCATGCCTAACTGAGCTAAATAGTCTTTTTATTGGTTGGATTTTTTAAAATTAATTACAGCTTCAGCTTTAGTGAGAACAGTAATTTTTTACCAGTCATAAAAATTAAATTCTATTGACACCAGATATTTTATATTTTGTGGATCCAAGTGTTCTGAAGACAAGTGAGGTCTTGCAGCTATGCAACCACAGTAGACATGGCTCTTCTAACCCACCCTGCCACTCAAACAATGAAAATTCTGAAAATTTGTCAAATTCGAGTAGAATGCAAGAGCAGAATGCAACCAGTGAAATTGGAAAAAGGGAGAAACATTAGAGGGAGAACATCTGAATGGAGAAGAACACATGAATTAGATCCAATCAGCAGCCATAAACAAATGAGGATCAGAAGATATTCTATGCAGTAGAACTGAAGCATGAACCATGGAGATTAAGGAAAAAAAAAAAGATGAGAGGAGATAAAAAAAAGGAAGAAAAAGAGGGAACAATATACTGAAAAAATGAGAGAATGCCTAGGAAATATTAATCTGTCCAAGATGAAATGGCAAGCAATGTTCTTTGTACAGTAATTGATCTTGAACAATCACTCCTTCTGTGTGGACAGCAATATTTCTCTATGGAAAAATGTGCTGCGAAAACTTAAAGCCCTCCTAAAGTCAATTACTAAAAAAATCAAGAGAAGGTCTTACATTATTCTTCCGGTCATCAAATACAACATATGACATGTAAATATCAAAACATTTTTGTTTACTTGACTATAAATAGGTGCAGCAGCTGTTGGCAAGATGAAATAGGATTTCAAGGGCTTTTATTCAATTAAGTTGTCCAGATTTAAAATCTCACTTCCACCTACTTTCACTTTCCATTACTACATAATGCAGTTCCTTGGCAAACAAGGAAGTAGAAATCTAATGAAGTCTCTAGACAGTTATTTAGCTCTTTTTAATTAATTATGCCACTGTGAATTGGAAATTAGTAAATGTTCTTCCTCTTAAACCCCCAAAACTTTGTACGATCCCAAAGGTTCAGGAGGCTGTCAAACACTAAGAAAAGCACAAAAATTCCTAGTAACTTTAGTAGAAATGAGATTAAATATTTTATTAAGAAGATAATTATAATTTAATTTATGCAACTAACTACTGAGCTATATTTTTTTGAAGTTATCAGAATTCTCCCTAAAAAAGCATAAGGTTTTTGTACAATACCTGGAAGGAGCTACCCACTTTAGGAACACCAGGTTCCTTAGAAGAACAATGAGGAAAATTTCAAAGAAAACTAGAGAAACAGAAATTGCCCAATTTGGGGCTTGATTCTAAAAACTAATTATAAAGCTTTCCAGACTTTATAAATCATTCAGAAGAAACCAGTATCAGTTTTGAATAGCAGAACTTATGTAGAGCTTTATGAGAAGATGTATACTTTGAGGTAACTTCATGGGTAAAGATTTCAACTGTGAAATTTAGATTTCTTAAAGCCTACTTTGTTCCATGAAAGGAAGGATGAAATACATTCCTTCAACTGGTGTAACAGAGTGTTTGAAGTTCTTCCCAATGAAATTACTTGAAATAAATGCTTCGTGAATTTTCAGATTCTATCATCTTGATTAGGTAACAGGTTTACCATTAACTTTTTATCTGAATAGGCTTCTTCAGACTTATTTTTCTAATCTGTACTTTCTATTCTATTCAGTTCATTTTTCTCACTCTTCACTCAGTAAGACTCTTAAAGACTTCAGTGAAATAAAGTCTATGCTGCCTTCCAAATTGTGAAGAAAATGCTGACTGTTGGTTTGTTTAAACTTTTAAAATCTAACTGGGTATCAGACACTTTTTAGAAACTAAATTTTGGATTTTAGCCTGAGATATAGCTTAAAGGCCATGTTACATCTAATCCTATTTTAGAAGGCACATAGCTAAATCTTGTATCTTTTGGAATTAAAGATAAAACCTCCAACTTTCCGCATAGATGGAAATTTCACCTTTAATGATTAAAACAAAGGATGAAGGAGTGAACTTCAAGTGAAGGTATTACGCTTACTACTGAAAATAATTCTGAGTAGAATTTGTAGACTTTAATATTAAAGGTATGAATTATTTCCTATTAAAAATACTTTTGAAGTCTTCACCATGGAATCAGGGCTACCATTAAGAAAAATGAAGTTTAAAAACTCAGTTGATGACTTGTTTTTAACGCAAGGAAAGCAAGCATCAATAGAGTTCTGTTATATACAGAAAATGTGTACGGCACACAAGTTATAGTCAAATCATGGAATTATAAAAAGGTTAGGGTTGGAAGAGACCTTAAAAATCATCTAGTTCCAACCCTGCTGCCATGGTCAGGGACACCTTTCACCAAACCAGGTTGCTGAAAGACTAATTAGAACCAAAAGAGATACATTTTGAATTAATATGCTATCTTTACCTATTACTCCAAAACGGACATTGCTTTATAAATTAAACAGATGTAATTCATTTATACTTCCCAGGTAATGTAAAATTTTATAAAATTACTTAATTGCTAATATGAAAAAAGTAAAATATTTTATATGGAATCTTGTAAAATAATTGCTATCTTAACACAATAAGGGAGGAGAAATTTTATGCTTAGCCTGATAGAACAGGTTGTAATAGTTTGACCTATCTGCTATGTGAAGGAAGCTATTTGCTACTGATACCACGAACTCCTAGCATCAATACTACAAATTCTGTATGTCCCCTGTAAGTGTAAATAACTGTTCATTTTTTAACTGGCTGCCACACTACTAAACACATCAGAAGAAATGACTGCTCCTTGATAGAAAATTGGAAATGAGTACTGATGTAGTCTACCACCTAGCTATAAGCAAGAAAATAAAATGGCCAAACTAGAAATGTATTAATCGTGTTCAAGAGTGATTACATAAATGTTCAAACAGTACTGGCACAACAGCTTACTCCCGGCTGGCCCTGTTGCACTACGTGCTCTTGGGAAACACTTCTAACACATGCAGTTGACACAGGGTAATAGATTACACTAAACTGGAAAAAGCTTCAGTGGAAAAACAGGAAACCACTAAATCTGATTTATTGTGTCACAGCTGAATTGTACAGGCAGTACACCTCTGTTCACCATGTCCAAAATATCTCTAAAGGCTTTAGGCAAATAAAATAACCTCTTCATGTGAACATTTACCACTGCACTCCTGAAACCTTAACAGTGGCTAGAAGTCCACAGATTGCCACACACAGGTAAGTACCATCTATGCTACACATAATTAAAGGAAATCTGACCCATACATTTTTTGCATGAGTATCACAACATTAATACTATTGGTACTAAATTAGTGTCTGTAAATTTTGACATTTTCCATCATGGAGCAGAATTTTGTTTTTATTTCTTTTAGTTCATCTGAAATTGAAGTTATTATTCCATTTAAATGTTACAGGACCTGACAAGTTCAGATCAAATTTACCCAGTAGAAGAAAGTAAGGAAGCTATTTACACTAGACTTGGCGAAGGTTCATGAAGTTTGCATATCGAACAAAGTGTACCTGAGTTTCTGTTAGGCATATGAAAAATGACTGTCTTGGTGTCCCTGACTTCCCATTGTGAGGATTATAGTATGTGTACAGGCAATATAAATTACTTTTATTGGCTTTTTTGGTTTTTTGGTCAGTTAAGCTGATGCATTCTACTCTTCCACAAATTTTGATTAATGCAAAGACTGCAAAGGTAAGTATGACCTTTCCATTCCCTTCTTTCTTCCTTTTCATAAGAGACTCTTTTCTCTGTTAGCAAACTCTCGAAGTACCTACCCTTTGCTTGCAGTTGTCTGGTGGTGTCTCCCAGATGGCAATTGTTTAGAACATCTTGTCTGGCTCCTGCTCTTTGCTGCTACCTTACTGCATATGTATGCGGAAAGGGTAGAAATAACTTAAAGCAGAACAATTTTTCAAGTATGTTTTCACAAACTCAAATAAAATCCCTAATTTTTTCTTCTAACTCTTTCAAGCAAGTATTATGTGTTATCAAGGTCATTATTAGTATGGGAACTGCCGGAGAGAGATTTTACTACAAAGCAAAGGAGGGAAAACTGAAGAAACATAAACAGATGATGTGCTACTGAGTCCTCCCTTCTTATTGCACTGTATCAGTTAACACAGTTTACATGGCTGATGGTGGGCATCTAGTTACAAACTAGTTACACCAGTTAAGTGAAAAGACTATTGGCAAGAACTGAAGTTGAAAAACACACAAGGCTGTCTATGTCAAGGTAAAGTCTTGTTTTATAACTTTTAAAATTAGATTTAGTCATAGATATTTTTGACTTCAGTGTAATTCTTGATCTCCAAGAGCTGTAGCAAACTACTTCAAGAAATTGCCTAAATGATCTGGAGCAAGGCAGTCTGGATCCAAAGGTTGTGCATTCTGGAGCTGGCTGTAGTACTGTGACTCTGCTAGAGCAACTATCCAATAATGAAGTGCCTCCAGCCAAATCCTACTGGCTTTGCAGCTATGAGCAAATTAAATAGGCAACACTCAGGAGTAAAGGTACTGTAAAGAAACACAAGGACAATGACTAAACCTATTATCTACTCTTAAAGATGCTTTCTGAGACACCTGGATAGAAATTATTCTTGGGCTGACTTTACGATAAAATACATGCTTGTGAATAACATACATTTCATTATGAAAAGACTCAAAAACTGGTATTGTTCTTTCTCCTTTGGGAGACAACAGCATGATTTACTATTAGCACGCTGAAAGCTAGGGAATAGAGAAATCAAGGGTTTGCCCAAAGGATGTCAAAGAAATCAGTGCAAGAACCAAGTACAGAATTAGTCTCTTGGCAGTTTGAACTGATACCTTTAAATCAGCTCATTTACCCTTTTTGTTTCTCACTAAGGATGAAAAACACTTCAGTCTCTGGTCTGGTCAGTCTGCTACATTTCACGTCATTAATTACCACTTCAAAAAATAAAAACACAGTGTAGAAAAACAGAGTAGATTTTCCACATTAAGAGTAATTGGTACCATCAGTGAAGAGTCAGCACTTACTCTGTAATGGTCAGTTCAACAAACACATATCTAAATGCCAAGCCACAAGCCCTTAAACTCAGTTAATTGCTTCTTTTCAGGTTGAGATCATGCTTATATATTTATGACTGAATTAAACTTCCACATTAAAAATAACTTAGACAATTTCTGTTAACTCAAAATTTTACAGATGAGTTGCAGGTTGAACACAAATATTTTTAAGTACATATTGAAAAGCAAACAATATAACAGCAACAGTAGATTGCCTTGTGTCCAGCTATTTTGGGCACAAGCTCTACTCTGCTCCATGGAAATAACTTCAAGTCTGGTATACTTTAGCAGAATCCACCTATCATCTCCACTTTATTTTCTTGATGGAGATTTACTGCAGCAAGCCAAACTCTTACAAATCTTCCTCTGAAAATTACTTTCCATTTATTAAAAATTTGCAGGGATTTATTGAGTGGTAGTTTACAAGTTCCAACTTCTAACCATTTTTTACTGGAAATTGCTGTCTCCAGATGAAAGCTTTATAGTGAAAGCAAATGTTGCTGTCAGACCTTCTTCTGCTTTATGTTTTCCCACTATCCATAAAGCAGACTACTTCATTCCCACTTAAATGGTATTGGAGTTGTATTCCCTGAGCAAAACAGAGGAAAAACCTGCACTACAAAATATGACTTTTTTTTTTTTTTTTTAATCATGTATGGTAGTGTCAATAATGTCACTTCCTTCTTACTAGTTCTGTGTTTTATTAAAGAACAAGTTGACTGAAGGAGTCAGGTGTTTTCATCCTGGAGAACAGAAGGCTCGGGGTGGGACCTGACTGAAGTTTTCCAGTACTTAAAGATGGAGATTCTCTTCACAAGGATTCACACTGAGAGGATAAGGGGCAGTGGATAAGGCAGAGGATAAGACACAGAAAGTGGTTTCATCTTGGTATAAGAAAGAATTTTTGTGCAGTGAGAACAATCAACCTCCACAGGGATGTGGTGGACTCCCCATCACTGGAGGTGTCCAAGATGAGCCTGGACAGAATGCTAGATAATCTCATTCAGGCTCACTTTCCCATGAAAGTTTGGACCACATGATCTTTTGAGGTCCCTTCAAACCTGGGCTGTTCTGTGATTCTGTGAATCTGTCTACTTACCCCTTAAATGACAATTTGCATGCCTTCCTTGCATGAGTAGTTCACAGCACTGGTAGATGAGGTATGCAAATGATCCTTATATTTTTCTGGGCAGACTAGAATATACTCTTAAAATATATGATCCAAGGTCTACTTTATCTTGTTCTTACAGGTATAGGGCTGATATCAGAATCAGATGGAGATGATAACTTTCAGTGCAAACTGAGGTATTATTTATTTCTGCATCCCAAAACTTCTTAGCTTCACAAGGGCTATGTAATGGAACCTTACAGGGCAGTTTTAAAAGAGAGACAAGTAAGATCCTGACACATTGGTTAAAAGCGGACAGAAGATACTGGAAACCCAAATTATGGTGACAACAGATCACAGAAATTAAGGGCTTTTCCACAGGAAATTCTACATTGTGTTCTCTAGAACTGGAACAAAAAGCCACATGCCTAAAGGTTTTACAAAACAGAACATTTTCAGAAGTTTTGTCACGTGAATGGTTCTTGCTCACCATCTGTCAGGTTCTCTGCTATCTGGTAATTCTGAGCATTACCCAAAGAAAGCATTTAGGGCTATTTGCTTCCTGAAGATTTGCATTCGGCCAGCTCCAGATAGCTGACTTTGGACTAGGACCAATACACATAAGACATTTTTGTCATTATGGATAGTGTTTTTCCATCCATACAATCTTGGAGGACAAAACCTAGCTTAAGTTAAATTATTGTGGTGTTCTGGTTACATATGTTAGTAGTTTGTGTGTTTGTTAAATTTTAATTGGATATGAACATAAGGAACCAGAGGACCAGGTTTTGTTTAGTATAAGGTTTTTTTCTCTTCCCTATTTTGCAACAGCCAGGTAATCCGAATGACAGCCTATCCCAATACTGTAGGTCTGGTTTGACAAATAAATGTTAAAGCTTCTGTATCAAATAAACACAGAACAGCAATCTTTCAAACTCAGATACAGATAGGTGAGTGTTTTGTAGCTGGCAACTGAGAAATACAGTAGCACACTTAGGTCTCTGGAAACCTTCACTTCATCTTCAGGAAGCAAACATGACACTGTTTAAAGTTACATAAAATTAGAAATATTTGGTGATTGTCACATAACAAATCAAAAGGTTGTGAACTTGTAAATATCACATTATGTATTGATTGTGACTTGAGGAATGAGGAGCTATTTTAAACATGTTGATTTGCCTTTTGCTGGAATTCGACAATGATCATACTTTGATTTCTAATATGACAGAAAAATACATTTTTAAAATCAAATAAAATAAAAAACAACAAACAAACCCCAAACTAAAACAGAAATTCTATTTCCAAAACTCTGATCAGGTAATAAGATTCTTGTAGATCAGGGGAATAAATATCAGATATACACAAAACTGTGTATATCTGTATTTCCTGCTGGTCACACAGGAAATCTGTGGCAGAGTTTGAAACCAAAGCTTTATTTCCACATCCCAACCCAGCTGATCAAGCAACGAACTGTTCTTCCTCACCACTTATATTTCCATTTCACTTTCCATTTAAGACGCCATAAAAGTGTCCAAATTTAAGATTAGCATTCAGTAACAACACAAGAATATATTTTATTAATTCCATCTATTTTTTATATATTGGAAAATTCTGTAAGAAAACACCATGTGTTTAATGAACTATTTAGCATAACACTGAGTAAATTATCATAGACTTGAATGCATTTTCTACTAAGCAAAGTAACTATTCTTTTCATTCTTGTCCACCATATTTCTTCCTGGCACCTCCTCCAATACAATGGATAATCAAAACCCTCAGATCCTTAGAAAAGGTTTCTTAGGTTTCATGATGTCTGGATGTCTGTTTTGCTACTGAAATTATACTGGTCAAAGGCTGCCTGGCCACTCCCACTGCAACGGAAAGCAAAGGCAGGACCAATAATTTAAAAAAACAAATTAGAATTTACAGACGTGAAAACAAAACAAATTACCTGGGTCTTCTATAGATAAGTTCTTCGTTAACCATTGAACAATGTCTGAACCTAGAAACAAAACAACAGGTATTTTTATATTAGTAAGTTTTCTCTTCCTATTCTTCATCCTGAGGCAATTCATATTGTTCTTCCATGGAAGTGATGTACACTTTTTGTTCAGATTGGCTAGAAAAAAATCCTGTGACAGTTTTATTTTATTTTAGCTTCTATTTTTTAGCTTTGCTTTAGCAGAGAAACATAGCATTCATTCTTTCTTTAGGTTAACATTTAGAAAAAGTAATAAAAGTGCACTAAGTGTATAACAATAGTCTGCATTTTAAAAATTACATTGCTGCAAAATTTAGACAGCAAAACAAACCCTTTATAAAGCTAATATTAAGTTTTTCACCCCTTAAAAATGAGTTATCAGTAAAAGCATATTCAGTTACCCATACATGTACTACCAATGTATCAAACTCCACCTCATGGCTAAGCTCTTGGCAGAATTCATTTTTCCCTTCGTGCTTAAGCTCTTTCCTTACTAATCCTGTCTCTCTTCTTCCATATCCCTTCATTTACTGCCTATCCATTTCTTTCTATCTAATTTCCTGTCTTGTTTTTAGGTCCAATGCTGTTGCTTACTTCTTAACACCTTTCATACCAAATTTCTTGCTGCTTTTTGCACTGAGTACCCTTCAAAGCTCACCTCCTAATACCTAACCCATATGCTCCTCTTGGGCATGCACTTCTATTACACTTCACACTTTATGTCACAAGCCTTGTTTTTCAGATTGAAAGCTACAGTTGAACTTCACCCATGGAGAACACGAATTACAATATAAATTATGAAGCAGTGCTGCAGATGAAAAAAAACCCCTACATTCACGATTTAACAACTTTAAACAACAAAATTGTCTTAAAGGGAAAATGTAGTGAAACACTGGCAGGATGTTACGTGCATGTTTTTTGTGTTTCATGATGGCTCCAGTTCAGACAAGCAGTGTAATAGAGAGAGATGTCATGTAATATTTCCTTATAGAATCAATATTTATGATGCTCAGCCATTTCCCAGCAAACCTAATAATGAAATTCTTCTATAAACCTTAAATTTAAAACAATCATAAAAATCTACAAAACTTCCACAAATATAAACTAAATCAAAACAATAAAATCTCTTGAATGTACAGTAATACATAACATTAGAATATGGAATGGATTTCCCGTCTCTCCCTAGATTCAAATTTCTTTCTGTACTTTGCATAGTGCATTTCCTTTGGTTTTCCTACGGCAATGAAAATGATACTTTAAAAAGGCATTTCAGAGAAGAAAGGAAATTTACTTCTCCTTGCTTTCTTAATTTTAAAGAATATAGTTCTGTAGCTTTTTTTTTTTATTACACATAGTGAATAGCTTCATCATGTATTTTACAAAGCCTTGTTGATAATATCATAACTGTGTGTGTATGCATTACTAAATTGATTACATAGCAGTGAAAATCTGTGTAGATTTTACAAGCATCTCCAGAGCAGACATTTTCATTATTATGTTACATGTCTAAATTTTGATAGTTATTAAACTCCAGTGGCACCATTTCTCATAGCATTTACATGGCTTTATTCCTTAAATGAGGCAATTTACATTTGCATGCTGTTGGAGGAGTACAAAATGTTTCAGACAGATATTCCTACCTCAAAATACTCTATTTTCATTCTATTTTTATGTATTTTTATAAATACAATTTCAGTCCCTTATTTATACATATGAACTTTGCAAGGCCAATGCTGAAGGAAGAATTTTAGCTTAGTGTAAGACAAAACTTAATGATGCAGTTCCAAGCAAAGCTATATTTTTATGTCAGCTGACTAGATAAGTCAGTAAGCCCTAAATATTTTCCTAAATCTTCAAAGATCAGAGAAAAAAATTTGAAAAACATTATGACACTTCTGAATACTGATTCTTAACTTTGTCTTCCTTCAAATCTCTGAGGTAGCGTATAGGAAGAAATTTCCTATTATATTTATCTCACCTTCAAATACTTCTTTCCTTTTTGCTTCTTTTGAAAACTCTCCTACAGTGACATGCCATATTCCTCAGTCCTCAGCTCCTGGTATCACATTTGCGTACATGGTCTACACATCAGAAATTTCGCCTCCATATGTTGCACTGTCTTTTGGCTATTACAACTAATAGCGGGAAGTGGGGTTTCATAACAACTGCACCACCTGATTCTGAAAGTTCATTGCTGCTCTATTCACATTTTACACTGAAGCCACTTCCTTGGCACTTGAAAGCCTGAACAGCACCTTAAGTCAGCTATTTTATTCAAATGCTGATGATTTCAGATGCATGACTTTAATGACGAAAGCCCAGACGAATAAGCATCAACATGAACACTCTCCTTTTAGTGTGAAGGTTCTTCCAGTAAAACAAAGTTGAAAGTAATTGGTCATATCACAAGGGAAAAATTTATCAGTTCATATTTCTTTGGGAGATCTTTGGGCCAAAACTAGTCCTAAAAGAATAATAAAGGTATTATCTTGTAAAGCTTGCTGGGTGTTCTTTTAGCTACCACTTTTAATGTCTAATCAACAAGATGGTTTCATTCAATCATTCCTGTGCCCTTTTCTAAGATTTATTACTTATGCAAATGTGTTTCTAAAAGCAAAACTATTATTCTATTTTCTTATCTTAGGGGAAGAAAAGCAAGGCATCAATACAGGTGAAAACAAGAAAACAATATTTCCCATGAGTTCTAGCTTTGAAAAACCTGGTGATCAGTAAATTCATGTCATTTTTCATATACCACACTTCACATCTATAGGAATTATGATTCAAGACTATAAACTTCATTATTTGTAAAAAAGAACTAATACTTATAGGATGAAAAATCTTTAACTTTCAAACCTGAATCTATCTTATTGCCAGGAATCCATCAAAAAGACAATCTCATCAGATGATATAAATTTCATGGAGCCACTACCTTGGTATTGGACTCTTCTGGAAAGGAAAACTTCAGCAATCCAAACTAGAAAATGGTGGCTGTGTCAGATATTCAGTTTTTTATACTGTTTAATGTGTGACAACAAAGCCCCAGTAATAATATTTTCAATGCAGATTCTCAAGGTAAGTTCTCCAGGTTTCCCTGCCTCACTTCCAATAAGAAGCTAAAAGGCAAGATGGCTATTAAAACTGTAGGGTGCAGAAGTCAAATTGCCAACTGAATTTTGAAATCCCAGAAGAACCTTCAATTTTCATACCAATTTTTAATTCAAATAGCACTGGACAAGGCAAAGTGATAACTTGTAATAATAAATTAAAGCTAGCACAAGCATAAAACCTTCAAAAATGGGGTTTTTTTAGACACAGAGCCTGAAAGCCAACAGCGAGACTCCTTAAATGTCAGCACCTACCCAGTAAAATTCACAAGATCTTACTCAAGTTCAAAAATAAAACAGACTTGCAACTCCTTTAAAGAAATAGGCAAAAGTATGTCTACGTTCATACACAAACAAATAAAACTCAAGCATGTCCTTTGTGAAATGTACTTGCTGAAAACTCCACAAGTGATTAATTTTAAATGAAATGGTCCAAACCAGCAGTTCCTGAAGCCATCACAGTATCTTAAGAAAATATTTTTGAGGAAAGCATGTTCTATGAACTCTGCAATGTTAATTTCTAAGTCAAACCCGAAAAGGCCAGGGCAACGCTCAAGTTAGCTTTCAAGAACAAACACCTTATTTTAAACAAGTCCTTATAAAGTACGTTTCCAAAAGGTGTGGGTTCTGATCTATAGAAAATATCATGGGAATTATAGATCCAATTTTTGCTATGTATAGATGTATGAGCCATGACCAAAAAAAAAAATAAAAAAAGATGTAATGGTACTACTGCAAAAGAAAAGCAAAATTTGAAATGCCCTATCTTTTTCAAAATTCAAAAACATATTTAGCTGACGAAGACACAGTTGCAAGAAAGTATATTTTATTAATCAGAATCACAAACCAGGAGACCACTGAGAAATTTAACCCAATGATTTCTTACTTCATAGACAGGTTCAACCTTGCAAAAAAATAGTCTGTTACTGTTAATGTCTTGTTTTAGTAACTAAAACATATTCTTCTTTTTACTTTTAGACCTCAGAATATTTACAGATGATGAAGAGAGAAAGTGACACAGTAAACTCCTCTGTGTTACTGATACCACGAGAGAGGATTTTGCTGTTGAAAATCAAGACTTTTGCCATCTGAGCTCTCAAGAGCAAAAGAAGCCATTGTGATGTTTGCCCTGCACTGTGGAAACTGGGCAGCTGGGTATGTTGGGTGCATGCTTGTTCCCTGAAAAGCAGCAGTGGATCATCTGAGAGCTCCCTTGGGGGAGCCTCTTGCTTGGCTGGCTCACCTTCAGCCCTTCACCACCACCTGGCCTGGAGAATCTGGAGAACTTTTTGCAGGGCAGCTCACGGTATGGAAAACTTAATAACATTACTCTAGAAATTATCAGTGTCTAAATTTAAGACAGCAAGACTATTAGTTTTAAATTACTAAGAAAATAGTACTGCATTTCCCCTGTTTCTCCTTTCTTTCATATACTGGAAGAGGAGGGAATTGTGTCATTTTAACCCCAGTCTTCAACGCCACCGCTTTGTCACATTACTTCATGGTGATACATCAGGAAATTAAGTTTAGTCTCTGACACACACTTCAAAATCCTTGGTCATGACTGAAAAAAATTATAATGTGCAATTTAATTTCTCACCACTGATTCAGATATTGGAAACACATAAACTGGATCAGATGAGCAGGGTGATTGTAAAGGCCAGTGGCCTATTAGGTTCTCATCACTAGCTGGTTTTGCACAAAAATTTTTCTCTAAATGAAAGTAGGACTCTTTGAGAAAGGGCTTTCACTGGTGAATGGGACAAGATGATCTGCATTCTCCTTGAAGTTTTCATGATAAACCATAGCATATATTGCCACTGTCATATCAGCATGGACATTTTACAATTTCTTTTCTTTCTCTCAGAAGCACAATTTGTGCATGAATTCTGCATGCATGTATCTGCCACTTGCTTCTTAAAATTACTGATGAAAACAAATTATAAACTTTTTTGACTTATTATGACTGGAGATGGACCATGCATTTGTTTGAGTGCCCTTGCACCTCAAGGAAGCTTGTACCCAGCTGCAGGTTTAAAAATCTCTTCTGAATAATAGTAAGAGTACAGGGAATATGACATATTTTAATGAAACTACTCAAGTACAAAAGTAATTACAGTTTTCTAGTTTTAAAACAATATAAGCTACAATATACTTTTTTTTCCCCAGGTGAAAGTGGATACAGAAATTTGCAGAAATAAAACCCTCAAATGAATCATCCTACTCCTTTTGAGCTGGACTCTTTCATTCCATGCTGTAACAGTCAGAAATACTCAAACCTAGAAGGGCTGAAAGGATCCGTAATTCTGGTTAGCCTAAGCTTGTGAAGAACAACGTATTGCTTGGCACTTTGAAGACTTTCTGCTTCAGAGAGGAAAATTCAGCTACTTCCATATTATGAAAGAGTTAATAAAAAATGTAAAAATCTCTTCCACTTCCACACCTATGAGAAATCATTCAGTGATGGTGACCAACAAATTACAGTAATGTAAATCCTGCAGTCATACCCTGTCTCATAACCAAGCTTCAGAGCAGAAATCTGGTTCATATAAAAACTAAAAGGATAATCAACCACGGCTGTGTATCTGTGCCCACTCTTTAATTTAATAGTGCCAATCTACACAGGTCCCTGTCTTCTCCAGTAAAAGGAACTGCTGTTCCATTCCAGCAACGTTTATCTTTAAAGCTTCCCAAAAGACATCCTCTGCTTAGATCTCCTCCACAGCCACAAGTGACTGTTTTACAGATGACACTAGTTGTGCATAATTGGCAACACACCAGTAACCACAGATGAGACCCCTGTAATCCCAATGCTCTTACATTAAGCACTAGAGTTTAGCATCTTGCTGAAGAACATTGCTCCATGCTAAACATTTGCAAGACAAGAGTGATGTTGTTTATAAAAATTAAGTAGTATAAAAATCTAGTACAGCCTCCCTCAAGAAAAGCCAAGAAGGAAATGGATAAGTGACTAGAATACCAAGTTTGACCTCCGGTTCCTGAAATAAAGTGTAAAAGGGAAACAGTAACATCACTGTTGTCTTAACTATCTTGAACTTTCACTCTGAAAAATTGATCCAAGATTATTTCAGGAAAACTGACAACATATTCTTGTGGGAAAAATTTGCTACTTGCCATAAATAGTTCGCCTAACTTTCTTTTTAGATCTACTAGATATTTCACCATATCTTCCTGAAAACTTTGTATAGAAAACAGGTAGATTGTTAAGCATAATATGATCTTTCTCTCATACACATACCAGTAAGTGTTTGAACGTAGCACTTTGATAATATTTTCAACACAGTAAAAGCTGCCTGAGATTATCTCTGCCACAACAAATATTTTTACTTTCTTATTTTTTTATATCAGCAGTTTGAAAATAGTGTGTAAAACCAAATACCCTCCAAGTTCAACAAAAAAGCTTTATGAGACTCCTCACCATGCTTCAAGTAATGATTTTTTTTTCATATTTCCACTTTAATATCACTAAGAAATACTATATTTCCCTTCTGAAATGCTGCTTCTAATTCTTGCCATACTGCCCCCCGAAGACACCCACACACAGATGGTAATGGAAGGAAGTGAGGCAGCAATGTAATTTCTGCTAGACACTTTAGATTCATGGAGGATTTTCAAAGGGGAAAATCCTGAAGTACTAATTCAGGGGTAACGGGAATAAATATATTATAATACAAGACTTGACTTGTGATTTTTACTCCATGAAGAAAGTCAGTGGCGACACAGTGACTTGCAGTTTTGACATTTGCCCAGCAACAATGTCAACGCACTTCCTCACAAAGTGTTCCTACACAATAGTAGTTAATTTATACAGTTGGTTTGAAAATGGGTTTTTCCACTGTCGCTGTTTCAAAACACTCTTTCAGTGACTCATGCTCTTGCTGTTCTCTTTGCTTAAGGTTCTGAAAATTGATGTCCAAAAAAAATCCCCTTTGATAAGCGCAGATTTCCTGAATAACCCAAGCTGTTTAATTTAGTTGTTTTGACTAAAAGACATCCTTCAGAAAGATTTAGTGATGTTAAGTACAACAGCATAACGTGATGCTCTGCAAAAGCTCCTGAACCAAAAGTTTCCCAAGAATTTGCTATTACCCAGCCATTCTCACACATACAGAAACATCTCCAATGGGAAACCCCAATAAAAAAATTCTACAACACAGCAGTTTCACAAAATACTTCAGAGATACAACCCAGCATGGGGACACAGGCTATAACAGAAAGTCTCATAACATGAATTACATTCCAAAATGCCAAGAAATTACAAAACAAAAATACTTTGTTTGGCCAAAGTAGTCATCTGGGGTTTTTAGTTTTTGTTCCCATTGTTCTATGTCCTCTAATACAGGTCAGCTATTTTTCAGCTAATAGTAATAAATGCAAAATATAAGATACAAGAAAGTTTGTTGAAGTTGAGTAGAAACTTTCAACTTTAATCCTAATATTCAAGTGTTACACCAGAAATGTCAGTAACTATGATCAGAACTTTGCTCAAGGCTTCTTTTTTTTTTTTCTATTTGAAATATGAAATGTTTTAATATTCAATAGACCACAGAAAGTTCAAATGAATTTCTATTTTTGATTAAGCTGTGCTGGATGTTTTTGTGCTATTTCTTCCAGATCCATGATTATTTTAATACTACTATGTCTTAGAGTTTACACTTCAAAGATCTGCTGCAGGGCTACATTTTCAAAAGGGAAAAGAAATTAATTTATTCAAATTGTAAATACCTATACTTTGGAGCATTAGTCTGACTGAAAATCTAATTCCATTCAGCTTTTACCAAAATAAGGGATTGTTTCAAGACTTTATTATGCTCAGTTGCTTGGAATAAAAAAAATCACATCATATACTATGGAATGAACTGTGTTAGAAACAAAACTAACCTTTGCTCCAACCTCAGTACTTGTACCAAATTCAGCATATTTTGCATTTGCAGTCTTTCATCACTATTCAGAGATTATGAATTAATTTATTCTAAATGTCAATAATTGTGCTGCACAACTATCTGAAACAGATATGACTTCTCAAAGACATAAAAATCTCATAGTTCTTCTCATGGTAGTACTTTACATATGCACCTCAAGCCCCTTGTCACAATAAAGGCAAAATATTTTAGCTGTTGAGGATAATTCCCAAGTATTCATTGAAATATAAGTTCTGTTGACATTTGAAATTCTCTAACATGATTTATCCATCAATGGAGATTTATCAAAAATTGAGATAGACATGAATTACCACTTTAAGATGCAATCAACAGCTCTTGGGTTAAAAATAAACTTAATCATACTATCCATAATAAGTACCATATTTCTATCTAAAATTTTGAAAATTGAAGTATGGTACATGCTCATACAAGTGACTGTATATGCCAGTCATTTCATAGATTATGCTCCCATCAATCACAATAAATTTAGCAAACCAAGAAGTAAAACTTAGAGACAATAAATTTCTATATGCTTCAGTTTACTAAGTTCATTCCCTCACTGCTGTGTTTCCCTAGGGACATTCACATCAGTATTTGTAAGATATTATTTGCAGCCCTGCAGCCAGTATTGGCTTTTTGTCTATGACATTTTTATAAGAATTCAAAAGCAACTTTTCTGCTTTGACAAGTAACTTGGTACCACATCAATCAAATATGTCTTAGAAGCAAAGTACTTTGCTTTCCATCGGTATCAGGCAATGACCATAGAGACATCACTAATGTCTCCATCTTAGGAATGTCTCTTGGAACTTGGACAAAGAAACAATCTCTGCAAAAACGTCCTATTTTCTTCCATCCCTACCCTCACATTCATTATGTTCAGAGCTACCATTTGATATACTGGCTCATTGATAATCCACTGGCTCATGGGAAGCACTTGTAAGTTTACATGAAAAAGTTGGAGAGAGCAATTTTCAGCCATCCATTATCAAGTAGAAGAATGATAAAAGAGACATTATTCTGAACAATGCTGGACCAGTAGCCCATGATGTGACCTTTGGTATTTATTTCACCAGTAAATATAATAGGTCCCCATGCTGTGTGGTGGATTTGGAGGTTAGAGGACAGAGACGCATTTTGAAAAGATCAACAACCTGTAAGTCACTCACTCACTCACTCTCTCACTCATAATAGTGCATGTCCTGGAGTCTGGATTCTATTTGTCCTGATATTTTACTGTACGTTTCAATGTTTTATTTCTTTCTGATAAAACAGCTAAGAACTGATGGTGTCTTACTGTGAACACAGGATGGGTCTTTTATGGCTTAAACTCATGAGTACAAAAGCTCTTTGTGAAAACGAGGATGTAGCTCATTATTTTTTTCCCTTTTCACAAATGCAGAGAAAAATGAAGTTCATACAGTTGCCTAGGAGTATGCAGTGACATGAATACTACTTTTAGCACTTGTTGTGTCTTTGCTGTTTATATTGTCAGAGTAAGAATAAATAGTATCAAGATGTAAAATCACCCTCGGTGAGGAAACGTATACATAACTCTTCACATACCTATCCAAACCAGTTCTGTCCCTCTTCTTTCCATTTATTTGGATTTTGGTGTCTCCATAAGAACCTGTACATATTTTATGTAAAAATGTTGAT
Source organism: Corapipo altera (assembly GCF_003945725.1). Lineage (NCBI taxonomy): Eukaryota > Metazoa > Chordata > Aves > Passeriformes > Pipridae > Corapipo > Corapipo altera. Next base: position 4,484,958 of record NW_020884923.1, read on the forward strand.
GGCCACCATTTCTTCCTTAACCATTGATTGCAGACTCAGGAACAGATAATATACCCTCTCTTGAGAAAATAAAGGCAGGATCAGTAAAGAAATATAAAGTAAATAGATACTCAGTAGCAGGACTGCTCTGTTTATTAGTGGAAGGTAAAAGCAGACAAGCCCTATGTTGAGGCCCAGGAAAGAATAAAGATATGTCAGTGAAATAAATATATCCTGTTTGATCTGGCACCAGCAATTAATACAATTCTCCTGCTACCTTATTGTCAGATAAGAAGAAGTTGGTGAAAAGCAGCAAAGGATGCTTGTCCCTGGACTAGCAAATAGCCTGATTATGGCAGTAGGTTTGATAGCCTGGGAACGGCGCCACTCTCCTCTCCAAAATACAGGGGAAAGGGAGTAGTGGTAATATGACTGGTGAGAGATTTCCTTGATGCAAAACATGATGGATACAGGTCATAAGGAGGGAAGACTTAAGTAGTTTATCCCCTTCCAATTTCAGCTTCAATTTGCATGAGGAAGGTTTATACTAAGAAACTAAATATATACTAGGCTGTTTTAGTCCTCCTTTCTATTATGCTAGTTCTAACTGACCCTGCATAAAACTGGGCTCCCATCTAATACCAATATACAAATAAATGCCGGCCATAGCACTGTTTTCAACAAATACTGTCCAATGGATGGGAATACAGGCTCATGCTTACACATAACCTTCTTTGTTTCCTCATAGATACCCTGTTGATGCCTTTACTGCTGCCAAACTGGCAGTGTTGACCCCTTCCACAGGCTCAGCGGAGCCCACTGCATGGCATTCACAGCAATGACTTGTAACTATGATTTGCAACTACTCTGTAAAGTTTTTGGGCTAGCAAATGCTTCCAGTGGTCTGCTTTGTGCCACGTTAACAGTCAGTGAAACATGCTGGTCTCAAGCGAAGGAGGACCGGTCTATTTGTTATGCAGCACACAATCACAGAGCAATTCAAACCAGCCAGGAAATATCAGAAGACTTTGTTCATCAAAAGTTCACAAAACTCATCTTCTATTGGCTTTGCAGAGAGTATGTCTTCAACCACTTCAGCCATTTCAGGAACACAAGCATTCTGTGGTTTTAAGCAATTGTGGTTGGAACATATTTCCATGCTTCTAATTTTTGGGGTTTTTTTAAGAAAATGATTGTATACTGGTTTAGGTGAGTATATAAAAAATATCTATAGATTCAAGTTTAAAACTGATGTCCACATTTCTTACTAATATAATGAGGTTCTCTTTCCATGTTATGCTTCTAGAAATGACTATCTCAAGGAAAGAAAGCAACAAGTTTTCACTACTGTTAATATACTTTAAATTTCAGCATTTTTTCCTTCTCACATGTTTAAAATTACCATTTAGCTTCCATTATGAAAGATATCCTTTCTAGTTAGTGTTTCCTTCTTTTTAGCAAGTAAGCTAACAAAGGCAGACAAGTTTTTTATCAAGCAAGAATACATGTGCACTGAGAAAACAGGAAAATTACAGCTCTAAGTACAGGTTCTTAAGATGAAGCACCCACAAGTAACTATTGATACATATAAAGCAAATACAATCATGTAATCCTTTAGTGCTGCCTAAATTTGCTGTACTCTAAACTTAGTAAAGATGATGATCACCAAACCAAGCATATCAGTGAAGGAAGATCTGGCAGAGGTGGAAGTTATTCTGCTGTTTCATGTTGCAGAAATCATTCAGTAATTTTAGTATAGGCAGCATCTTATACAAATTGCTATTCAAACACATTGGAATGGCAAGTCCTTCTGCTAAGTACCTTACAATCAGCATTTCTGATGTGACAATTTAACTAAATAATTAATATTTTCTGTGTTGATCATATTCTGTGGTTGCTCGATAAAGCCCTGACTTCTGTAATTCTCTGAGCTACCCCAGTCATAAGTGCATCCTTGAAAAGATGCTACACTAGTCATAACCAAACTCATGGGACACCAGCATTTCTTACCTTGCAGCAAATTCTGAGGCTCTCAAACTTCATTTTGATATGAAGTGGAACCTCAACACCAACATCAAAGCTTTGCACAAACTGAAAAATTAAAAAATACTTTCCTTTAATGCTATCAAAATATGTGATTCAACAGGGGCAAAACCTTTTTTTTTTAGCATAAAACAAACAGAATTTTTCAGCTTCATCTTTCTGACTCATAGGACAGTTTCTAATGGAAGTATAATATTAAAACAATAAAACAAAAATGCAGTATTTCAGTACTTCCTGATAAGGGCAAAGTCAAAAAAATTCTCTTGAAAGAGTGTGGCTGTGAAAACGATTCCCAGCAGAAAACTGATTTGCCGCATATAGCATCAGAAAGGCTCTTAATGGATAATTCTTCTAAGTTAAGTAGATGTAGAAGGTTTGTACAGAACTAAGATGGATGTGCCTCATTATGCTATGATTCCATACTCTCTTTGACAAGACCAGAGGACAGTGTCATAGGATCTGCTACAGCGAGCACCCATAGAAAGTCAGTTGATAGTTTTAGACAATAAAGACAAAATAAGAAGATAATAAAGGGCAATCACATCTGCCTTTTTCTCTTAAGGTGTTATTTTGTCAATGATTATCAGAATGAGTCGAAATTTATAGTCAACCCTATATCTTTAATAACATGCTATTTGCATTTTAACATAAACTAAATTCACAGATATTCTTACTGTGCAATATAAACACTATAACTATAGCAGTGATAGCTCCGCTTATCTCATATCTTGCCTCTCTGTTGATCATGAGTCATCTCTCCTCCTACCATGTAGTAAAGAAAACAGATGAGCCTTGAAAAGCTAACACTTTTTGCAATTTTATATAGCAAATACGATTTGTAAAATATATTTGAAAAATCACACCTCCTGTAACTACTGTATAAGTTTCCAGACAGTGAGCTACATACAGTGGGGACGAAAACATTTGGAAAGTATCTGGAATTTCATTTCTAAAAGATTTTTTTTTTCTAAAAGAAGAGTAAGAGTGAATTAGTATTTTGGCAGTTTTGATCATGTCCTTTTGAGCTTTAATTTCAAGCATATTTTTAACTCTGGAGCTATGCTTAGAAGTAATTTCTATTTATTGACTGTGAAAGCAAAGAGAATATTATAAAACCGTTCTCTGTTTCAGTTGAAATGGAAAAATCCAAAGTAACTCCATTATGGTCAGTAAAAATGTTTCAAAAGTTTCAGGAAGTGGTTGACAAAAATACTGAAATACGGCTCAAATTCTTCAGCCATGACATATGCTGAGCCATGACAAATTCTCAGCCATGACATATGCTGAGACTTACAGCAAACAAACCTCAATTTCAAGTGCTAAAGAAACCTAAAGTCTATTTCTTTACTCTTTCTAAGGTCAGTAACCATGCAAAGTTGTAGTAAAACTATAACCATCTAGAGGTATTCTAACATAAAAAAACTTCTCTATACAATACTGTAGATTTTTATACTCAATTGCATCTTTGCTACTCCTCACAGGTGAAACGGATATGTAAAAACTCTTCATATTGCTTAGGAAGGTGTCATGATTGTCTCAAGTAGCTTCCTGTGCTATGTGAACTGAAGCAGCTGTGGTCTAAAATGGACATCTCACATCTTTATGTATAAAGATGAAACATTCAGGCTATTTTGGCATGAAATGTTTGTTTTACCAGAGGCATTAGTAACATGATAATATTCCCTCCCTTCATCAAAAACACTTCCTTTGTTTGATGCTTTCACAAGGAAACCTAGACAAATGCTAATAACTCAAGTCACATATGTAAAAATCAGAACTGTCTAGCAGCTGTGCTCCCTCCTCTCTCTGTGCAGGGAAGCTGAGAGAGGACAGGTCTCTGGGGCAGCAGACACAGAGTGTCTTAGATGCCAGTTAGGTAACTATGCTGAAAACAATGCAAAAAGAGAAATAAGTGGGTATGTACAAACAAGTAGGACAAGGTTATTGAGGGACATACTATTTGAAGGACCTGTTTTTGTCTTGGTTTTGACTGATGCGGTCACCTCCATCAAGCCTGGTTACCTGTCTATGGCACAAGAAGTATGATTTCACAGAAATATGATCACTGATCAAAAAATCTTTTCAGCAAGGGAAACAACAATGCTCAGTTTGTCACAGATATGCATTGTTTAAAGTGTGTTATCTTCTAAAGATGTGAAACTTACAAAGTTACCAGCAAAGAATTAGAGAAAATAATTTAATTGAATGACAATTTGCACCACTGTGTGTGAAAGAACTCCAGCAACACTGAGTCACCTAGTACTACTGGGACAAAGTGAATACACAGTTCACTTCATAACTACGGTAGCAGTCAGAGAGGCCAAATGGATAGCCTGCTGCCACAAAGAGAGAATGGGTAGCCAATGACAAAAAATCCAAGAGACTTAAATTCAAGCCTCACTTATAAGCCATAGGTTATGCTAGTATGCCTTAGACAGCACTAGTTTTTTGGGGGTTTTTTTGGTGCATTTACAAGAGGAATACAATATTCAAGATATTAAATAAACGTAATTGAATAATGAGAGGAAATTTTTTATTTTACTTCACATGAGAAGATTCAGCCTTAATAATTTACTGATTTTTAGAGTGCTGAACTAGCTATTGCAAGTACGTCTTTAATAATGAAGGAGCCTTTGTCTATTTATTTTTAAAAGCCACACAACATACAGATAAAGGTCAATGTTTAACATGATGCATGGATAGGCAGGACTTCTAACCATATCAGGCTTGTTCTTGATTTTATTTCATATGAAAACTCTTCATATCATTTGCATTGATGACAGGGCATAAGATACATGGGGTTTGGTGCAATTTTTAATTAATGTTAGTGTTCGATTTTGTTTTAATCCTTCATATTTTATCCCATGTATTCCTTAACTGAAAGAGATTTTAAGACACTTGTTAGGCTTTCTTTTGTATAGTAGCTTGTAAGGTTTTGCAGGGAAGGAAGAGCTCTCTGGTGGTCAGGGTGGCATGGCTGTGGTCAGATCACAGGCTCTGCAGTTCGCATTCTTGCATGTGAACCACTCCCTCTTTTGTACACTTTTGTTATTAATATTGTTGCTGTTACTGTTTGTTTTCTTGTCTCTTTGCTCTTTCCAGTAAATTTTTCTTATCTTAACCCATGATAACCTTTTGTGCCTTCAATTCTTCTCTCCAGCCACCCACACAGGGGAGGAGGTAAGGGGAAGCAACCAGCAGCATGGTTTAAGTGGGAGCACTAAATTTGAGAATACCATTCATAAATCACAGTACTACACTTCTAGAGTTAACATGTGCTGCGAATGAATATATACTCATATTACATAGCATTTGTTCCAAGTTCTGCTCTCCCATAACTCATTTTCTTCTCGTTAATGTATACTTTGACGTTAACAGGTTCTACCTTAAATGTAACTTCAGCTATAGACAGCTTGTTGCTGCCTTGTGTAGCTAATTCTTTATTCTTTCCTCTATGAGGGATGCCATTTTCTGAATCACAATAAAACACTCTAAAAGTATCAGTATTGCTAGATAGCATGTTTCCCAGGTGAAAATGCCCTTGAGTTATATATTATCTCACACTAACACCTTTTTCTCTCTCTTATTGCTTAATTATATCACTCTTTAAATAAAAAAAAAAAAGCACATTTCTGGGTTTGTTTTCTTAAGGAAGCAATTTGATTAGTAATGTTTGACTTATTTTAATTGAAAACACAGCCTGTATTGATGAAACAGAGCTGACTAGTTTGCACCCACTAGTCCTCATTTACTGATGTCAAATACTGTCCTGATATATAAACTTTTGATTCTACTTTATACAAAAGTTACTGTAATTGTATTGATTCACCAGGTTTTTCTTTTTTGGTGTTATTTAAGCAGTTGAAGGGGGAATATAAACTGAATACTTGAGCAATGAGAAGAGCTTAACTTCCTTTTTCTCTGGTTTTGTTCTGCTATAATCATATATCAGGCTAAGTATCTGCCAGATAAAAATATAGCATGTATATAATATTGATCACTCTTTCCTAGCACTTTCATTCCTATCATGTTCTTTGCGTTTTTCAAAGTGCTAAATACACTGTCTGCTGTATTCTACAGAAATTGGTTTGCAAAAACAGGCTTATGTTCCAGTTGCAAATGGTCATTAAAGGACAATCTGTGCCAGTTTATGCCACGCTTGACACTGTTCATAGATACCCGCAACTGGAAACTGTAGAGAAGAATCTTGCAGATAAAGAGTAAACAGCTTTGGCAACCCAAGGCAAAATCCCAGATCCTAATGGGTACACCCACATTTTATTAGATTCCAGACACCACTAACTGGGCCTCTAACCCAGCCACAGGGGGATGTTTTAAACAAGAGCACACAGTAGAGTGCTAGCCGAGAGTACTCTGGGGATTCCAAGTCCTGATTTTTAGCTGCCTGCAGCTCCACTAAGTACCCACTTGAAGGCCCCCAGCTTCTGGCAGCAGCAGGAGCAGGCACAGGACTCTCATCTCTCAAACACAGCAGCAGGGGTCCTGATGACAGGGGTGGGTGGTTTGTTCCTTGGTTTTCTCTGACTTTGCTGGGTGCTGTCTCATGTGTTGACCATTAGTAGTTTCAGACTGTTTAGCTATAAAAATAAAAACTAGATTGCTTTTTAATAGCTGCTGAGACGCCTACTTTGTGTATCAGTGCTGAGGTATATGTTCAGTTCAGTGATTTAGTTAGATTCTGAGTAAGATCTAGTCAAATCTGTACAGATTTTACTGAAGTTTTTCTTTCTGTAAAATGTATTCTTTTTTGTATATGTATCTTTCAAATTAATCTATTCATTTTATTAATAGTACAGTTACAGGGTTCATTTAACAATAGAAAAATCTCATATTGGAAATATTAAGCTCAGCAAAAAAAAGCATTTTTGGATTTGAGGCAGAATATTTTTTATTCATTTTCTTTTATTCTTCTTTCTTACAAAGTCAATACTAATCAAAGAAGAACATGTGTTATTTTTTAAATTATGGCAGCAAGAAGAATGATTTCCTTCCCAAAATAATAGAAAAGTTAGTTCCAAAGGTTTCCAATGCTGATACAAATCTTTATTAGATCTGAGACACAGGACTCTAATCTCCTCTTTATTTGACAGATATGTTGATTTGAGAAGAGTTTCAGCTGACTGAGGACACCTACTGCAAATAATACAACTAATATAGTCCATTTTTCTTTTTGCTATATATTCTGCCTGTTTATATGCTTGCTGTAGCTAACAAAAAATGTAAGAATAGTTGCTTGTAATCTGTGCAGTCTTCCTTTTTCTTTTTTTTTACTATTTTCCTGTAAATTTAATGTCTTGTTTGGATCACCCATTATAGGAACCAGCAATTAAATTGAGTAATTCCCTTGCTAAATCAAAAATGACACTTGATTTTTAAAAAAAATAATTATCTGCATCTGTAACTGGTGTCTTGTACAGATGATCGTAAATTGTCATTCAAATAATATTTGATTTACTTCTCTTATTCTTAGACTTCTATGTCTGGCGCTACATCTACCTGCACATTAGGAGTCCATTTTTGAGTACAGATAATACAGACAGTTTCTATCTTGGCTTGACTAGTAATAAACTGAGCATAGAGACTCAGCACACACTGATGTCTAAGTTTGATGGAGTGGACTGAATAGCCAGAGTCTAAGAGATATGCCAGAAGAACATTTCAAATATACTGAATTAGAGATTTTATCTCATCTTTTATAACAAAGGATCCAAGAATATTTGACACAAACCCCTTAAAGTGGAGTCTACTTCTCAAAAGAACAATTTGACTTGATCTAAAATAGATGCAATATGTAAAGGTCTAAATCGCCATTTCACTCTCTAACCTCAATATTTATTTTGTTTTCTGTTCTGTTCTAAAACACATATAATTGGAAGGAAATTTAAATTTTCAAATTTTTCAGCTATCAAGCAGTAAGTTTTCTGTTGAAATCAGTCACAGAGTATTCAATAGAATATTATATTTTAACACAAGTTCAGGTGTAAATAGATAACAGTATGCATGTCTTGGATTCTCTTCCAAAGCAATTTAAGGAGATAGGTAATTCTTATAAAATAGTAAGATTACCACAGAGAATAAAGACAATGGCTATACACACACCCCTCATCCTGGATAGCCATAATTCAAGTAGTCTTATTTAGGACATTAAAGCCCTTCAAAACTCACATCACTCAAAACTTAAGATACACTTTCCTTATAAAATTCTGCTTCTTCCACAAGTCATGACTCATTCCTCATTTAATAATTTACGTACACTGATGAAGGCTTTTCCTATTTTCTGATGTCTAAAGGAATAATGGCCATTCCCAAATAACCCAAACAGAAACTGTTACCAAAAATATGTAATGCCTTCGATCGAAAAGCATATATCTTCAAGCACTTTGGAACCTTTAAACTAGCAGAGCCTGGTAATGCTGTTCCCTCTATCATTAAAAAGCTTTAATGGTGCCTTCCTTCTTCCCAACTCACTTCCTGTTCAGAAGTTTGTTGCAATCCTTCACTGGAACTGAGAGCTCACAAGTCCTTTTCCCCATTCTAAAATGCAGGTGGTCCTCCATTTCTCTGTTGGGACTTTCCAAATAGTATGCTAACTTAAATTTTTCTCTCAATTTATTTTATTTCTCAGTTTGTCTTGGTTCTACTCAAACCCATTTTGAAACAGTATTTGATGTTCAATTTATTCTCAGTTTTAGTATTTCACTGAAATACAGTTTACCCCAGCCTACTACAGTAGCTTGTGTTTCATAGCTTATCAGCTGCCCTATAAGGTCTTCCTCTGCCTAATATGCAATTCTATTTTAATATAACTGTGTCCATAGAAAATTCTTCAAATGCTTTTTTTAATTTTACATCCTATCATTAATTATTAGAAATAACAGGCCTAAGCATAATCAAAAGTGTAATTATATCAGACTAAATCCAAAACCAACTAGGTGACTGGTAGGATTGAACGTGGCATATCATGCCTTAGAATAATAGGAGGAGAGTTTTACTAATTGAGACTAAATTACAGAATTCCTTTAACTCATTGCAGAGGTAATTTATAAGCAGTATCCTAGATCTCAGCTACTTTACATGAAATCAAACAATATATTAGACCATCTAATTCATGCATACATTACAGAGCTCAGGACAACCACTGCTGAATTGTACCTGCTCTGTAGTTCAACAGCATACCACTGCTTGCTGGAGCTGTGCTCCCTGTCCCTTGCATGGCTGCCCAAAGGAGTAATGAGCTATGACCAAAACACGGAGAAAGATGCACTTCCCCCTTGTTGGATGATTTTTTGTTTGATTGGTTTTTTGCTTGATTGGTTTTTTGCTTTTTAAGTATGAACAAATGTATTTTTAAGACCTAGAGAAAAAAGTGAGACAAGCTACACTCTTCTATTTACTTGCAGCAACCATCCTAGAAGAGTGAATTTCTACTATAACCAGTTTTGCATTCATTTTCTGGGAAATAGACTCAATTACTGGCCTTTAAATGGTCCCCAGTTTGGGGACATCCTGGCTGCCAGAAGCGTCCATGTAAGCATGACACAAAATCAAGATTAGCCTCAAATCCTGCTCGATTAACATGATGTTCTTTAACAGAACCATATTTTCTACTTATTTTGAGTCCAGAGCAACCAACCCATTGCCCAAGCAGAACAGATGGAGTCCATCTGCAAGTGCTGACCATTGTAACTATGTCTTCATGGTTTGTCATTTTAGAACCCACAATAAATTTTTTAGGTGATACATCAACAATCTGAAAAGATGTAGATAACATGCAGGGTTTAAATACTTCTGTAAAACTGTATTTGGCCCCAGCCACAAAAGCCAAAAAGATGAGTCACTCTACCTCCACCTTTCATTAACACAGATTCTGATTTTTTCTATTGTAAGTAGGAAAGGACTTGATAAAATTGTTTAAAAACACCCACCTCTAGAACGCAGATAGTAGGAACACAAAAATACTACTAATCAGAAAACAGGTGAATAGAGAAAAAAGAAGTTTTTTTTCTCTGAAGCGTATGGAAGAAAGGAGAATTCAACTTGAAACTATCACTTATTAAAGCAACTAGAAAAACGAGGAGAGGGTAAAAATGTGGGAAGAAAAACAGAAAGCGGAATTTATGTAAACAAATCATTAACAGGCAAGTTTGACCCAATGCCTTTTCTCTATTCACAACACATTTCCTGTTCTAGAAAGAGTTTGGTCAACAACTGTGCATTTTACTGTATACTTCCTCTAAGATCTGTAGGCTTTTCTTTCCATAATAAGTGAGTCCAAAATTTACAAGACTATAGTCTTTACAAAAAGGCAACAGGTCTATAGATCTATAAAGTATTTCCACATTTTAGCTATCTCACAGTTTATTATAAAAGCTTGAAGGGCAAAACTTCTGGTATCAGCCAAGCACATGGGGTACTGGTATCTATGAGGTACTCACATGTACATTTGGTATTTGGCTCTGAAAAAAAAAAAATGCAAAAAAATTCCCCACCTAATCATTGACAACCTTCTCAGTATTTTCCACAAGCCTGTTACATATACAGAACCCAAGTTAGAAAGCTGTGCAGCAGTTTTAAATGGCTAACTCCTACACAATTTGTGACAATTGAATGCACAAAAGGAATATTTGCATGCCTTTGTGGCTACATTGATATCCAAATGAGTATATTAAACATCTGAAATGTTTATACCTTTTTGATGTTTGTATATCAAAACTATGCATATAGCTGTTGTACAAAAAGTTTATACAATTTCCTGTAGGTCTGTAAAAAAAAAATATACTATTTTCATAATGGCTTTTTTTACTTTCAAAAAACTTCATCAAAATCCTTAAAAAGCTAATATTTCAGGAAATCCCACGGAGGTTGAATTGGTTGCTGCTAATACCCCACATCCAGTGTTTTTCTTATGATAGTATGGAACCAAATTCTTAGCAACAACTCAAATCCTTCACAGACGTTCCATTATTCTAACAGTGAAACACTCATCAAGTACCCATCAGCTCCACTCCTCTTCTGCTACACTCAAGTACTACCAGGTCTTATAATAAAATATATTATCTTACAAAATGTGCGTACGGCGAAATGAGATTAATATTAATTTTCTTCTTTTTTTGGTTTTATTTGGTTGGTTGGTTGACTGGTTCTTTGTGGTGGGTTTGGGGTTTGGAGGTTTTTTTAAATGTTCTCAATGTTTTCCAATTAGTTTGGCTCCATTAACCAAGCGATTGCGATGTCTGTGTCCTCCTTCCTGCAAATAAGTGAGGACCCTTTAAGTAATTTCTTTGTGCCATCTACCTGGATTCCTGAAGAATCCTGGGTTTCTGCTCTGTTCCACAGACAGCAAACTCACCAGCCTGCACCTCCTGACTTCCTGGTACCCGCTACAACAGCTCTGCCCATTTCCTACTGTGGTCCAAAAAGCAGCACAGGTGAGCAGCACGTACTCCACTGATCTTCCCTAACAGGAGAAACAAGTAAATCAAGAGCATCCCCACTGAGGTCTTCCCTCCCTAAGGCAAAAAGAGACAGATGCTGTGTGGGAAGCAAAATGGCAGGGTGCACAGCAGGAATGTTGGGCTTTATGCCTTCAAAGCTGCCAACATCCTCTGGCCTCAGGGACTACTTAGTCTGTGGGGTTGGGATAATAGAAAACATGGTAACTCCTGCCAGCTTACATGCTTTTTTTGCAACATCAAGGCTTGCTCTCAAACTGTGTAGGCTAGAAAGTAGATTATTGACCTTTACTTTGAAACCTGTAATAGGCTGTGTCAAATGTGTGCAGCATTGTAATAACACTCATTGCACATTTGAACACTCTTATTTCCTTTTAACAAATTGGTCTTGATTCCATTTAAAATTATTTTGATAATTTGTGGAAAATAAATTACTATCAATGGTCCACTTATCTGGGTAGTGATAGACTGTCAATCACAGTAAGCTGTATGAAATTATCTTTGCTTCCCATGTGGGTGACTTTCTAATTGGGTGTATCTTGCTTTTTGTCAGGAACACAGCTGGCAGAAAATACTAGTAGAACTTCTTCAGGACATTTTCAATGTCAAAAAGTGGGATTTATGGAAAACCTGTTTGTTGCAGCTGAAGTTTTTTAAGTCTTAAGTGTCCCATTTATAATGTTTTCCAAAAACAAACTCTCCATTTTTCAGTATGCTCTGGAATATATATGCATCCAAATACACTACGCAGATAAAATGGACTGCTCAGTCTGTGTCATGATCAGTCACTTCAATAAACACAGACAAGCTGAAACAAACATGCAGACAGGCCTATACCAGACAAATGCTCAAGAAAAAAAAGTTCCAGACAATCCAGATGCACACTAGCTCCCAGTAAAGCAAAGTTAGACTGAGTGTAACTAAGTGGCAGTGAGATGGGGGTCATCAAATGACATCCCACTAAAAAGGAAAATCCTGATCTTAGGGAGACATTTGTTATCATGAAGTACGCGTATACTGTTTGATAATAGCACCACGCAAAACCAGTCCATGGATAACTTCAGTAACAACAGAAGTACAAACAATTAACAATTATTAGAATTTATGCCATGGTGTCCTTTCACAAAGACAAATCTGCAGTCTTCTGATGCAAGTGCAATGGCAAAGTCTTTTTCCTTGTAGCTGGAACAAACAGAATTAGGAGGTAAATCACAAGTAATCTTATAAACCCTGCTAACTTGATTTCTTGCTTAAGGGACATATTCTCCAGGGAATGATTTTACTTAGTTTGATTATTTTAACTGCTGACCAACTATACCTATTTGTCTGTAAAAATGGAAGATTGAAACCTGCAAATACAGAACCACTTTCTCTTTGCATGCAGTTCATTTAAGTATTCCAAAAGACTTTATAATGGTAGATTTAAAGACAATAAGATAGAATATTATTTACTAAAAAGATAAAACTGAACCAGAAATAAATTATCTTGCTAGAAAAGTCACAAAATGAGTCAAGGTTAGACATCATTTAAGAGGAAAAGGGGACTATTATTCCAGACACATTTGTACCATCTTAAAAAGAAAAGGTAATGTGTACATTTGGAGTGTATTACACCTAACAGGATACCTTTAAATAATGTATCACTTGTGTCTGTACCAGCAATACATATCACATGGCTACATTGCTTGCTATACACATATAATAAATAATCACCACTCAACCAAAAAAATGCCACCAGACAATAACATACAATGGTACATAAATTAAAAAAATTAGCTATTTTTCAACAGGTGTACTCCAAAATGTAATTGTAATCTTATCTATCATCTCTGCTTATAAAACAATTACAGTACCTGCTTAAGTACAGCCCTATATGCAGATTTTCTCTCTAATTTCTATTCCATTCTAACTGACAATATATTCAGGGCACAAACCTGCTAACATACATTCCTGGCTTTAGAATTACATTATGTTCATACAAACTGACACTTAAAAAACCCAGGTACTACTACAAACTTTTGATTTTTTGGCAAGACAGCAGATACTTTTTGTGCTCAAGCATTCTGTCTTAAGAGGGATCAGATTGGGTTTCTTTTCCTTCTGTCCCAGTGGATGTTCATTTCTGAAATAGTTTCCAGAGACTATTTAACAAACATAGCATAAAACAGATTTCACATTGTGGTAGAAGCGCTACAAATGTTCAAAAAGGACTTCATGATGGGACTTCATTTACGTTCGGCTATATACACTTCCTCTCCCCATTCTTAACATGAGCACCAAATTTCCCTCTTGTCTCAGAAATTAGTGACAGCAAACAGAGTACCAACCCTGTCCTCTCAGAAAACACTTCTCTTCTGACTACCTCAAATTACTCTCTGAAAACAATCCAATGTGATTTAAACGATGTGATTTAAACAAATAGCTTTGTGAACACAGAAGTACCTCATAAAGTGGTGGAGTCAAGTAGCTTACTTTGCTATGCTTCCTAATTAATACAATTACTTAAAATACAGGTCCCCAGAAAATTCTCACTGGTACTTATTCCACTAGTTCTTATCATTGCTACATCAACAGTATTTTTTTCTGAGATTTCCAAGAGATAGACAGGAAGGAAAACCATTTTCATAGAACTACTGAATATATTTATGTACATTTGCTCTTCTTTAGACATAATCCAGTCTTCTCTTCCTACAAGGTTTTATGCACGTAGCAGATTTCAGCTAACCTATCACTACTACAGATGCCTCTTATATCAGCTTAAGAGGGTTTCTGTTAAGCTGATATATTATGCACTGCCTCCATGGGCAAATACATATGGCATAAATATTCACGCTACTTATTTTTGTATGTGTGTTGGAGGGGGCTATTTTCTCTGTTTTCTGTAAGCACTACTCATTGCTGATAGAAAACCAGCAAAACACAATTATTAACTGGTGTTAACGAAAGAAAAAAAAAAGGTGAAAAAGCGTAAACTTCTTAAAGTGAAGCTGTGATAGATTGCAGAATTCCTGATAATTTCAGGTTGATGTGAGGCTGGTTTGGGGCTCCCTTTTCACCCCACATTTTCCATGAATGTTACATATCCAGTGTCCAGAGACTGGGTGGCAACCTAGGTGCATTTTTGGCCCTAATGAATGCAATAGGTTTTTCCATATTCCTTTGAAAAGTTCTCACATTTTTCAAAGGTGCAATCCTCTTCCACTTAAAAAACTGTCAATATCTTGCATGTGCAGAGATTAGGAAGAAGGTCTAGAAAAGGAAGGGAAGTATTTTCATTATAAAACAATATAGTAGGAAAAAAATTTTAGTGATCATCAACAAGGCCCAGAGCTAATTCTCTGGAAACATGTGTTTGGGAGGAAGTATGTGATGGGGAAACAGGGGGTCATCTAATTCAAGATATGCACCTCATGTGGACAAACCACAATGAAGATTACTGTCATTAGCAATCTCCCATCTCACAACAAGGTAGTAACTATCAAAAATTTTTCCCATCAGTGCATGACTTCTATACCTAATTATTTTGCAAATGTCTGTGAAAATAAGTTTTTTATATCTATTGATTTTAAGGGAATGGACATTTATGATGAATTTTTTGCACACAGATTATTTTCAAAGACTTTTCAATGGGTTTTCAGTATATTTCTGTTTCCTAGGCCGATTTTGAAAAATTGCCTCAGACTTTTTTCACTTTATTTCCGTCCTTTTACTAATGCTCCCAATGGCAATCACCAATGAATTGAAAGATAAACATAAGAATACAATTTTTTTGTTGCTGTTTGGGTAGGAAGAAGCAATAACTTTTAAATTAGTATTTTTTTTCTGTTTAAAATAACAAATATATCTTCACATTTTGAAAAGCTTTTCATTCTGACAGTAATTTATTAAAGGTCTGATATTAGCACATGCCTTAAAATGAAAATAGAGAGCATAATCATCTTGGAACAGGCTGCCTCAATAAGTTGTGGATGTCCTATCCCTGGAAGCGTTCAAGGCCAGGTTGGATGGGGCTTGGAGCAACCTGGTCTAGTGGAAGCTGTCCCTGCCCATGGCAGGGAGGTTGGAACTACCTACTGGAAACAGTTCTTCATTTCTTTCTGAACAGCATTTAGCTCTTATTTGACCCCAGCCCACCACAGCTTGCTCATTCTGAGCTTCCAAACTAAAATGCTGTCACAAAGCCCATTTTCCATAAAATACTGAAGTTCTGTCAAGTTTTAAGTAGATTAACAGCACCCTTCTCTGGCCAAGTAAGGAGGCTAAGACAGGAAAACAAACAGAAACAAGAGGTGAAGGTATGTAGACAGCACTCAAATATCCACTTTGACTTTCTGTAAAGAATATAAAGCATCACTCATTAATCAGTTAATTATCTCACTACTTGGAAATGACTGTATGTCCATTTAGTCAGTATCTTCTACTGATGACTCGAAAAACCATGAACATGATATCAACAAATAAGAGAACCAGTCTTCTTGAAAATATCCACTCCCACAAGACCATGAGCATTTGAATGCAGATCATTCACTCTTGACAAAGTGATGAATGGAAATGACACACAAGAGAGACTCATTTTATAACTTCAAACCAGCTACTCATTTGGGAATAGAGGATTATTAACTTTTTGTTCTCAAAATTCTGGTTTGAAAAGTGAAACTGTGAAGATAGCAAGTCCCTGCTCACATCTGCCCATCTGAAGGGGCACAGGAGAATGAATTATCCAGCTTTTGTCCCTCATGAACTGACAGCAAGATTTTCATCAAAGTGTTTTACTAAGACTGGAACCTCATAAAGGCAGTGAGCTTGCAGTTTTAACACTGAAGGCTCTGTTTGCAAATAATAAGAGGCTGATTTGGCATAAAGAAATCAGCAATAATTCTACTATTAAATTATACTTTAGGAGAATGCAAGAAAAGAGAGATGAAGGAATAGATAGAACAAGAAAGTAGGAAACTGTCATTGACCCAACAAGGGAGACACTGAAGGAAGGCCCATAAAATTTGAGACTTGGGAGATGGGAATCCTAGCTTCTCCCACATGGTTAATTTATTCTGGAAAATCTATCAAAAATGGAAATTTAGAACTCCTTTTATTTACCTCTAATGCAATGTTACTTTGCTCAAAAGGTACCAGATTATTGAAGTGTTACACATTTTGTGGGGCTTTTTTCTGTCAAACTAAGTAGTAGAGCTTTCTCTTTCATATTGTGTTTCAGATAGGTGATCTCCAGTACTGAAGTGGATAAACTTATCAACTAATTTCACATGCAGCACTGAGAAGTCATCAGATGCTATCAACTCATTACTCATATGGCGAAGATCAAAACTAATGACATATGAAACTCCCTTTCTTGTTATTAGTCCCCTGAGTCATCCAATTCCCACTGTATTGATCTTCATTTTTTGCTGCCTCTCTCTATATAACAAGCAATACTAACGCAGGTAGCCCCTGTGACTCATCCCTTGGGCTCACCCACCTGTGAATTGCAAGTGAGATGAGCTGCTACTATGACACTGCTTTGCTCTGGAGTCTCTCACTATATCTGACTAGGCTACTGAGACTGCTGTTCTACTTTTGGTAGCATTTTTTTTATGTTTAAGCACATAAATTATTTATTTTTTACCAAGCAGACTACTACTAGTGCTCAGACAAAAACTGGTAAATAATGACCATATTAATTCATTTGCTAATCAGAGTGGAATATTCCAATATCTTCATGATTTCCCAGGTAAAAGAGAAATAAATATTTTCGGAGATTAGAAAAAACATTTAATAAAAATTAGATATGATGACAATAATCTTTCTAAAAAATGGGAAAACATAATGTCTTTATGAAAAAGACACAATATCAGCTTCACATACAGGAATGAGAAAACATTAAAGACTTTAATGGATTATATTTTCCAGGGAAAGGTAAATTGATGTTTTCATTTTTCTCTCTCTAACTCAGAAGACGACGTGAAAAAAAAACCTTTCTACTGATCTCCTTCTCCTATTTTTGTTGGTTCAAGCTGTGACTACTTTCCAAAATTATTGAGCCATGCATCAGAAACAGCCAGTAATAACTAGTAGGAACATGTTTTTCTTGAATGCTCTTTATTCTGTCTCTGTTTGCATTCTTAAATTGAACTTACATTTCTCATAGTTCTCCCTGCTCCTTCAATAAAAGTGCTAGTGTTACGCACTCAAGCTTACACACCACTCAACTGACACATTCTCCACAGATTTTATTCAGTATCAAGCATATCCAAGTATTACATACTTTAATAAAGCATCACACTGATATTCCATAATGACCATAAGACACCACTGTATCACTATATCATTTTAATGAAATATTCATGTTATGATTAGCTTATGAAACTTCCAGTACTAATACCGACTAACTCACCGCCCCCCACAAAGACTGCCAAAACAAAACCTCAACTATTGCAGTGCTTTGTTGGTAAACTCTGAATGCTTCTTTCTCCTTCAAAGTGAACAGCAAAACTTTGGCATTTGCTTCCTATCTCTCCTTAGTAAAAATAAAAATGATATTTTAGAGCTCATTCTATTCTCTGTGATTCATATTGCATACTCCCTACATTCATCATTTCAAGTCTTTTTTTATCCATTTCCAGGTCTAATGGTGAACTATGGGCCAGGCAAATTGCCTTCTCTTTATTGCTAATACTCTAATCAGTGCTAATAAGGAATGATCATGTGAATCTTCATGCAATTATTATTGCTGACCAGCAAGATGTCTGTATAAAATATCTTCTTCACTCCTCCAAAACATTTTAAATGAATGGAGACAACAGTAACCCTTCTTTTGTACTTCTAAATGCATATTCACATAAAAGGAGCAAACTCTCCTGCCTCCATTTTTCCTTGGAGCCTTAAAAGTTTCAAATTTTTATTTGCTCTCTATGCATATATGGAATATAAAGCAAAATGATTCCTCATATTTTCAAAATTTCATAAAGTGAAAAAATCTTTAACTTAGAATGATATTTTTCTGAAGCTCAACAATGTGCATAGCATATAGAGGATTATCTGTATTGCAAACGTTTCTCTGTGTGGATATTTTACTTGTGAAAACATTTAAGGAATGACTCAGTAAATTAGATAGTATAATTACATCATTTTGTTTATTATAATCACAGCATTCTGCTAAATTCGAATACCATTCCCCAGGCTGATTTTGCTAATGCAGTCATCCTTAAATAGATATGGTCAGTAATTTTGCACTAAAAAAGTGACTGCTCTTTCAACTAGGTTCTCACTTGCTGTTTTAAGAAGAACTACTATGAAATAAAAGCACACAAAAAATAAAAATAAATCTATAGCAACATAATCAAAATGCTATTCCATAAGACCCTATTCCTACGGACAATTTATGGACAACCTTAGTTTTCACAAGTTGTTTAAAGGACTCTTACAGATCTTTTCTAAGTTTTTGCAGGAACATGATTTCACTGTGGTAGAGCTACCCATTTTGCTTCTCCCCACCGAAAAAACCCCAAACAGTTGCAAAGCTCTGGTTTTTATGGAACATAATCCTGAACAGATGGCTGCATATAAGACATGCTTTTATGCATAGACATACGCACACACATATATATATATGAGCATATAAATACATATATATATATATATATTAACTGGAGAGCATCTCCTTTTGATGCTCATTTTGGTCATTTTCATATGGATGCTTTTGTGGGTATTAACAGTACAAGCTTTTATCATATATATTTGCACTATTATCATCACAATCCTTACAAAACAATATTCCTGTGTTTCCTAGCAATCAACAGTTTTGAGTTCAAGCCAAAAAGTTTTGTTTGCTACATAAAGACAAACTCCTCAGACACTAAATGAAATCTGCTACTCAGTACAAAAGTTTGAATATTTCAGATTCCATTCAGTGTAGAGAACTGACAGGAAAGCATAACAATTTAACTAAAATGAAATTTGTACTGTTCTGATGGGGCTTCTAGTCACATCTAGCAAAAATTACAGCCCTGGTATTTGAGGTAGAAAATCTACAAAGGGAAAAAAATGAACTCTCCTATGATTTTTCTTTCCCTCTGCAATTAATAAAGTTAGTACATAAATAGAAAAGGTGTTGCACTGGTGACTGCTATGTACTACTGTATATATATTCTAACATAATCTTTAAAAGTATGATGTCTATACCAGTAAAAAAAAGAAAAGATATTTTGGTCTGTCTTTTTTGAAATCCATAGCCCACAATGTAAGGCAGAGGTTAAAAATTAATGTGGATTATTTAATATAATGCCATGCTGAACTAACTCATGGGAAATAAAGGTCCATTCTTCAAAGGCTAGTTTTAGCACAAGTAATTTCTAAAATCATGAAGCTATTTTGTTCACTCTTAAGACTCTATCCTTCTTTGTGACCAAATTACTCACTAGCAAAATCATTCCAAAAGTTGAAAATTAAAGTAGAGAATCCTTCTTGCTGTTCTGGACAGTACAAATCTCTATAAATACTTCCTATATAAGTATTGCCTTTTGCATTACAAAAATTGCAGCTTTTACTAGAGTATGGAAAAATTAGGTTAAACAATGTAATCTATTTCAAAGGACATATATGGATATATATATATATATACACACACACATATACTCATTTGAGTATATATCCACATATATAATGCATAATTTGATGTAAAATAATGTAAATACCTGAATAAACATATACTAATTAATTAATAAATGGACATATTTTTGGGCCTATGACAATACTGACTTGGATTAGTTATAAAGTTTACAGTTGTCTTGCAAATCACCATAGACATCTCAGTCTTAGTTTCTCAGGGACAGGCAACCAGCTGCAAAAGCAGATCATGACTGTTGTAATAAGTATCTTTTGTGCTGCTACTATGGCATTTCTTACCTTCACGTACTGGTCAATACACTAAACTCATACTTGCTATGAAAACTGGCTAAAAAACAGATTCAGATCTGCAATAAGAAATATTGCCTTTTTGTAGTGAATTAAATATTCCCTTCACTTAATTTACAGGACAAAAATATCTTTGTGTAAGACCAATCTGAGAGAAACATCAAAAATTTCTATAATTATTCAAAGGATCTGGGATGTCTCCTCCAGACCAGATGACTGTGAATTCCCTACAGCACATTTAAAAGTGTTTTCCCTTTGAGCATTCCCTTATATAAGGTAGAGTTAAATCTTTAAAATATTATGAAATTCACTTTGACTCTTACCAGAAAAGACACTGGGGATCTTGGAAAGAAAACTTTTCACTGTGCGAATAGGAATCCCATTTTTCTCATCTTGCATGCGGGCTATGACATCTTCCATCTGAGTAAAGAGAGGGGAAAAAAAAAGAAAGAAAGAAAGAAAGAATAAAGAAATCCAGAATTATTTCCTAAAATTAATCTCCAAGAAATTCCAGATCAATCTCTCAGAATGGCAGGTCCACTCTTGCTATTTCTTTCTTAACTTATAACTTATATTCTATATTTTTATTGAACAGGCCACAAACTACAAGTAATTTATTCATGCACAAGAGTAAAAAAATTTATGTACTCAAAGTCTCGAGAAAGAAATAGCAATGCAACTTAATTAAAGTTATATTTAGTTAAAGTAGGTAAAAGAAGTTGTCAAAAATCATTGCTGGATATAAAACTTCATTTTTTGATTGTATTAATGGTATTGTACCACATATAAAAGCAAAATAAACACGTACAGACAAAATAGACACATACAGACTTCTAGGGGACTGATACAGTTCTCAAATAGACTGTTCAAAACAAAAATAGAGCTTTTAAGTTCAAAGTAAAAATTCCTTCTTTTCTTTAGAGAAGGGGAAAAAATACAGCATGAAGCAATTTTGCATCCCTGGAGACAGCAGAGCCAGAAATGCAAGATTTTTTTCCAGGTAATGAAGTGGGTATAAAAATATTTAAGATTGGTTTGCTGATTTTTTTATATATACTCTTATATTAGCTCAGTTTTTCCAACTCAATTTTTAGGCTAAATTGGATCATATATTTTATAAATTACACCCAACTCAAAGGTTCACTTTCCTGTGAACTACAAATAGCAAGCCCTCTTACTGGAAAACAGAACAAATATTTGGAGTCATTGGCTTATTTCATTTCAATCATTTCATAATTGAAGTTTACACATTTTCAACTTCATTCTTTCTTTCTTTCAATATCTAACTTCTCAAAATATTCAATGAAATTGTGATAAAATTAATTACAATTATTTTTAATTAAATCACCAAGATACTCCACATGAAACACTGTGTGATAGGGCATTTTATACTCTTTTATTAGTCAAAGCTTAAAAAAGTTTTCTATCTCACCTCTATACCCTAATAGGTTCCCAAAGAATTGATTTAAAGTTTGTGGCTGGGGTGGGTTATGGAAGCAGACTAACAGATAAAATTCTGTCATGCACCTTTTTTCCACTGAAATCAGATGACCCACATTAGCAAACAGCAAAGCAGCATTGGGTGCAGCTGTGCATTAACTGGCCCAATAAGTGAATTGTATAGAGCCAGAAAACAGAACAGCATTTGGGATCACCCACAGTGCATGTAGGAAAAAGAACAAAAATCCATACCAAAAAAAACCCCAAAATCAATGAGTGCAACTGCTTATGAAAAACCTATTTACATAGAGAGTGTCTGGAGGTTCCCATGCTCCATGTACTTACGGATCATACATTGACAACCCTAGGAATGCAAATCCAAAATTTACACAGAAATAGCTATTATTAGTAAGATATGAAAAACTGAGCCTATTGCTCAGAATTAAGCAATGTGCAAATGTAACAGAAGAAATGAACCAATGTTCATCTGACATGGAATTTAATAATTTAAATAGAAAAGGCTATTAATAGATCTCTGAGGAAATTGTTGACACAATTTCTTCACACAATTGTTGACACTACCTATAAATGGAGTCTGTCTCTTTGTTTATTATACATATAATAACTGAAGGCTTGTATCGACCCCTTCTAAATTCAGTTGGTAAACTGTCTTATTGAATTATTCATTATTCATTAAATTAATAAGAAGTCACTCAAATTCAAGTGAATATCTTCTTTGATCAAATTTGATGATAAATTCCACATGTGAGTAGAGTAAGCTTTTAAGAATATTGCTAGAACTGCAATGTATGTTACACTAGGACAAAGTTTAGAAGGCAATACATAAGGCAACATGATAAAGGTATATTTGCATTATAATAAAGATTACTATAAACAAAAGGCATGAACTTGGAACACAGTATTAGAGAGATGTAGTTACCACTTGCTCAAGAACATGTGCAAATATTTAATGCCCAGCATTGTTAGTGCTGTCAGTAATCAGTCTTTTGAGGGTAAATGGAATGAATTATTAAGTGACATTCACATACGCTTCGCTAAACTTGCTTCGTGGATAGGATTTATTCTAAACTGTATAAAATCTAACTCTGATAGGGACTGCAGCTCTGGGAAAGTTCTCTGGTTTTGATCAACAAAGTCAGCTCTAGCATGTCTGCACTGCATAATTACACCTTCCCCATCACGTCAAACTCATATTATTGTTCTGTATCAGGAGTGAATACCCTCTATGCAAAAGGCAGCTCACGCTCCAGACAGCATCATTATGTACTACCTGGTAAACTCAGTGAAAAAAGATTACTTCCTAAGTGAGTGGGAATGTTCTGAAACAACACACAACACAACAACATATGGCTAATTAGTTACAGTTGACCAGGGATTCTGCATGTTACATATTAGACTACAAAATTCTTATTTGTTCTGTCCCTTTTTGTACAGAAATCTAAGAAGTCGCTTGTAGTTTGTGGTTATCTTAAATCTTAAACATAAGAACTCGAGAAAACAAAGGGCAATTTTTAAAAAAACAATTTCAATAAAGATTCAAAACTATCTAATCCAACATATGCAGGTGCACAGTTTAACTTTCAATATATGTAGTGGCTATTTCTGTTTTAGCTGCTTTAAATTCAGCAAAATATAATCTCTTCCACTGAAAAACATCTCATTTACTTATATTTGGGAAGCAGCAGTCAAGGCACTTCTCAGTCATTCATCAAAAATGACCTAAGACAATGAAAGGGTAGAACAGTTTAATTAGAAAGATGAAAAAAAATCTTAATCTAATTTTGCTCAAGAAGCCTAATCTGGGAAACACATGCTGCTGCCTGATGTAATAATTTTCCTTCCTGGCGTATCACTATTTTCTTGTGAGTCACTTGCCCTGATGCTGAAAAGTAAAATATAGACTTCTTTATTTTACCTCAGAATTAGACTTTCACAGTTCTTTTCATATGTTGTTACCTGGCTAAACCTGACTGTCTCTGATCTTGCAATGGGATCTTTTTCAGCCCTAAACATTCTCAAAGAACTCAGAGGAAAAAAATCCACAAATAATTTGCCTCCTGATCATTCTGCAAATTGAACTCAATATACTTGAAAAAAAGAAGTTGTATAAGCACATCTTTTTAGCTTCTTGGTCATCATTATACATCACTAACAGGGGAAGCGGAGCTAGGAAGAAATTCCCAGTGCATCACAGATTCTACAGCCTTTCTAAATAAAAGTATTCTTCAAAATATGTCCAACTTATTTACCGGTGAGGCAATTCTAACCCTGACAAAAACTCACTAACTTTCTAATGCACTGGCAACTCAGAACAAACTTAAAATATTAATATTTAAAACTTCATTTGTCTCCCCGTGAAAATAATTTGAAGCCTCATCTTAACATTTAAGGACTCTGTGAAATCTATTTCAAAGACTATGACAACAGTGACAAAGCATCTTATAATGAAGCAAAAAAAAAAAAGAGGATAGCAATATCCCGTAATAGAAAGCCTACAGCTTACAGGAGTCATTGAATAATAACAACTCACTCTGCTCCAAATACACTGGGAGCTAGGCATGCAGGCATGCACGACTTACCCCAGGAGCAGAACCCATACAGAACTAACACACCAACAAAGTCAGTAGTATCTGACCATGAGGAAAAGAGATTAAAAGTTATCAAATGGGAAATAAAGGTGATGGTTCTCACTGATGTGTGTTGCTAAAAGTCCATCGAAAGACTATGCTTATTAGGGTTTTCTTCTTCTGTATGACCATAACAGGCTTCTGCCACATGGGGTATGATTCACCTCTTCTGTCTTTAATCATCACCTACATAGAGGGATTTGTCTTTCTCCATTATTGGCAGTGGAGGTCTTGACTGCAAACCAAGATCGGTATCCTTTAGCTACTTATAGCTAGATGAAATGACTATAACTCCTAGGAGTAGAATTCTTCTGGTTCCTTAGATTTCACTGCAATGTGGTTTGAGAGGAGAGACCCTGATCTTTAAATTTCTATATCTAAATATGAATTTCATTGCTAACCATCTGCATATCTTCAAAAATAATCAACTTTCACCATAATTCAGCATCACTGCATCTTAAGAAGTAGGGGGGGTTCATTAGTTCAAAGACAAGAAAAGTCAAAAGTGCAAAAGGTTTGCAAGTTCAGGACAACAATTTTTTTATTCCTGTAAAACTGAGCCTAGATCAACTCCACATAAAGATGATCACTAGATACAAGTATTCCAATAGTAGAAGAAGTAATTGGTCTGGAATTAACTGAAATTCAAGAGATATATGGTAAAAACTTGAAGCTTTGACCCACTCAGACATATACAGATATATCAATTTGATTTCTGTTCCTAAAAAAAAAATTATTCAGTGACAAGGAACTAAGAGCATACCCAGGGACATTAGAATGAAACTGAGCATAATTTTGTACTCAGTATCGTACCTCAGAAGAGGAGATTGCTCTTACATTGAGTGTACTGGGGTCCACCCACACTACAACTTTCTTAATTTTGCTAAAATCCTTCTTCTTCCTTTTACACAAATGCAGGGGTGGAATAACCCAGTGGAACTAACTACAAACCTCATACAAACTTATTAAGAAGTAAAAAGAGTTACAGTATGTAAAGATTTCTTACACACTATACAACAAGTTTCCTTAGAGATTTTTTTCCCCTCCTTACTTCCTTAGACATTTTTTTCCTCGCTACTTTAGCATTTTACAGTCTGAAGTTGTTAGTGCAGCTGGCAAGAAGGTTGCAGGAGGTTTCCTTAGCCATACAGAGATCATCAAGCAACATGGGCTGAACAAAACCTGCAGGGTAGGAGAAAGATGCAACATTCCTTACAAGGTAATGGCCACTTTTTTTCCTGTTTTCCAACACATGCAGAAGATTAGATAGATAGACAGATAAATAGATAGATAGATTCTCACCTGAGTAGTATACTTATTAGTATTACACTGGTAATTAGTTTCCTGTACCTGCTCTTCCTTTCAACAGTGCTCCTCTCAAACCCCATTGTACTACTTATGCTCTGTCTCGCATGCTGTCAATTATACTACAAATTTTCTGTTGAGACTTTCATATTTACATGAATGGCTTAACTACCCCATCAGTGTTTCAGTTTAGGAGCCTCAGTCTTCCCATGTGAGCTGCTCTTTGCCCAGACTACACATTCCAACAATCACTGCAATATCCTTCTTTAATCATCATAGTGCCTCCTGAGAGCTGCCCAAATCAGTGAAACAGGGGTCTTTGTTCAGCTAGCTAGGCTGCATCACTGAGAATAAAAGAGCACAAAATACAGGAACTACAAATCCCAGGAGGCTGCACTGACAAGCACAGATACAGGCAAACATTGTCTGAGCTTGTTGGAAAAAAAAAAAAAAGTCAGGAGTTCCTATAAGAGAGCAGTATTGCATCTCTGGTCTACCAAGACAGGAAACTGCCCTAAGTACTCTCTGATGAACATTATATTAGAGAATAACTTAATTAAAAGAATACAAGAATTACTGGTCTCATTCTTTTCAGAGCCTCAATTTGCTGAAGTAATTATTTGACATCATAAAAACAAATGACAAACCAACACAAAAGTTTCCAATCATATTAAATAGATGCTATGGAGATAGATTGAAAAGCTTATTTTCTACATATACCTATGATGCTGGCACCTCTGCTCATGTTCCTTTCCTTCCATAGTATGAAGACGTTGGTATGAGCAAACAGTTCATTCTCTGGCCTTAAACAGAATATCTGTGGAGAGCCAAGGATGTTCTGCTTTCACATGTAGCACAAAAGTCTAGATTGAAGCATTACCTATCATCAGTCTTACAGCTTCATTTGTAGTTTTCAATCTAAATTTCTACTTAAGGTTCAAATTTATTTGCCCTCTTTAGCCATACTGTGTCAGATACAACAGGTAACATTCCAGACTGGCTGTAAAACAAGTGTGGTACTATACACACTAACAGCCTGTGCTTACATTTAATGAGTGCAAACCTTTTTCATTTATTAAGAATAATTTAGGCTATTTTTAATTCATTTGAAAATCAATGCCAATTTTGTGCAACTATTTTTGAGACCTGCGTTTTTCCTAATTAAAGGAACAGTCCCACTGGGCTTCTCCCTACCATCAACCCTGTCTTTTCATTACTGAGCTTGCATCAATATGATAGGCTCTGCACACTTTGCTGATTTAGAATTGGCTTCAAATTATAATTTTAAGCATATTCTTGTCTTATTCACGTAACTAAAATGCTAAATCATCAACAAAACTACCATTTTAAAAGTGCTTGTAGTTTAATATTCATACAAGTAATTCTTGTGCTTTTCATTCCCACACCTATCTTAATAAAGAAGGGCAACTTAAAAGCATACTTTAAACTCCTGTCATTAACCTGTAATCATGTGGCCTGCTCAGAAGCTACAGCTGCCAGTGATTCCTAGGTAAAGATCGAATAAAGGTTAATTCCCAGTAAATAAAAACTGTACAATATTGAATGGAAAATCTTGGAGATACCATATATTACATTCTGCAGATGGCAACTGATGCTAATAAGTAATTATATTTTCTCCCAAGGACTGCTAATGTTGAGCTAGTGGTTTGATGCTCCAACATGTCACAAGATATGACTTTTTTTCTGTTTCATACACTGGGTAAACGGAAGATCTCCCAGTAATCTTTTATTTCTATCTCCACTCTGCAGTTATTTCTTACTGTGCCTCCTTTGGATAAGTTGAACTGAAGACATTTTAATACTGTATTTCACCAAAAAAAAAAAAATTCTTTATTCTAATTCAGAAAAATAGTGCAAGTTTGCTTCTGTCAATATATATTTTGAGAATTTAGCACATCATAATTCTGTCAATAGATCTATAAGACTTCATGAGCTATTACTCCCATTTTTTTCAATTAGATAAATTTTGTTTCACCTAAGGTCCCTACACCTAGATACATAGGACATACATCCTGTTCGCTGAATGCATATTGATGCCATGTAGCTGGACTTTGATCAGTAGACTGACGTAGTTTCTAAAAACTACTCAACAGGCATTACAGAAAAAACATATAACTTTAGAGGAATATATCATACTGACTCATCTTTGGAATTGAGAAAAGATTATAGAAAATGCTATAACAACTCTACAAAAAGTCAGGTAGTTGGTAACTCCAGCTCCCTGGCCCTCATGAAAATGCAATTTCAAACAATAAAAAACATATTAAGTAAGGGCAAAAAGTTATATTTTTTTAAAATTAAACACTTGAAAAATAATTCAAGTATGCTTTAAAATTGTTTCATACTATTAATACTTCATAATTTATTTTTACCCCACCCTTTCCAAGCCAAGAAGCATTTTCTATATTTAGGAAATGTCACAATCAGACACAGAAAATATAAAAGTTTATGCACTGATCCAAATATTGCTACTTTAAATGAATGGTTTTCATGTTTAAATTATAGATAACATTTCAGTTTGTTATCTGGGGTTTTTTTGGAACATAAACATTATTATTATAATCAATTAAAAATACAAATTCCTCAAAACTTGAATGCTAGTGTTGCACAACAAAACTGGGGAAAGCTTATCCAAAGGAGTTAAAAAAAACTTCAAGACCACTGAAGTCAATGATAATTTGGGAAATTGCATTGCAGCTTTCAGTAAAATCATTATTTCCATCACAGGTGTGAAACATTGGTTGGAATGACAGAGGAAAAGGAAGCATCACTGTGGGTACTTGAGAAGGAAAAAAACACAGTTTGATGAAGATGGTCTTGATGAAAGATTAATTTTATTAATAGCAGGATTTCTGTAAGAATATTGCATTCCAAAAAATATAATTTTTTAAAGCAACTAAACCTATAAATAAGTTTTATTATTCTGACAGGTCATGACTTAAACTTCTAAGCTGTGCTACCAGCTTAGAATGTTTCTTGGGCAAAATATATCTTTTTAAAATACAGTCTCTCAAAGCTAAGATATTTCCTAAGATGTACTGATCATTCATAATATGATAGTCCTGACATTAAAAATGGAGTCTCCTGTATATTTTAGAAATAGAGAAGCTCACCTGGAAACCTGACCTCTGAGAACCCAAGTGGACTTTTCAAAACAATATTACAAAAATGGTCAAAATGTTTGGATTTTTTCCCAAAAAGGAGAAAAATAAAATGACAAAATTCAACAGGAAAAAGAAAAAAGAAAAAGAAAAAAGAAAAAGAAAAAGAAAAAGAAAAAGAAAAAGAAAAAGAAAAAGAAAAAGAAAAAGAAAAAGAAGAAAAAGGAAAAGAAAAAGAAAAGAAAAAGAAAAAGAAAAAAGAAGTAGTAAAGTCTGGTAGCCTGGTCACTACGCGGGCTAAAATTAAAAGAAATAAACAAATGCAGACATTTTTTGTAGGAGATGCAAAGTAAGGAATTAAGGTAGCTTATACATAGGTAAGTCAGAAACAAAAGTGAAATGTAGCTATTGGCATATTTTGCCTTCACAGAAAACACTCACAAAAATATTAGCTATAGTAGAGCCATGATATACTCATCTACCTAAAACAAAGTGACATTCCCCAGTGGAATACTTACACTGACTCCAACATATTGTCATTAAATTCTAAAGTCTTCAAAACCAGATGTTTTCTAAATTGGTACATCTTTCTTATTTGTGTCATCTGTTACTAATGGGTTTAAATCTAAATTTGTCTGGTTGGAATCTCTTTTCCTTGCTCATCAGATGATCCCAAACATTACAAAGCCACACCACTGCAGCAGATCATTTTAGAAGCAGCTACTGCTGACCAAAGAGGAGACCTTTTTAAAGAAGTTCAATATCATCATCCTTCAAACACTGAAGAGGAAAAGGTAATTATAAGAAATTTTTCAAATTACATTGACAGAAATAACATTTCAGGGCAAACAACTATAAGAAAATGGAATAATAATTTAGAAAATGACTGTGAGGTATCATAGAATCATAGAATAGCTTGGGTTGGAACAAACTTCCAAAGATCATCTAGTCCAAACCCCCTGCTATGAGCAGAGACGCTTTCAACTAATGCAGGGTGCTCAGAGCCCCATCCAGCCTGACCTTAGATGTTTCCAGGGATGGAGCATCCACCACCTCTCTGGGCAACCCATGCAGTGTTTCACCAATATAAGGACGAAGATAAAGCCTAATTAGTTTGGTGACTTCTACATTGCTCTCTGCCCTACGGAGGGGGAAGACTGAAGGAGGTAAGGTGGTCTTCTACTTCTTCAACATCTAGAGAACAGAGACATTTTATAAAAACTAGATTTCTAGTTCTCTTGGTCCTTTAAATTGCTCCAAGGCATTAAATCCCATTAAATACAGAAGCATAATTGCAACCATAAAAACAGATTTTTGCCACTGACTTTTAAATTACGCTCTTATAAAAAAGTTGTTCTTCATTGCATTACATTATGGTAAGCTTTCAGTATCAATTCTATTTGGCATTTAAAAAAAGAGGCTGCTGATGTAATATGGTAATGTAGCATTATATGACGGATTGGTTTCACAGTAGTCTGTTCACCCTCTGTTACACAACTTACTTGAAAACAAGTATTTTATTTTACCTAAACTGAATAGATAGAAAGTAGTTGTGTGCGTTCTGGCTGTGTCAGTTCTTAAAGCATGTCAAATGTAAAAGAAAGGAAAACAAAAGAAGTACTGAACTACTGATCTGCCAAGTGAACAACACAGATAAAGAATGGAAAAAGTCCACTGAGAATGCAATCATGGTACATTCCCTATGCAAAAAAAAAAGAACATATCTAGAAGAGTACTGAAATAAATGAAACGGAGCATTTAAAACATTTTCCATAAAAATTTAGCTGTCAGCATTCCAATAACACCAGTATGTTTTCCCTCCTTATTAAAAATCTTATCATCATTTCCCCTTTGAGCCAGCAGAAGCTCCAGGCCTGATCATCTTTTTATTCCTCTTGAGAACATGACACACACTGTAGTAATTTTCATGCTAAAACACAAACCTATCTCGTATAGCTCTTGCTAGTAGCAATTCAGGAACTGTAATGCAAACTATAGGTTTATGTAAGACAAGCAAAGCAGACAAATATTAGCCTGTCCTTCAGTGACAAAAATTATGTATTTCTCCATGTCAAGCAACATTTCTTCACCTCTCATTGACTATACAGATTAGTCAAGCTTCTCATCAGAACACTAGAAAATTTAAGAAAAATAGGTCATAGGTCTTCTTATGCAGCAAGGAGAAATAAAAAATAAGTTCTACTTGCATTTAAAACCAAAAATATTGTGGTGAGTTTATGTGGAAAGTAAAAGTTCTTTTTTTTTTTCTGCATTGTGTTTTACAGTTTTGAAACATATTTTAATGTGAATGCAGAAAAAAAAACAACCAAACAAAATGTATTTGCTATGAAACAAAATTTTAAAAAATATTTTGTGTCAAACAGCTTTTTTCATTTGAAAAAGGAATTTCTGTCATCTATTACTGAGGTATATAATTAATAAAAAGAGTAATTGAAATAAATGAAATTTGCAAAGAATGTCAAAATTGCTGCTATTTGATTTATAATTTCTCATCATCTCCAGAGTTATTCCACTATAGGATTCTAGCTATATAAGTCTGACTCTAAGACAAATTTAAAATCTTGTTATCCTAAGAGTAAATGTTTCGATGGCATTCACAAAATCCTGGCATTCTGATAAAAATTACTTATATTATAGCAAAAGGAACTTGATTAACAGAATGTAGCACATTGCTTCCTTTAGCAGTTATTTGGAAGAAGTGAGTTAGTCAGAATTTTGATAAGGGTTTTTTATTCTACACAATGAATGGACAAAACAGAAATGAAAGCTCCTTGTTTAAAAGTGAAAGCTAAGTTAGTGATATTCTTCAATCAAAGCCGGCTTTCCCAGGAGCTTTCTTAAAAGGAAACCTTGATAAAGTACAGTAACGTCAATCCGCACCTAATTCCATTGCACACAGTGACCTCACAACACACACAGATTGATCTCTTGGCTTCATCTTTTATAAGTAAAGTTACCTGATTTCCTTCTCCACCCATCAAAAAGGGTATGTTTGTTCTCAATCCCACTCTACATTGCTGTACTTTCACAAGGATCCTCTGCCATGTAATGACTCGGGAGCAATTTCAATAAAGCCTTATTTAGCAAAGCACTTAAACAGTTGGTAAACTTTAAGGTGAAAATTTTCTAAGAAAATGGAAGTAACTAAATACCTAAGTCTCATTAAAAACCAGCTGACTGACATATCAAAAGACGGTGGGTGACACAGTGAAGAACCTGTACTTACAATGTTTTTTGAAATAGGACCCCATTTCAATGTGACATTTCCTAGTTTATATTTTGGCTGGTTGCAGTATAATTAGGAAAAGTAGAACACATTTTGTGATACTTCCTTTCAATTCTATGTAGCAATTACATCAGCTCTAGCACACTACTGGACTTGTTCTAAAGGAATTAAGGAAATTTAAAACAAACTGTCTGCCTCTGTCTTATTTAATTTTTTCTCTGCTTTTAAAAACATGATTTTTTTCTTATGAATTCATGTTATATTTTTACAGAAAATCCAACCATATTTTTATTTCCTTGAGGATAAAGAGAGCAAAAAAGGCTATTTTGCCAGCAAACCACTAGAGCTTTTGAATTCTCATGATTTATACACTTTACAACAAATTGGGTCTGAATGTTCTGTACTTGTCTAATTTAGTCATAGTTTGACATTTACAGTATTTACATTTTATTTTCCTTTGTAGTCATTTTCCTTTTGATTAGAAATATTCTATATCTTTATTGTCAAAAAATGTTTGTGCCACAAAAGATAGTAGAGCACCAGTCATTAAAAGATTTGAAATTTGTGAGCTCTGAAAATTGTGCAAAATGGCTATAAAACCATTTCTTTAGTCTATTTGATACGTGATTGGGAAAGGAGATATTCTTTTGTCAAAATAGAGTTTTTGTTTATATTTATATTATATAAACATATTATTATATGTATGCAATGAGATAAGGACAACATTAAAATCAGACACACCATAATTTAAGAAACAAAAAGTGAAAATGGATTTAAGTGAATTAAAATTAAAAAAAAAAAAACCAACAAACACAATAACAACAACAACAACAACATCAACAAATCAGGATTAAAGCCCAGAAATCCATTTGTGAAATTATTTCTTAATCCAGAAAAATATTAGGCATAACTCTTCAGAAAAAAATTGAAAAATGTTAGGTTTTTGCCAAATTTTATTTTGCCAGAAGGACAGGTTCATTCTATTTATTTGTTATGGTGAGCAGAATATATGATATAATGCATATTGGAAGTCTGTATGCCATACACACCTTTCTGTCAGCCATAGGGGTGGACAAGACATCTCAACTCAATCTCAAATCTCTCAGCTGATATGTACTTCATTAATTTGAAGAGTTGGAAAAGTCAAAATCTCTGTACTAGATCGAGTTGGATCAAACTGGAAGCTTTAATGTGAGCCTTAGAAACCCTACATCACAATTTTCATAGAGAGTTACTTTCAGAACAGAAAATCTTAATTGCATGAAAGCCATTTCTCACTTGAAAAATCACAAGCCTTTTGAAAGAAGTCTTTTTTTTTCCATCACCAGTTTATTTATTTTACCAGTTTATAGGAGAGAAAGTAACAAGGTTTAACAACCAAAGCATTACTTCAGGGAATCCTGCATCTCTGCTAGGGAGCATTTAGAATGACCCATCTCACACTACAAATATATTAGATATGAATAATTGCTAGAAGAAATGAGACTCTTACTAAAAAAAAAAATCCATATGTTCCTATGGAGAGCAATTACACTGCAAAAGATCTCCACACTAATAAATTAAAATATAATAAATAGAGGTAGTCTGCAAGTACCTACATCTTCCAAGCAGAAACCACAGATTCCTACCTTGGCTGACAAGAGGTAATACATTACACAACTAGTCTTTTTTCAGGAAAAATTAGGGGGCTGCAGATGTTGAGTACAAATACAGTAAATCCTAACTCTGTTCTGAT
Organism: Corapipo altera; assembly: GCF_003945725.1. Taxonomy (NCBI): domain Eukaryota; kingdom Metazoa; phylum Chordata; class Aves; order Passeriformes; family Pipridae; genus Corapipo; species Corapipo altera. The sequence continues at coordinate 4,518,860 of NW_020884923.1, forward strand.
TAATTGTTTCAAATAAGGTGGGAGAAAAGTAAAATACCTAAACATATCAATAGTGATAAGATTCCTCTGGTATTGAACAAGTTGCATTTAGCAGAGGAATCACTTAACTAGGACTTGAAAATCCTCGGTTTTCTTCTCCACTTTGCTACCAACTGATATTTGGCAAATCATTGCAATCTCCAGTGGCTGAGAAATCTGAGACACAGTTAACGAAAAAAAACATTAAATAAACTACTTTCTAAACACTTTTGACTTGTTGGAGCATTGTAATGCCAGATAATATTAAAGCATTCAGATTTTCCACAGACTTGAGTTTCTTTCAGTTCCAGAAAGCTACAGAGTCATGACACTTTTTCCCACCCTATGTCTTCTCAGAGGCATGAATTAAAGCCTAGTGTAGTAAGTGAAGACATTTCCCTTGATATTTTAGGGAATAAATACTAGTATCTCTAGCCACTGGGCTTCTAAATATTAACTACTTCATGACTGCCACAGCATATGTCCTCCTTTTCTGTGAAAAGCTAAACTATTTATAAAGTTCCAGAACTCAAATTTAAGAGGTTGCATGCCATCTACAAAACTGTAAAACTGAATTTCTGTATGGTTCTCCCTGACAACTAACTTAACATCTCAGATGTTGATGTCTTGAATGCATTTAATATATTAAACTTCACTGAGAAGTTCATTATTCTGAAGGAGCATGGTTAGAGACATATTTGTTTACTGCATGCCTCTTTGTTCCATCATTACATTATCACATCTTGTTGCTCTACATCACGTTGCAAGAAAAACATGAGAAATAACTCATACACTGTAATTGTTTCAAATGGCTTTTATGTGTTAGACAAAGCAGAAAGGGAGGAGGCAATCACAAGCAGGACAAAGGAAAGATCCATGTTCATATTTTTTTTATCTCCTTTAAAATGGTGTAGTTTGCATTTTAGTTTATGGTCATCATTCACTCTCTTACCAAGATTTATGTCTTGGTACAAAATCCTACTTAAAGATAACTAAATAGGATCTTCAAACTAATACTGAAAAAATGCAGTTACAAAAATATTCACTGTCTCATAACATTTGGCAACACCCCCTGAAATTCTGCATCCATAATAGAAAGCTTAGCATGCACTCTTAAAACCTATTGTAAAAGAAATCTTTATTTAAAGATATAAAATTCCCCTTTGGGCAGAAGTTCTCAAAGTGGTGTCTAGGGAAGTCTGGTGTCAAGGACCCCAAATCTGATTGTTACAACAAAAATGACAAATTCTGACAAACCCAGGCATTACATTTCAATCACTCCTTGCTCTGAAGTAGTTTCCACCATAAAGTGACCATGGTGCTTCTAGTATTATCTCAAATATATTATATACCTATTTTCATAAGAACTACTCTTGAAAGTTGAGAGTTAATATAAAAAGATGCTGACCAAAGAGGTTGGAGATGCTGAAAATTCTGAGAAAAATCTGCTGAGATTAGACTGAGGACAACAGTGACTTCTAGGCTAGTATAAATGGGTAAAATTAATAAAAGTATTTACTGGCATAACCTCTGAATGCTGTTTATCCAGTGTAGATAGTCATGATATCAGGACATCCATGATACACTCCATTTGAGAACACTGTCTTGGACGTATTAACATGTAGGGTATACCTCTTGAATCCAGCCTAATGCAAACTGAATTGAAGAGACTTTTGTATCAGTGTCCTGGTTTCAGTTAGGGTAGAGGTAATTTCTTCTCAGTAGCTGTTACCATGCTGCGTTTTGGATTCAGAATGAGAATGGGGTTGATAACACACCAGTGTTCTGGTTTTTTGTTAAGTTGTGTTTACCCTCAATCAAGGATTTCTTTCTTGTCTCAGGCTCTGCCAGTGAGAAGGTATGCAGAGGAACTGGGAGGGAGTAGAGCCAGGACAGGTGATCCAAACTGACCAATGGGACATTTCACACCACAGAACATCATGCCAAATATATAAACTGAGGGAAGATACCTGGAATGGCAGCTGATATGGGTGCAGGAATGGGGATCTGGCATCAGTAAGTGGGTGGTGAGCAATTGCATTGTGCAGCAGTTGTTTTTCCCTTTTTATCATTATTATTATTACTATTATTATCATCACTGTCATCATCATCATAATTTACAATTATTACTCAATTTTACTTTATTTTCAATTATTGAACTGTTTTTTCTCAACCTACAAGTTTTGATTCTCCTCTCCATTCCACGGGGGTGGGGGGAGAAGAGGGGAGATTGCGGAAGCGGCTGCGTGGTGTTTAATTTCCAGCTGGGCTTAAACCACGACAATGGGATGAAATAATGTTCCATTCTGACTTGGTTTTGCTCTTGGTAACATTCCTAGAAGTGAATTTAAATCTTGACATCGCTTTAGAAATTAGTTCTAAAACTTCACTGAAAATGTTTGAACTTTATTAAAAAGAGTAGACAGGCTGCTTATTTGTCTTTCTGCTTTCATCAATATTTATGGCACTCTTGCGTGACTGCTCTGAAATTATTAGCAATATTAGCCAAACTTAATTAATCTGAGACCCATCACTTTTTATTTCTTACTCAATTCACTAAATTTAGTACAATGAAACTAAAGGTCAATTTCTCAAATTAAATATACCTCTACAAAAAGTAGCATTTGATAAATTACCTTTAAGACCAAATGCAATGAACTGGAAATTATTTCTCTATTGTGGGAAGTTTGCTTTTAATCCTTCTTTGTACAATTTTCCAGTCTCTGCCCAAAAGAATGGGCTTTACCATTGTTTACTAGTCCTGCTTAGCACTAAATAACAGTTAAAGGGGAGGTAGGTTTGGGGCTACATGCTGATCTCTCTATTTTAAAGCTGATCAAACCTATTATAAAAATACCCTTGCTTATCTTACAGAAACAGCAGCACCATATTCTACATCATACATTCCTCCAGTACTTCAACTCTGACATTCATTCCAAAGCAGTAGTCCATTCTCCATGTACCAGTAGTTGTGGACACGTCTTGATGGTGATAATGAACATAATGAAGGGTTCATGAAACACTGTTCATTTTGGACCAGCAGGAATAGGTCTTCCGTACAGATAGCATATTTGAAATTTTCCACCCAAAAACCAGGTCATGTTAAATTCTGTTCTCTACATAGCATCAGTTTTTTGCAATCTTTTCACATGGAACCTAAATGCAGGCCCACTTTTGCAGAATAGATCTTTATTCCAGTACTTTTATACAGTGCATATGTACATGTACACACAGATGTACACATAGATGCATCTAATTATGATTTTTATTCTGTATTGTATAAAAAATGATCTTGAAAACTTTGACGCAAAAGGGGTTCCTTGGGGATGTTGGAATATTGTTTTTAGCCTTCTTATCAAGCCATAGGATTAAAATTCTAGAATTTTTGTTATATTTATGAAACCACACAGTAATCACTTGCACATTTAACCGTACTTTCCATTCAAAATACATAAAAGAAATGCCCAGACACAGAAAGCCCACTAGAAACAATTAGAAGATCAATTTGTACCTTGTCTCAAAAGTGAAGCAGTGATGCTTTGCTTTATTGCCTTCTTTTATTTTTTTTAATGTCAGTTACGCTTATTATTCCATCAGAGCATCCCCACACAGTTCTCTAAAGCATCTAAAGGACTTGTAAAAACCAACTGGAAAGTGTGAATCAGAATTTGTTCAACATCATACATTGCAAAATGAGTTGCTACTATGAAGGAACTAGCAAAAATTACTGTTTTCAATCTCAGAATCTAGACTTTATTCTAGGATCCAAGTAATTCAAGTGACTACATATTCCAAACCAGATCATAAAATTGTAATTGCTTACCCAAAGCTCAAAAGCAGCACAACACATGTTCTTTGATAGTGCTCAGAGTCACAGAAATTGAAAGATAAAGCAGGTGCCAACAGATAGAAGAACATGTGGTAACTCCCATAGTTTGTTACTACTGAATATTGTTGGCCTCAAATCAATAACCCTAGAAGATTATTGCACCAGAACATCCTACACATATCCACAGCAAGTTATTTTTCAGACTGGTAAAGCAGTAAGTCACATTTTTTAAATCTGTTGAAATCCATCTTGGAATTCATTTGAAATACAGGGCTGAGCTCTCCCTGGCCTTGCTCTGAAGCCTGACTGAGGGTACAGCACCAGGATGCTTCAGTACCTCTGCAGTTCATATATGGGCAACTTGGACAGTACAGTACACCAAGGGCTGCTCTGAGGCAGCATCAAATTGCTTTTGCTGCATTTTCTCTTGCCTTGCCAAGCACATACATAAAGCAATAATTAGTTCTTAGTCTCACTAGTGTTCTCTTAATGTCATCTCAGATGGTGTCAAACCCATGACTCCAGCACTAAAAATCAGATTAATATAATTTATAAGTGATTAACATGAAGTTTACTTGATTAGCATGAAGTTTACTTTAGAACTTCAGGCACCGTAGCAAGGTTTATATACTTAATATATTCACAGTAGTTTAGTTACCTTGATTACAAACCTAACAGTACTTAAAACAAACAACTTTTCTAGATTTTTTAAATTTAAAAACCTACCTTGCAGAAGGTAAATTAAAATCAACAGTAGCTTTCCCTCTTCTGATTAGACAAAAGACAGAAAGAACTAATATTTATATCTAGAGAAGATGTAGCAATGAAAAAGTGAAGTGTGGACAAGAACAAACAAAGTTAAGGAATGGGGTCCATGAGGGAATGGTTTAAACATCTGGACTGAAAACATCAGAATCAGGATGACCAAATAAGGAGAGGACAGATGTGAAAGACATAGACAGGGTTTTGATCTAGCGAAAGACCTCCATGACAGGGCGGGTTGAACTAGATGATCTTTAAAGGTCCCTTCCAGCCCAAACCATTTTGTGATTCTACTGATTCATGAAAGGCAGAAAAAGTGAATATAGGAGACTTAATATTTCTCATGACACATGAGTGAAGTGGCGATTGGCAGCTATCTTGGCCACAGTGACCACAAAGTGATCAAGTTTAAAATCTCTTTTGACAGGAGAAAAAGTGCCTGCAAAACCTCAACTCTGGACAAGAGAAGAGCAGACTTCAGGCTGCTCAGGGAATTAGTAAGGTCCCTTGGGGTAATGTTTCTGCAGATCCTAGAATCCATCAGTGCTGGTCATTTTTCAAACATCACCTCCTCAGGGCACAGGAGCAGCAATTCCCAAATGTTGAACTCAAGTAGGTGAGGCAGAAGCCCAGCTTGGCTGAGCAGGGATCTTCTCTTGGAAATAAAGCAAAAAAGCAAAGTGTATGCCCAGTGAAAGGAATGTCAAGTGACAAGGAAAGAATTCAGAGATGCTACTTGCCACTGTAGAGAGAAGATTCGTGTGGCTGCAGCTCAACTGGAGTTGCAGCTGGACAGAAATGTGGGGGACAATAAAAAGAGGTTTTCCAAATCCTTTAATGGCAAAAGGCAGTATAGAAATATAATTGGCCCATTACAGGATGAGGACAGTCACCTCACAAACAGGGACAGAGACAAGTCAGAGGTGTTTAATGCTTTTTTTGCCTCTGTCTTCAACACAGATGACAGACCAAGGGGGTCTCAGTGCCCTGAGCTGGAGGACCGTGACTGAGAGAATGCTCAACTCCCATTTGACCCTGAAATTGTTCAGGATCTGCTGCTCCAGCCAGATCCCTACAAGTCTATGGGTCTTGATGAGATTCATCCAAAAATCCTCAAAGACATGACTGATGCCATCAAAAAACCTCTCTCAAAGATTTTTGAGCAGTCTTGGGAATCCAGAGTGGTCCCAGCTAACGGGAAGTTGGTGAACATTGTCCTGATTTTCAAGGGCAAGAAGCAAGTCCCTGGAAACTACAGGCCTGTTAGTCTCCCTTCAGTGCCCAGCCAAGTTATGGAGAAGATTATTCTGGGAAGTATTGAAAAACACCTGAAATACAATGTTGTTGTTGGTCACAGCCAGCATGGCTTCATGAGAGGGAAGTCCTGCTTACCAAACTTTCCTTTAATGACAAGGTAACCCACCTGGCTGATCAAGGGAAGCCAGGTGATGCAATCTTTTTGGATTTCAGTAAAGCTCTCAATACTGTCTCTCACAAGATCCTTCTGGACAAAACATCCAGCACACAGCTGGATAAACACATCATGTGGTGGGTGAGCAATTGGCTCACTGGAGGAGCACAGAGAATAATAGCGAATGGGGTGAAATCAGACTGGCGACCTGTCACTACTGGGGTTTCACAGGGCTCTATCTTAGCCTGTGCTCTTCAACATCTTCATAAATGACTTCAATGTGGGACTGGAAGAGATACTGAGCAAGCTTGCAGATGACACAAAACTGAGAGGAACTGTTGACTCCCTTGAAGGCAGGAAGGTCCTGCAGAGAGACTTTGACAAATGAGAAGAGTGGGCAATCACCAACCAAATGAAGTTCAACACAGGGAAGTGCTGGATTCTGCACCTGGGAGGGGGCAACCCTGGATGTACATCCAGACTGGGGAATAAGATGCTAGAAAGCAGTACCGTGAAAAGGGACCTGGGGGTCCTGGTCAATGGCAAGTTGAATACGAGTCAGCAGTGTCCTGGAAGCCAGGAGGGCCAACCATGTTCTGGGGGGCATCAGGCACAGCATCACTAGCCAGGCGAGGGAGGGGGTTGTCCTGCTCTGCTCTGCACTGGGGCAGCCTCACTTTGAATATTGTGTGCAGTTTTGGGCACCACAATATAAGAAATATATAAAAGAAAGATATTAAGCTCTTAGTGTCCAAAGGAGGGCAACCAAGAGGGTGAAGGGCCTTGACAGGAAGATGTATGAGGAGCAGCTGAGGTCACTTGGTCTGTTCAGCCTGGACAAGAGGAGACTGAGGGGAGACCTCACTGCAGTCTGCAACTTCCTCATGAGGGGAAGAGGAGGGGCAGGCACTGATCTCTTCTCTGTGATGACCAGTGACAGGACCTGAGGGAATGGTCTGAAGTTGTATCAGAGGAGGTTTAGGTGGGACATTAGAAAGAGGTCCTTCACCCAGAGGGTGGTTGGGTGCTGAAACAGGCTCCCCAGGGAAGGAGTCACAGCACCAAGCCTGACAGAGTTCAAGAAGTGTTCGGATGATACTCTCAGGTACATGATGTGACTCTCAGGGATGGTCCTGTGCAGGGCCAGGAGTTGGACTCAATGATCTTTGTCGGTTCCTTTCAACTCAGCATATTCTGTGATTCTGTGATATTAGGCAAAAGGCTTAGGACAAAGAATGAAATGTGTACATAAATGAGTTGTGAGACACAACTTCAATTTAGCCAAATAAAATTGATGATTACTTGAACTTCTGCAGCGTATGGGAGAGTTCTTAAAATTTAACTGAGCTTCATGTTACCTACACTGGGAGAAAAGCACTGCTTTCAGTGCTGTTGCAAGAACATCAATTTCAGTTTTTAAAAACGCATAAGGAACACTATAGTATTTTAAAAACATTATTCAAATTTAGATCATGCTTCCTCATCCTCGATATCTTAAAAATTTCACTGTAAAGAGGTTGGCAGGTGTGACTGCTTCTGAGAGCCTTGATAACCATTTAATGTCTCAGTTAGGATGAAGCGTGACAGAGGAGTGCCTTTTGTGCTAAATGAAAACAGTTCATACATGGAAGAAGATACAAAATGAGGTAGGAATTCAAATAATAATGAAGTGACTCAACGACAAAAAGATATAAACACTTTCTGAAAAGAACCTTCAGAACTGTGCATGCTGACAAATAGTGCACAAACAAAAAAACATGTGTTTAATATTAATTTCCAAGAACTTTATCATATGCTCATCCTTTCCCACCCTCATCAGAATCTTCGAGAACCAGATTATTGATCTTCAAAAGCCATTTTAAGTAATAATATTTAAAATATTTTGAAATGTATAATTTTATTTGTCTTTATCTAGTAATTACATTTTAAATTACTGAAGTTGAAAAATTTCTAAAATAGAACATTTTTGTTGCAAGCCACTGTCCATATTTTTTCCAGACATAGCAATATCATTATTTCAAGCTATTTCTGACCAAATGGGGGAAAAGCATTTTTGCTATAAACTAAGACCAACAGGTATGTGAAGGAATGATCAAAAATTAAGTGAGGAAGCAGTGGACCAGGTTGGCAAGCAAAAGTTGTGTGGGGTTTATTAGACACCAGAGTCCTCATAACCAGCAACCTAGGACTAAAAAGAGCCCACCTCAAGCATATACACATAATTAAGGATGTGCCTACAGGACAGCATTCTGGGGAAACCAAATAAATGGCATATGAAGGACTTTCTCATTAAAGGGAAATTATTTTCTAGTTGACAATTGAGTTTACTACATATCTGACAAAGTGTAATTTGGAATGTTTCATTCAGTATGCTCCCTGTTTCTGTTCCTCTCCAAGAACATGAAGGGATTCTTTGCTTATTTTTCATTTGCCTATTTCTTATTTGATTTTTTTTGTTTATTTATTTGTTTATATCAACTCTTATCTAATGTTCCATGTTAAGACTTTATTTGTAAAACAGTATTTGAGGGACAATACTATGTCCTTGAATATTTTGTCTGAAAACTATATAAGGAAGTTTTCTGTGAACTCCACTTACATTATTTGTACTTTATTACTTTCTGTCACTCGAGACTTCCTTTACTGTTGTTTAAAGTTGAAAGATAGTGAAACTCTTGCTGTACCTCCTTGAGTAAAATACTGCTCAAGTCTTCCATTTGCACTGGCTTTGAATCTCCAAATTTGAGTTTTGCTTTTTTCTGCATATATTGTAATTGCTTTTTTATGCATATATTACGCTTGTAGCTTATCAGCTAAAAAAAGGCTTCTCATTTTGAGGCTCAATCTTCAGCACATTAGGTAAGCTATGTGAACAAGTGATACTGTTAAATAACAGTGCAAAGAATAAAATAAAACCCACTAAGAAATGGTTTGCTTATACTGCAACACGTTACCATGGAATTCATTTTTATTTCAGTCATAATAAAGATTATTCCCAAGGTATTTAATAGCTTATAAAATTCATAAATTCTTTCGTACTTGGAAATATATCAACAGAGCCTCTCATCTAATAGTATGCAAATTTTTTTAAAAATTTAATTTGGGTTCATAATCAACTATTCTGATCAATTAAATGTAACTGAACCAAGTACTACATAAGATAGCAACAGGTATGAATTATAGGAATATCCATATTCCAGCAGAGGAATGATTGCTTAGTTAGGAAGTTAAATGAGATGATCAATTCTTAACGTAACATATAGCAATTCTTCCAAGTTGCTGATTTCATGTTTCACAGCTGTGATTTATTAGATACATGCAGGATTTTTTTTGTATTGCTCAATGCAATTCAACTCTAATAGTGTTTATAGCGGGTCTTCTCAATAGCTCATATTCAAAAGTGTGCCATTACTGTCTGAGCATCATGCATCCTCAAATTCAGCTAAGATCTCAGCCCTTTTGAGCCAAAGTAACAGCAAAGAGAACTCAGCTCTGCCCTTCAGAATTCAGGTTGTGACACTGCCAGGCTCCTACACAGTAAGTGTTCCTCATGTCATCGATTGTTCAGGTAGAGACTATAACTGACACCCTCAAATCAAATAGAATAATTTGTTTGTAAACTACACATAAATATCTTCCAAGCAGCATCTTGAAATTAAGTAAGCTACCAGTAGACAGATGGTTGAGCTCTGTTCCAACTCAATTATTTATGATTTTGTAGTTATGTAGATTGATTTCTACAGTTTCTGTTAGGTGTCTGAAAAAAATAATCCTACTATTGACAGATGATGAGCCAGCTAATGAACACTGTGGAGTGCACATAGTGCAGGATGTACTGCTTCAGAATGAGAGAGGAAAAATTGCCTGATTAAAATAGCATAAAAAACTTTTAGTGGTTTCTTTTTTATTAGTAGTAATAGTGTAGGGCTCGCTTGTTCCTCAGTACAAAGAACTGACTAGTACTGTAATGAATCCTCTCAGGAAACTATCATTACAGTTCAGGCCTTCAGGTAGAAGTTTTCCAATTTCTTTGTGCTAATAAAGGCCTTTTTATAAATGATTGAAGATGTTGCCACTCACTTCTTCCACAACTGAAACACACCACCAGCTCTTCTATACAAATTATTGAACAGACAATCTTTAAAAGAAAGAGGAGCATAAAGGAGAGGGAAAGGAAACACCAAGTTGATACAGCTGGACAAAAAAATCATGCACTTAACACATTTCACAAAAACTGCAAATACATATTCAAAATACCCTCAGATAGTTTGTGCTCATTTACGGAAGGATAACCTCAATACGATCATATCAAAAGACTAAACCAATAAGTGCATACAGTATTTTAAAGTAAGACTCACAAAGACTCACAAATAGTTTCTACAGACATTTTACAATTTAATATTTTTCTAGTGTAAAATAAATATTCTTTATGATGTATAATCTCAAAGAAACCCATACTTAAGTCAAGATGCAGTTACCAGCAATGAGTTTTCATAACCTCAATGAAAATTTTAACTCTTATCTAGAGATGAGAACCTGCTCCTATTAATAATTTCCCACTTTCTGTTCCTTTTATTGAAACAAGGCTTCTTTTGTTTATTTTAAACTTCATTTTTTAAAATTTTAATTCTATTGTGTTTAAATTTAGACACTAGATACCAATATAAATATTAAATATTAGATAATTGATATACTATATAAAGTCACAATATAAGTTTCTCTTAATTTAATTCAGAATTATGCAGATGGGACAGAATAATATTTTATTTCAAGTTTAATGTTGGTTTGTACAGGTAAAATTGCTTTAGAGAATTCTGAACTTCAACCAGTTACAATCCCTTAATGTGATGAAGGTAATTTACAACTTTTGCAGCAACGCAGTGTCTCAATAACAAAACTGAAATACTGTAACAGGACAACAAGCTCTGAGTAATTCTGCATACTGAAAGCCTGACTAATGATTTTTCCAAAAAGACACCATCAAGGATCCTGAATGCTACCTCTTCGACAGCCAGACATCAGGACATCCTGCCTTCCTCTCTGTCTCACAAGGTGAGTCAATGTACTTCAGAGCTTTTAAAAGAATAATAAGGTTGTCAATGTTGTAGCTCTAAGCATCATAGGTACCACTGATATCAATGGAAAAATAACATTTCACCTCTGATTGAGAATTGATTTTGCAGGTAGCTAACTTCAGTGTGTAAGAATCAGAAAGTTAGTTAGTAGAGCTACCATTGATGGAGCTCATTTATATTATTTTATCTATGTAGAAGTTTTATAAAACCAGAGAGACTTTGTTATTCTTATGCCACACTTTCTCTACTACTGATGATTTTCACATCGTTAGCTGTGCCATAACAATCACTTTAATGCTGTATGGGCTAATGTGAGGGCAGAAAGCTCAGTCAATGGTAGCAGTCAGGAAAACCTGTTGGGACAAAACCTTGCATTCCTAGGGACCATTGTGTCCCAAATAAATAGACATTGTACAGAGACCTAACACCCAATCCATTTAAACTATTGATTCTATCCAAGCTAGTTATTTGAACATAATAGGAGGATCCATCAGCAGAAAGACTACAGGTATTCTCTCATGTTCATTTGTTTGTAATTCTGAATTTTAATAGCTTTTCATTGACCCTTTTTCTCCAACCCACCTAAAATACCCAGAAGACATTTTTCCTCTATCATAGGACTATCAGCTTTAATATTCAATTTACTACCCCCAGGAAAAATCTCAGCAGTAAAAGCTGAGTGAGAGAGTGCTATATCTAGGTATGAGTCTTTTCATAATCTCCTAAAGAAAATCCAAAGCACAGTGTCATTTGTAATTTGACATATGACAAATTTTTCGATGTCAAGCTCTCAAAAGAACAGATAGTAATAGAGAACACCTTGCTACAGCTATGAAAACAGAAATATACTAATAAAACTGCTTATTGGAATTTCCACTGCCACTACATTTATATACCATGTACATAGCATTTTAGTGGTATACTTGCATTTTCTGTGAGAACAAGACTGAAAGAAACAGGAGTTTAGTCAGAGAGACAATGTGATAAAGAGACTTCAAGTGTAAGCCAGCGTCAATGCTGTGTCATCTGTCTATTTTTACAATTACATTTGAATATTAACTGTTCTCATGTATATACACATTCAGATTTATATGGATACAATTTATTCACCATAGCCAGGGATAGTTATATATGTTATGTATCCACGATTATATACAGCATCAAAAAATAACTAAAGTACTTTAAAATATCCATTATAATACTAATTGTAATAATAAAGTTGAAATATGACAATCCTTTTAAACAGTTTACCCATAAGAACTGAAACAGGAAGAGACTGCTTAGCTTCTACCAAAGAATCCGATAGTTATAAAATCCAGAGGAAGACAATTGCTTTACCTCAGCGTTAGAGTAAAAAAACAGTATCCATTTCAAAGATAGCATATGAATGCATTTCTTTTTAGAGACTCATTATATATCCAGATTAAATCCTAAATCTATGTACGTCAGACCTTGAATTACTCCACAAGGTCTTCCCTTACTATGTTCTCAATGAGCCAAGTTGCTGTGAGAAAAATTGTGCAAGAGCTCATGACAACAGGCCCTGTAATGATGCATATATTCATACTGTGTGGGCGTTGCAGATGGAGTGACGCACTTCACTTGTAAGAGAGAAGTAGCAATAAGTTTATTGATATAAAACAGCAGATTAACAAAGCTGCATAGTAAGAGCCTCAGTGGTTTAAAAGGATTCGATAGCAAGGTACGCTTGAATACAGAGTCTAGAATACAGAGCCAGACAAAACTGTCAGAGAGACCCTCCTGTTGAGTCATGAGGCTCAGAAAGAAACCCACTTGCTCTCTAAACTCCTTTCTGAGGGGAGTGTAAGGGGTGCAGACATAGTCCCAGACTTAGTCAATAGTTTATGTCTAAAGAATTATATGTGCACAATCAATCCTTTATATCACTTAGAAAAGATTTCAAAGTTTCAGCACGCTTATTCCCAATTCACTTACTAAGTGTCTCATCATCATGGCTAGGCTTCGCGAACGAAGAATCTGACACAACAAGGATTCTCTCACCCTCAAGGAGTAACTTTTAGAGGCTTCTCAGTTCCAGGGAAGATCCTGGTCTGCAGTCCATTGCCATGCATGAGAGCTCAACAGACCCTGGGCTGTCCACTATTTACGGAGTAAGATGATTGACTTATAGTCACATTTGCATACCAGCTGTATTTCGGTTGACACATGCTCAAAAGCTCTCAGCTGTTGAGAAAGACTTATGGCCCCTAACTATTGTGTTGTTATCTATCTTACCAGAGTCCAGCTGTGGGTGCACACCATCATAATGGAAAACTTAGCAATGCCTTGACTTTCGAGATTTTCCTCCTATATTCTCAAAATTACTGTCTAACACCAAGTACAGAACTTCCTAAATTTTTAAACACTGAAAAGAAAAGTTTCAATTTCTCAACCCTTCCTCATCTTTATCTCACTACCAGTAACCCTTCAAGCCAAGACCTCAGTCCTGCTGCCAGTCCATTTCAAACAACCACAGCTTTCTACTTGAGTCTAAACTTGAATTTTATGGAAGGATGATGTACACTACTTCAGTAAATCATAACGGAAAACTTTGCTTTACTATTCCAACTTCGAAATGTTTCTTCCATTTATTGTTCTAAAGAGTTACCAGTTTACTATTTCTCAACAAATACCATAACCAGGGATGGCACTTCTCATGGATTTTTTTTTTTTAAGTTTAAGAGGTTCTAGTTTGCTGACGGATAAATGAGTCATCAGTCTGTCAAATAAAAAAAAGTAAAAACAGTAGGTAAGAAAATCTCTTTTTTCAAGGCCATTGGAGGTCATATAATCAGTGAGATTTTAAAAAGAAGTGGCATTTTGTTAGGAAAATTAATACACCTTTTATAAAGTTACTTCAAGCTCAAGAAACAATTACCTGTCACTGTAGCCATGCACGTCTTAAAAACTGCTGACCACGGTAGATGCCCAGGCAGCACTCAGCCAAGGCTAAACCCAATTCTACACATTGTTCATCACTTGTCACAGCCAACCCAAGACCTGTGTCCTCACCAAGGAATGTCCTCCTCATGCTTGAGATCACAGCAGTGGTGCCCATGCTCTTCTCACTCTGCCTCTGTTTTAACTCTGAAAGTTTTCTGTTTCAGTATCACTCAGCTAAAACCCACACCATGGAACCTTCACTGGGTGCAGCAAATGCAGCCAAAGTGGAGAGCACAAGTACTTAACCTTCAGCTGGTAGTGCTGTGCATCGCTATCAGCCTGTTGTTTGTGGGCATGACTGAAATGGCATATTCCTTTCTCAGTACTCTTTTTCTTTGAAAAATTGCAGAATACAATACCAGCTGACATTCAGCTGCTATAAGATTACCTCTGCTCTGGGCATCTGTGCCCAGGTGCCAGAGGGCTCCTCTCTGAGAAGAGGTGGGGACTGCCCCATGCCAGGTGCAGCTGGTTCTAGACAGCTCCAACCAACCCACTGCAGGGCACAGCTGAGCCCCACAGCCCCCCTTGGGAGTGCCTCAGGGAAAGCGTTTTTCAGAAAGGCCAAAAAAATGCCTGAAGAGCAAAGAGGAATGAGGAAAAAAAGTGTAAGAAACCACCCTGAGAACACTTAGGCGACTCCAGGAGAAGGCAAGAAGCTGTGCCATCTGTGCTGGGGCAGGATTTCTTGGCAGCCCAGAGAGGAGTCCAGACCGAAGTAGATATGGCTGCATATTTACACGGCCATAAAGGAAAAAAAAAAAAAAAGGTGACCTCCATTATAAAGAAAATAGTACCACTTTGGGGGCACTTCAGTGGTCTTGAAATGAGTTAATTAATGTTATTTTGTTATTGCTAATCTATCTGAAACTGTCAAAGGACAATAACATGTATTGTCTTTCAGAGAGAGGCATTTAAAGCATTTACATTTCTAACTGTGCCACTGTCACCGATAAATGGTTACTTTGTTCCTTTTGTCAGCCCTTTCTCTTTCCTTTTCTCTTTCTCTTGCATGATGGAAGAATCTAGAAAACTATTCACATTTACATGGAGTGTTTCTACCCAAAGATAGCATACAGTAGCAGAGCATCACATTTGAAAAATCTTATCCACTTGCCTGATTTACTTTGTTTTTATGGTCAAATGGTTCCCCCAAGATTTTTTATAAGCTCAGACTGAGCCAGTGTGTGGTCAGAGGTCAGAGTAGCATGGTACCTTGTCTACGCATAAAAGCAGCACTGATATTTAACTGAGTTAGAAAACTCACTTAGACTTTTGAAAAACATTCACAGTGGCATTTTGATTTAATGTGATTTGCATGCTAATTCCATCATCTCAGTGACAAAGCAAAGATGGTGTCATCTGGAGTATTCTGAGTATTGTGACAAATCTTTAGATATTTATATTATTTTCTATTGTTTTCTCTAGACTTTCTTCACTGCTGTGAACCTACACCAATTAGGCTAATTTAGAATATCATCATGTTTTTGACACAAGATTATCTTAGAGAATGCAAATTGAAATATTTAAAAGGCATAATAAGTTTGCATTTATATCAGTAGTTTGGGGGCGGGGGGAAAGGGTTACCAGTGATTTAATCACTCTTTTATTTGTTCACAAAATCATCACAGATTCAAGGGCTGGTATGTTAAAAATGCACCCAGTCACTGCTTCACTAGAATACAGCAATTGCTGTGCTTATGACAAAAAGTATTAGGGGCAGATTTTGTGCTGAAGACAATGTAGTTGAGGAAGGAAAGCCTTTGTCATGGTTTAATTCCTTTAAAGTGGTTATCTTAATGATTCCTATCTAATTCAGTATAGACACGATTTTGATATTTACAATGCTTATGCACTGCATTTTACATCACCTTTCATCTAGCCATATGAACTGCACATACCTGTATCATCTGTGTGCGTACTGTGCAAGCATATAATTCAGTATCAACCAGGGTGTTCTGCCAAGGTTTGGCAGAATGGTGGTATAAATCATAAAAGTTAAACCTGTAAATAGTTTATGCTTGTCACACAAAACAAGTACGGAAACTCCTTTAACAAATCTCAAAATGCATGATTGAGAGCATTGGCAATGAGCAATGCTTTCCTGCTATAGTTATGCTACTGTTTTTCAGCCCTGCAAAATAGTATATACTGTGGTTTTCATATTATCTTATGCATGAATATACCTTAAACTTAACACGTGCACACTATACATGGTCCGTTAACAAGAAATTATGCATGAAATATTGCAGACTTTATTTTAAGGTAGGTACAAAAGTAACAGAAACTGAAAAGACTATGTTGAAAGTTCCTTTTGAAATTCTACTGAACACTTGATTTTTTCATCTTAATATTCCAATACCATTCATCCTTATTATCCAAAAAAATAGTGCCTTTTCCAGCAAATGCTCTCTTTGTGAATTGTTATGAAATGTCACTTACCAAAACACATTTCAAACAAACAAATGACATCTAATTTCTTCCAGATTATATTGTCATCTGAAAGACACTAATATGTGTGAATGAGATTAGAAATTGTCCACTCTGTTTTTCAATTTCTCTCTCAGTTTGAGGATTCAGAAATACCATGATCACCTCTGAAAACAATGAAATAACATCTGAAATACAAACAATGAACATTTAAAAATCTCTAAGTCCAGGCTAAGTATAAAGATAAACTGAATGGTGCAAAATTATAATAGGGCTGTATTTTCTTTCACTAACAAGGCATTTATTATTATTTGGGTTTAATCTACTTATACACAATTGCATAATATAATAATCATATTATCATTGCAGAGATATAAAAAACTGCTAAAACCCAATGACATAAATTGTAATTCAGCCATTAGAAACACCAAACAAAGCCAAAATCAGGGTTGCCAGCACAGTACCGCCTAACTGCCCTCATGTTCTCCCTTTCAGACACTAGCATAACATTGTACTATTTTTGCCTCAGCTCAAAAGATGAAAGACTAACTGAAAACAGTGAGGCATAGCTGACAACTCCATAGCTTTTTTTTCAGCCTACTGCTCTACTGCTTTTGGCAGTACTGAGTTTTTGTCCAACATTCTCTGGACACCTAGGAGTCAGGATTAAAAACCATTTTTCAACAATGAATTTCATAGCTTTTCAAAGCAGAGTCAAAACAGCCATTTTAATTCAAAAGGCATTTTCAACTTTTTGGAAGTTTGGGCAACACAATCATAACCTCAGAGATTTCTTAAATCAAAACAAAGTATCATCAGTGTATTATTAAAATTGAACAGATTTTTGATGGAAGAATCTATGTTGCAACTCTACTTTCACAAATTATAGTTTGTATACATAAACCTAAGCATCAATACATTTCTGCTGCTTCTTTTTTTGCTGTTGATATTAAACAAAACCTGCAATACTCTTAGATGCGGTTACACAATCTTCTGTGAGACCTAGAGAAGACAAAGGTCTGGGCTGCAGGAAAAGTAATTAAGCCTAACTAGTTTGCACATAAGCTTAGCAAGTTTCAACACAAGTAAAATGTTTCTTGAAATTTTTGGATATGAATCTAATAGCCCAATTTGTGATATCTACTATAAATTATGGAATATAAAATGCATTATGAAGAAAATATTCAGCTAGATTTTATTACCTTTATCGTTTCAGTGGAAATGCTTACATATATTAGGCTATCTAACTCTTAGTCATTTGCTAGACAATTTTATTTGTCATCATTTGCTCAAAGAAAACCTAAATGAAAGCTCAACAAAAACTATACAAAATACATAGAACTCTGCATGAATTTGGCATTGTCCATCGCCAAAGAACCAAATGTTGTCAGTAAAATTGCTCGCTTACAGATATCAGAAAAAGCACACTGCCATCTTCTTGTTTAGTGGAACAATCCCTTCTGCTTAGGTAGAGAAGTCAGAGGAGTAGGCGGCCATCTCCCTCTTCTCCCACTGCAGGGGAAGAGAGGAGATGACGAGAAACTTTGTAGCTGAATTGCTTAAAGTAGATCTCTTCAGAGTACAGAAATATGGTAAGAGCTCTGCATGTAAAAGCTTTTAGATATTCTGCCTGTGGAGAAATAGGTGACTTCTGCTGCCACCTCACCTAGAAATGGTTCCAAAGCACTTAACCTAAACCTTCTATGCATACCTGCACGCTTCTGCCAAGGTAGAAATGGCATGAGATTGGAGATGTGCCAGCAGCTGCTAACGAGTGTTGCATTCATTAGAGACAGAGGGGACTTGTCTATTTGCCATTGTAAACATAAAAATAGAAACAAAGCAGGCTCCTTGGAGACCTATCTAACTGTTTGATTATTTGGGACTAAAGCAGTAAAAGTTTGATGTCACATGGAACAACTTAACTCTGACATACAAAAGGACATATGGTCTGATGTGTATAGAGTGGGTAATCACAATGTCATACAAAGACATTCATGGTTCATCACAAAATCCTTTCAGATACTTGTGAGGTCCAGAACTAGAGACTATCGTGATTCTATTGTAGCAATGCAAATGTAACGTTTAATCAGTACAATGAAATTAAGTTGATACAAAGTGTCATATATAACCACGTGGAGCTTATTGTTTGTACTTTGAGTCATCAGCATGTTTGAGACAGATTTTTGGATGTTGGTTTTAGTGAAAATCCATGATAGCTACCACAACAAGGTGTGTTGAATAAAAAGAAAAACAATATATTCTGCCTATCAAAATTATCTTTTTAATTAGTTCACCAGTGTCAAGAAATCAAGATAAAAAGGTTGACACTTTCTTTACATAATTATGTAGAACTGCTTATGGTTAAAAAAAAGCAGCTGTTATAAGTGCACAAGATGTTTTCTATTTTCAGATAGTATTCTTCTGGAGTTATTCAAAAACATAAAAATGCATTTTAAAATTCACTATGATCTCCTTAATTCATCATAAAGTAGATAATTTGAGTATTTTTATTCACTTACGACTACCCTGAAAATGAGATTTGTTTCCGCTGACTCTTTTCCCCTCCCCTTTTTTTCTGTTTCATTCTGGAGAATAATGAGTCCCCTACATTTTCTTGTAATATTTTTCTTTAGTCAGAGACTCATGCTATGATTTGGAGCTCTTTTACTGAATTGAGGTATTATTAGGCCTTATCAACAAAGTGAGTGTTGCAGACAGGAATTGATATTTGGATCTAAGCTAATCTCCTGTATAAATTGAGGGCAAATTGTATGGTTACTTTGGAAGGAAGAAAAAGAGGCTTTTCCACTAAGAAAAAACAACTCACATGTGAAGAAGATTTGGTGAGATAAGCATTACAGAAGCACTCAGAGCAGTCCAAGCTGCCGTTGACTCTGCAACCCCACTGATAGAGAAGTTCACAAGCTATTTCTTGCATTATACTGTTCCTTGTGAGCAATGAGAATTAACCACTGCTAGCCAAAAGCACTACAAACAGCTGCAGCCAGTACTGGAGGTCAAGAGGTGCCCCTACCTAGTTACATTATTGTCCATAGTTTTCATCCCAAATGTGAGGCACCCCTGCAAAAAAAATACAAGTGTAGTTCCTTTAGTTCTGTTAGAAAGTGTTGGGGTTTTTTTCCAGAAATTTTACATATCACAACAGTACAGTAAACATAAACAACACAGCCATACTGACTTGAATCTGCTGGTAGCCTGAAGCAGTACTTCAAAGTGTGTGGACTAATCACCCAGCTCACATTAATCGCTGTCCTCATGAATCTGATTATCACCCCTCTCGGGGACACATAAAAGTTCACCATTTTTACTGCAAGACTATTACTCTAATGCAATAATCCAAGTACCATTTTGTTTTCCTTTCCCCCTGACTGACAGAATCTGCTCTTCCTCTTTTTCATAAAGAGGAAACCATGTTCCCTGCACTCCTCTTTGCAGATCACCTTTACAGGGCGAAGACAACAGATTATTGAAGCTTTCTAGAAACATCTGTTTTATCACAGTGCAGCTAGGAAGCTGGAGCTGGCTGAGTACATAGCAGTATGCAAATAGAGATCACACCAGAATCCTCCCCTCTATTAAAGGAAAAAAAAAAAAGCCAGGAAAACTCAGGAACATTTTGAAACAGGAGAAGTATCTGGTATGTCTTGGAAGGGTTATGAGACATAGGAATAAATAACACAAGATAATGAAGAACAGGATAGCTTGAAAAAGGCATTTCACATGCACAACATGGAACACCTCAAACTTGCTACACACTACTGAGTGGCTCATGAGTTTTAACAGCAACAGACTCCTAATAGAAACGATGAAAACTAGAAAAATAATTACAATAGGATAGAAATTACAGAAGATACAGGTAACACATACATCCTTCAGTCTCATTAAAAAGTTCTCTCTGCAACACTTTGGTCTTTACTTACAAGCCATTTGAGGCAACAGAACGATGAAGGAAAAAGGAACAGCAAAGAATGGGGCTGGGGCCTGGCTTAGAAATACTAATGTGAGAGAACCTTAAAGGCCTGGAAAGAAATTCCCTGAATTACCTGCCTTTTTCTTTTCAGTAGCAGCTCAGTAATTTAAACAAAGAGTATGTTTAAAACAGAGAAGAAGCCCAACAATGTAGAGAGCTCTCTAATTGCATCGGATCATTTCACTTAAAAAGAAAGGAAATTCCTCCACCAACTCTTTCTGGTTTTGGCTTTTGGGGTTTTTTTTTTTTTGGTCACACCATGAAAGAATGCAACTAAGTTTTCAAATGCTATTACCAATGGTCTTTTTAAGAAAAATTACAGCATAATATAAGTAACAGGAATTACAGTTACATGAATAGTTTTAAAAGCAAAGGCAATATACTCCTCTTTTGAAAGTACAGTTGTTTTAACTGTGGTCAAAAGCACATGCAGAGTATCTCTAAGAACTGAAGTTAGTATTTTTTTTGAGGAAAAAAAAAAGGCCAAAACACCCAAACAGCTACACACATTTAACATATGTCAGCAAAGAAAGCAAAATATTATATTCTAAATAAACTCATACACAATATTCAGATCAAACAGGAGCAGACAAGTGAACAGTCCATCATCTTGACGCCAGACATATAATTTTTCTGCTTCCCTTGGAGAAAGTAACTATGCACTATTTCTTGCCAATTGTATATGCATGAAATTTTTCTTGATACTTCAAAGTGTGAAGACTTCCATACTTTTATTTCATAGTTTTCATTAGAAAATATTTCTGAAAGGCTGCAACACTTGAGTAGTACTAGTTTCCCATCTAATTTCCTTAGATTACCCAAGAATTTTGTGAAATAACAGGTAGGTAGTAAAGCAAATTACAAATTTAAAGAGAAAGTATTAAGTAGCAGTTATGTTACTTAATACTCTGGACCTAACTCACAGAGAGCACCTTTAGTAAGATTTTTACTTATATAAGCAGCATTTCTCAGAAGTAAGATTTCTGCTCCGTGAGGTGTCAGTCTGAATCAGGTTACATATAGTGTGCTGACTATGACACACAAGGTTGGGCTTAAGGAAAAGAAGATAGGTTCAAAATAAAATAACATTACTGCTGTTATGCCGACTGACGTGTATTCCATAGGGAACTGCCAGACGTAAGGGTAGGAAGAAAAAATTTGTCAGTTTGTGGAACTTTTTCTCCTTTTAAGACTTAGTTTTAGCAGACAGGAGCAATGCTGAGCAGCCAGCTTGTACTACCTCAGATCCAGTGATGTAGTAACACATCAATCACAGAGTTTTTGGCTTAGAGTTGTCTCAGTGTCCAGATCACGCCTACTTCATTTTTCTTTGGTTGGGTGAGTGGGGCTTTTTTGAAGTGGGAGAAAATAATTTCTTTAAATAAGTGTTTCAATAATAAAAAACAAATAGCCTAAGAGTTCACCTCAGGGATGATATACCAAAATGCTAAGGCACTGCAAATCACTTCTCCCCCAAAGGGATCTGCAAAGTATGGAAATAGATTCTTCCTATGACAACTCCTACTTGGCTTCCAGACCCTAAAGTCTATGTAAGACATCTGTAGCCTTTCCCTCATCCACTAAGGATAGAAGGAGATTGGGTAAGTCAAGCAGGACCTGCATTTCATAAATCCTTGCTGGCTGCACCTGATCCCCTAGTTCTCCCGCATGTGTCACATGATGGCATTCAGGATGATCTGCTCCCTTACCTTGCTGGCACTGAGGTCAGGCTGACAGGCCTGTACTTCCCTGGATCCTCTTTCCAACCCTGCTTGTAGGTGGGTGTCACATTTACTAACTTCCAGTCAAATGACACCTCCCCAGTTAGCCAGGACTACTGGTAAATGACAGAAAGTGGCTCACTCGGTGAGCACATCCAACAGCTCCCTCCATACCCTTGGGTGGATTCCATTCTGTCCCATAGACTTGTGCATGTCTAAATGGTGTAGCAGGCAGTTAGCCTTTTCCCCCTGGATTGTGGGGGCCTCATTCCGCTCCCTGTCCCTGTCTTCCACCTCAGGAGGCTTAGTACCCCCGGAACAACTGGTCTTGCTATTAAAGACTGAGGCAAAGACAGCATTAAGTACCTCAGCCTTTGCCACTGTGTTTCCTCCTATATCCAGTAAAGGATCGAGATTTTCCTTAGCCCTACTTTTGTTGCTTGTGCATTTATGAGAACCTTTTTTTATTGTCAGAGGACAGCCTGCTCCTCCATCTTTCAGATTTCCTCCTTGAAGAACGTCCAGCCTTCCTGGACTTCTTTGCCCTTCATAACTACCTCCCAAGGGACTCTCTCAACCAGTCTCCTGAACAGCCAAAGTTTGCCCTCTGTAAGTTCAAGTTCTGCTGACCCCGCTCCTTACTTTCAAGAATTGAAAACTATAATTTTGTGATCCCTGTGCCCAAAATGGCCTCCAACCATCACATCACATTGTCTACCTCTGTTCACAGACAACAGGTCCAGCAGTGTGTCCTCCCTAGTTGTCTCATCATCAACCATGTCAGGAAGTTATCTACCACGCATTCCAGGAATGCCCTAGACTGTTTGCTCTCTGCTGTATGCTTTTTCCAGCAGACATCTGGTAAGCTGACATTCCCCAAGAGAACAAGGGCCAGCAATTGTGAGACTTCTCCCAGCTGTTTACAGAATATTTCATCTGCCTCTTCACCCTGGTTGGGTGGTCTATATCAGATTCACACTGTAGTGTCTCCCTTATTGGCCTTCTTCTTGAGTCTTAACCATAAACACTTAATCATATCATCATAAAGCTCTAGACAATCAAAATATTCCTTAACATACAGAGTTAGCCCACCACCTCTCTTTCTATGCCTATCCCTGAGACAGCAGACCAAAGGACCTTGCTAGCACACTGTACCTTCACTTGTACTTCACAGTTGCTGTAGTTCACAGTTGCTCACTTGTATGATGACACAGGAACAGCACTATTGAGATCAGAAGGGACTTCTGGAGACCATCTAGTCCAACACATTGCTCAAAACAGAGTCAATTACAGTGCAATTAAATGCAAACAGCTTGTAAAACCACAAAACCTCAGTCTTCTACTCAGTAATTTTAGACGCTTGCAAGTAGTAGCATCACAAATTCTGTGGTGCGATCTAAAGTTAATAGCTTAAATCCTTTTGTTATTCCTGCATGTGTTTGTGTTATTATCTCCTGAAGCATTATGAACTTACAGTTAAAACTGTTACATGTTTGTAAAAAAACCTAAGATATTTTGTAACCAGCAAATGGTTTTGCTTGGTTTAAATAATAATTCCTTTAAATTAGAGGGAGAAATGTATGCTATAGCAAAGCACAACACATTATTTAAGCTTTCACCTTTACCTTTTTCACTGATTAAAGAAAAACTTAATTAAACAATGGTAAACATTCTAAAAATACACAGTAGAGTGAAAAATATGTTTACTGATTAACACTAAGCAACAAAACATTAAACAGATGTTAATAAATGCGAGATAGTTTTGGGTTTATGCCTGTAGGAGCTGGAGCTCTAAAAAAAAATCCCACTGTATTAGGTCTGGCTGAGCTGGAGTTCATTTCCCCTCAGTAGCCCTCATAGTGCTGTGCTTTGCACTGGCATCTAGAAGAGTGTTGATAACACATCAGTGTTCTGCCTACTGCTGAGCACAGCACCAACACTGTAACATTCCTTCCTTAGTTGAGGGTAAGATCCTGGGAGGGGACCCAAGTAGGCCAGCTGACCCAAACTAACCAAAGGGATATTCCATACCATGTGCTAAGGCACAGAGCAGGAGGGTGGGCATTCATTGTCTAATGGCTGCCTGCTGAGAAACCATCACCTGTACTGAAGCCCTGCTTCTCGGAGTGGCAGATCATCGCTGCTCGTGGGAAGTAGAGAATATAACCTGCTATCCTTTGCTTCTGTGCACGCAAGCTTCGCTTTGCTTTTTGCTTTAAATAAACTGTCTTATCCCAACCCACGAGTTGTTTTCTTTTTTTTTTCTACCTTACTCTCTCCCTTGTCCCTCTGAGAAGGGGAGTGATAGAGCGGCTGGGTGGGCACCTGGCGTCCAGCCAAGGTAAACCCACCATGCACTTTGGCAAATATTTTTTACTTCTTGTACAGCGGTTTATCCTAAAAAGAATATTTTTTTCAAACTCACTTCAAACTACAAAATTATGTTAAGTGTAGACACAGGTGGTATTGATTTTCTCTTCTGTCCACATCCAATGCCCAGAATCTGTCCAAAACCACAGCACTGGTTCTATATAAAAAAGATAATGCAGACTGTACCACTAACATTTTTTATGTATTGTTATTTTCCTGATGCTGAAGAGCCTGAAGAACTTTAACCATCTCACTGATAGGTCAATCTTGCTGCTATTCTGCTTGAATAGTCTGAGAATGTTACAATAGGGATTTACGTAGAATAACATTATATGAAGTAGAAAGTTTGTAAAATATCAGTTGCGAAGTATTTCTTGAAGCAGATAAGCTAGAATTTACTTCAAGAAAAGGGAGGAAAAACAAAGATGCATTTGTTCATTTACCTTCCATTTCTGCAAATACTTAACTTAAAAGATATCCAGTTGATTAAGAAAACTTAGTGCATACGAAATGGTGCTGATTTATCTGTTGTTTCCTTTCTTATGCATATTTAATAAAGATTCCTGGTCTCCTTTCTTGTAATTTGTTTGAGACTGAAACTCTTTGGTACTTGGGTGATTACACAAATTTTCTTTTTAATGCCTTGAAGCCTAGGGGAAAAAAAAGCATTGACTGGCTATGAAAAGCATACTGATGATGTATACTCAAAAAAAAAATCAAGATCTTAATTGTCACTTCCTGTAAGACTTCAGAGCTTATAGGAAATTCCAGGGTATATCCCACAAGCAAATGCAACAGTGACTAGTAACTGCAATGAGCCAGATCTTGGTACAGCATTTCAGCAAACTTAAATTCCTTCCATGCCTGCAATCGGACAACATGCATGCAAAATATTTGTGTATCACTGTGTAATCTACACACTCTGGCAACAGATCAGAAGCTCTTAGTCTGTGGTTGTGCACTAAACCTTCTCTGTCTCAAAAAGTTTTCTATTGTTTATTGTCATTCCCAAGAAAAGTTCCCTGTTAAGTCACTGTCAATGCCACCTATGGAGAAACTTCTACACTAACTTCTTAGAACTGCTTACAGTAGTGCTGTAATAACAAAAATTATTAACTATTTCTTCCAACTGACATGGGGAAATAGAACTCCAGGAGGTTTATACACTACTGACAATATGCAAATGTTGCACAAAAACAGAAGCCAGTTTATTTATATAAACACAGGAATGTTTGTTCCTGTCCAGTTTAATCCTAAGAAAAGGATTCAGTAAGCCCATCAATTGCTTTAGGCTTAATTGGACTGACATTGAAATATCTTTAACATCGTAGTGCAGATCTTGATGTGAAGCTTTGCCAATATTCCAGTAGTTGGTTTTCAAAAATGTGATTAATGAAAAGACAGAACTCTGTGTTACAGTACCATTCTTAAAAATAAACACAGTCATTCAGTTTTCCTCTGTCAGTATGAGGACTGAAAACTGCAGTGTTTACAGATCTCTTCAGTTTCTTGACAAGAAATGAAATTTATTTCTTTTTTTTTCCCCCCAAAGTTCAATATTCTTTCTAGAATGCTATGTTTCACCTTACTTTAATTAAATTTCATTAGTGGAATTTGTCTACAAAGAGCTACACTCAGAAATTAGACTGTGGCAGTGAGGAGGACAAACAACAGTTGCACTTGATCATCTTTATGTTTTCATTACACTTGTCTAACCATCTAAGGACAACTATTGACTTGGAAAATACATTTCTTACTTTTCAAGAGCTGAAAATCTGCTGCCTTTAGCGTTTTTGAGAAGACAGTATCCACGACTGTGGATATGTACCTCTTCCTGTTCTTGTCCAAGACTTATATTTCTGCTGCAACAGCAATCACAGCAAAAAGAAAGTAATCAGGCATATACCCATGCAAACATGATATGAAGATTAATACATTTTCAAATACTGTGAGTGATAATTGCTGTTTCTAGTTAAATGATTAAATCTACTACTCACGAAAGCCTGTGATATGACATTCTTACTTAATTACCTTTTCTTCATGTAGAAATATTAATCATTAGATCATCTAGTTCTCAAAATGTATTTGGAATAAAGACTATGAAATGAGGGACAAGACCTCAGTGCACATTTCAAACTGAACTTCCCAAGCAAGACAGAATTATTGAACCATGGTATTTTTGAGATGGTACCAAAGTGAAAACCCCAGTGACACAACATCAAAGGAAGAGACTTTATGATGTTAATGAGGAGTCAATAAGTACAGACAAAACAGTGCATAAAAAGCTAAACATGATGCTGGGTATCTGAGTGTCCAAACGTTAACTGAGCATTAAACAAGTTCTTTCAAACGGGCACTCATTCCAAAATTTATTAA
Source organism: Corapipo altera (assembly GCF_003945725.1). NCBI lineage: Eukaryota > Metazoa > Chordata > Aves > Passeriformes > Pipridae > Corapipo > Corapipo altera. Next base: position 4,545,810 of record NW_020884923.1, read on the forward strand.
AAGGGGAACAAGATCTGTCACCATTAACCAGCCAGAGAAACGTAGCAACCCCAATATAAACTAATTTGAAACTTGGAGACAAAAGGAGTTGTGAATCAGAAGAATTTGAGGAACTTACACTGTGAGAGGTAAATGAAGAAAAAATATCCACAGTGAAAGCAACAGGTAGAATAAAAAAACCCCAGCATTTGAAAGATAGGAGTAGATTACGCTTTTCCAAAACAGAGGAGAAAGTATTTCAATAACTGAAATATTTTGGCAAAGTCTGGATTAATGCTGCATGGCTGGAGAGGAAAAGTAACAAAGGAAATATTGTGCAAGAAGGCACAGCCAGATTCACTCATTCTGAATTGAACAAGTTTGACTTCAGTCTGAGGTCTCTAGTGTCATGGTTTGAGATACCCCAAAATCCAATTCCCTAGCTCCATTCCCCCTCCCACATCTCAACCTAATGTGAGATGGGTTTTTCCAGACAAAACACAACCAGACTCAGAATGGGGGAAAGGGAATATATTACAATGACTGTACAAATAAATACTATAACACATTATACACATGATCACAACTATCTCTACCATGACATGTAGTATTTACAATGGATCAGATCTCTTCTCCCCTCCAAATAAAAGTCCAGGAGGGAAAGAAGGACAGATCCCTTCCAGTCTCTGAACAGCAGGAGTATCTTCCAAGGCAGTAGGTTTCTCCTCATCTCATGCATGCAGCAGCTGTGGCTAGCTTTCTGCCAGAACTCACAAGGGAGGTATCCAAGCTCCCTCGGCCCCTTGACGCAGGCAAAGGGGTCTCCTCCGTGGGCTACGTCACCCCAGACAAAGGTTGTTCCACCACGGTCATATCACAAGACGCAGGGGGGTCTTCGTGACGGTCTGGTATCTCCAGGAGATTCAAGCTCCTTGCAGGGCCTCTGTGCCCTGCCTCAGGCTGCCACCTTGGCAGCAGTGCGAGGGGGGAGCCAAGGTCACCCCCTCTGCATTCCTCTCCGTCCCGGTCCAGCTTCCCAGGACGCTCTGAGCTTCTCAGCTCTTCTCTCTCTCTCTCTCTCTCTCTCTCTGGTGCTGCATGTCCA